>NW_022987688.1:358208-541026 GCF_902827165.1 Trematomus bernacchii | reverse complement strand
TCAATACTTCTGGGAGTTAACTTAACGCTTCTCAAGACGGTTGCTTTACAAGTTTGTTGACGGAACACTAAATTGTCTTACTATACCAAATAACCAAAATGGTAAACATGTAAATCCATAATAAAGTCATCACAGCTGATTTCCAGGTCTATTTAGTAAAACAACAATTTGATCCTTATGGAATAAATGTAGTGTGCGTGTGTGTGCATGTGCATGAGTGTGTGTGAGTATGTGTGTGTGCCCTCATGTGGAGGAACTACTGAAACACAATAATCCAAATGTTTGGGCCATAAAATGCAACAATTTGATGTAAAAAAAAAGGCATCAGATTCCCACTGAATGAAGCGGCAGCGACTGAGACGTGTTCCAAGATGAAATCCATGCTAATGTTTGTGAACAGAACATATCCATCTTTCCCACTAACCCCCAACAGGCGCCTGGAAACCAAAGAGCTTAACCAAAAAGGGTGAGAATAAAACCATAAATAACAGTGCCAACATTTGATGAAGACTTACCTGTGTTGTAGTTCAGTTTCCAGGTAATCATCTTTTTGAGAAGCGATGAAGACGAGAAGTCGAAAACAGGAGGAAATCTTCTTCAGTAACTTTTCAGTCCTGCAAAAAAAGCTTCACGCACAATAATAAAGAACAACTAGAAGGTGAATTCATGAATGGCGACCTCCACCAATACTATTTTCAGAAAGAAAAGTAGTTCCTGCATCAGTCAGATCAGATTCAAAACTGTACGGTTTCTTTATCGACCCACAAACAAACAAACAAACCAACAAAAAAGCAAAAACCTAGCAAAATAAACAAACTAACAAAAAAGCTGTAGCTGTGACAAACGAAATGTTTCTGATCCAATAATAATGACAAATAATAATAATAATAATACATGGGATTTGTATAGCGCTTTTGCTCAAAGACGCTTAATATAAACAAATAAATTAACAACCACACAGACCAACAAACAAACAAACACAACCTCGTAATAACAACACACGAGTCCTCCTTCAGTTTCATTACCAGAATATTTTATTCTTTTTTCCTATTAAAACACTAGCTGCCATATTTAATAAAACAGCCAAAAACGGCCAAGTGCCTCAGTCCTCGTCCTCCAATCAGATCTCCTATAGAGCGGGTCACATGGGGTTCAGTGGGCGTGTCCTTGGCTTTTTTTTGCTGCTGCACTGTGAATGGGAGCAAAAACCGGTGGTCGCCACTGATTGGCTGTGGTGGATTGTGGGCGGAGTCGAGTCTGGTCCCCTATAAAAACCGTCTCCTGGTGGAAGTATTGCATCGTTTACCAGCAGGGGGAGCACTCCTCGAATCAGACTTCTTAAAAATACTGCCTTATGTGTATGTGTATATATATTTAAATATATATATACACATACATGTACATTGGTGCCTCCTGGAGGGAATTCAAAAGTAAAAAAATGTGGTATTTAACGTAAAGAAAATGGGATTTTTATGTTGGTTTTGAGTGTCGATAACTTTAAAGGCATGTCTACGTGTATACAGATATTACCTGGAAAATGTTGTTTTATTTTTCTACTAATTTACCGTATGTTTTTCAATTAATTGATAATCTTCGTGTACGTGAAACGTCTAAAAATTATCATCAAAGCTCCAGTCTTGAAATATCTTAAAAATGACTATTTGACTATTTCTTAACACCGCGTAAAAAATATAAGCCATCTCAAAATATCTGTATACTCGTAGACGTGGCCTAAAAGTAAAGGTTAGGGAATGTTGTTTATTATCTTTCTCATGTCTGTATGGTAAAAATAAAGCTACAACCGGCTAACTTAGCTTAGCATAAAGACTCGAAACAGGAGGAAAAAGCTAGCTTAGCGCTAACAAAATCCACCTACCAGCAACTATAAGGCTGATTAACTGTATTTGTTTAATTTGTATAAAAAGTAAAAAGTAGTCTTCATGCTAAGCTAATATGTCCTGGTGCTAGATTCATAGTTAGCGTACAGACTGGAGAGTTTAACTATCGACATGAAAGAGAATTTCTCAAAAATGTCAGTAAGTTCTCGTGAAAGGTCACTCCTGCATTCTGATTGGTCCAGACTGTTGCCGGGCAGAAAAAAAAAGATATTTAATGTGGGAGGTGGAAAAGGAGTAGAACTTAAATATAACAATTAGAAACAGGAGGAGAAACAGGGAGCTTTAATAATGGAAATAAAAATGAAATTAAAAGGTGAAAACTGGGAAAGAGCTGCGTCCATGTGAAAGGGATGTGCTAACATTTAAACATTTGTTCTGTTACTTTAATCCACCAATCAGAGGCATTATGACACATCCCACGTTTTAAAGGATGTTCAAAAAACAAGTGCAAATCATTTTAAATGTCAAACATCCCGCTCAGTGACTCTTTGTGTTTCTGGCTGCTAAACTTGACCTCATTAATTAAAAAATAAACAAAAAAAATCTTTAAAATTAACACGAATCTTCACATGATATGAACAAACCAAAAAAGGATATTTTTTCTTTTTTTATTATGAAATAGTGCTACAATGTACATTGCATTTCCTCTCCTGACTCTCCGCTGTCTGCTGATGTCTGTGTGTGTGTGTGTGTGTGTGTAATGCTGCTGGGGATATTGTTCCTGCCAAAGATCAGAGAGCTGTGACACAGTGTGTGAAATAATTATCCACCTGACAGGTGATTTTATTGTTTAAAATCCGTTTTTTTAAAAGCTTCTCTCGACAAAAATAGTCAATTTTTTAAGAGGAATCACAGGATCAGATGGACAGTTATTTACAGTGTGTGTGTGTGTGTGTGTGTTGTACTGTGCTGGCGTTAAGTCCACATGGAGGGGGGGGGTTGGGAAATAAAATAAAAAGTAAACAGAGAATGAGGTAAGGAACAAACCAAAGTTAAAATCATAAAGTCTATCAGTGTTTAGAGAGAGCAGGAAGTCCTCTCCTGGCCAGATTCACTGTGAGTGTGTGCAGGTGGAGAAACCTAAAAGGGGCCGGGGCTAGGAGGTGATGATTGACAGCCAGGAGGACCAATGGCAGGCAGGCAAGCAGGCAGGAGGAGGAGGTAGAGCCAATCAGAAGGCCTGCTGGGCGGGATTGTAGTTGAACGTGGAGGGAACGTGAGGCCGCTCTTCTAGTTTTTCATACTCCAGGTGAAACTCCTGAAAACACACGGAGAGGAAGTCAGATTTATGAAACAGAGGATGAGGGTCGACATTTATTAATTAGGAATAAATGGGAATTTCAGATTCCAAGATTCAAGTCGTATGTTTTAGAGAAAAAACGATGAGAATAACTTCGATGTGTGAAACTCAACAATAACAAAAAGATTATTACTGAGATTTACGGGCTATATTTAAAAGAGAAATCTCAAGATATAAATGTTAATATTCTGAGATTAAAGTGAAAAAAGAATATATTTAAATCTCCAAGAAATAAAAGTAGAAAATGTTAAGATTAAAGTAACATTAAAAAACACAGATTTTCTCTCACATTAAAGCTGAGTTTAGAATAGACAGTACATACGTGTGGACATGATTGTGTGTCAGGAATAAATAAACAACTTTTTTAATGTTTTCTACCTTCGCCACCTTCCTCCAGTTGAGGCAGTCGAAGAAGTAGTAGGTCCCTCTCTCGTAGGCGTTGGTCTTCAGCGTGGGCTCCATCCCCGGAGCCCGAGTGATCCAAACCCGCTCCTCCTTATGGTACCGCCAGTCCCTGTTAAACCTACACACACACACACACACACACACACACACACACATACACACACACACGTAAAAAGGACTGCTGAAAAAAAAAATCCCATCTAATAATTGTTTTGATTGAGTGTTTAAACTGTTCTGTTGTGATTGGTCAACCGCATAGAGATGTGTTACAATGTGTTGGAGCGCCAGCCAATAGGAGCGCGAGTGTTCCGTAGTGATGTCACTATGTTCCGTAACTTTGGTATTTCAGCCTTTGCCGACCATTTACATGTTTACAAGAGGGCCACCTTACATTACATGTTAGACGCTTTTATCCAAAGAGACTTACATACTCAATACTGTGGACAATCCCCACAGGAGCACTTTGGGGTGAAGTGTCTCAGGGACACAACGACATGCTGACTGCAGTGGGGTTTGAACCTGTGCTCCCTTGATCCCAACACCAACGCACTAGTCCACTGCGCCACACGCCTCCCTTTAATTGTTATGTTTTTTCCAGTTTATTGTTATTTGTGTTTTTGTGTCTCACAGTTCTACTGCAGCCAGAAGTTGTAGTAGGTCTCCTCCGTTCATGTAGTAGAGGTAAAACAGCAGATCTTCTCCATACCGCGACAACTTGATAGCTGCTAACTGGAGACATGAAAAGAACAGGGGAACAGGTTTAACATATGATTTACGACATCTAGTGCATTTATTATACAGTAAATAATAGATTAAATTAACTGAACACTAAAACACTAAGTCATTTTACATTTTTTACCAATACCAATCATTTTCTTATTATTTACTAGGTACCAGAGGTGGGGACTCGAGTCACATGACTTGACTCGAGTCAGACTCGAGTCGCATATTTTTGGACTTGAGACTTGCTTGACTAACATTGATAAAAGACTTGACTTGACTTTGACTTGGTATTCATGACTTGAGACTTGACTTAAGCTTGAGACAGATTACTTGAAAGGACTTGACTGTTTAAAATTAAATATTTGCGTTTGTTTTTGTAGTGAGATATTACGTTTAGTTTTTTCGAAAAACGTGATTGGGTGATTATAGCGCCGTGCGCGCAAACCTGGCAACCCACTAGACGGCAGGAGTGTCAGTTAACATGGCAGCGGCTAGCGTTACTCCACAAATAGTGAAGTTTGGATTCAAGGATTATGTTGTCGATGACGCTAATAAGAAGAGAACAGCGGTATGCAGGGTCTGCAGCATAAAGATCAGTGACACGACCACCACAACATCCAACTTCATTCGTCACTACAAAAAACCCACAGAGAAAGCTGCGTGAATGTGTTGTGTTAGCTAGGAAGCTAACGTTAAGTTTAAGCTACGTCAGACTTGGTTTCAAATCGATTAAGCAAAGAGAAGACAAAACGGTAAATGAACACTAGAACCGCCAAGGGATTCATTTTGACTAACCCTGATACTGACGGGCTGTCAGGAGAGGGAGAGAGAGAGAGAGAGAGAGAGAGAGAGAGAGAGAGAGAGAGAGAGAGAGGAGAGAGAGAGAGAGAGAGAGGAAAAGAGATGCCTCGTTTATTTTATTAAATGTGGAAACTGGGCTTATTCATCAGAATTTCGTATGACTTGACTTGCTTGACTCTCACCACAGTGACTTGGGACTTGCTTGATACTTGTAGGTCAAGACTTGAGACTTGCTCATGACTTGCACATGTAGGACTTACTCCCACCTCTGCATGGTACATTCAGGTAAAAATCAGGGTTAATTTCCTGTAAATATTAACTAGTTCTTCAGCATCTATGTACAGTTAATCATTGATGGAAGAACTGATAAAAATGTGGTATAATTGACAGAGATGCTCAAACATGAAACACTGAATTACTTTCCGGTGTTTATTTGAGGTACGTACCTTGTCCCTTATGTGGATGTTGGTTAAATACTCTGAGGGGACGTGAAAGTCTGCGGAGAGAAGAGGAAGCAAAACGAGGTCAAACACTCCATAATTATCCCAAATAAATCACATATAAATGAAACTATACTCACCTATGTCCTGCGGTCGACACGGAGCCGACGCCCAGGGAGACGCAAACTTAGGATAAAGATTCCTGAGACAAATTGAGAAAGAGATTCTTATTAGATTTTGAAACACATTGTTAAATAAAAACATGAAAAAGCTTTGGGGTCTCATCGTACTCCGGGGAGTTGAGGTTGAGGCCCAGCGTTGTGAGGTCGGAGCCCAGAGCCAGGTGCACCATGCCGGGGTCGGTCTCTGCCGCCCGGATGAACGTCAGCAGGCCGATCATCCCAAACTGATCCGTTACCATGCCGATCGGGATGTTGGTCACCCGCCCTGCAAAAAAAAAGAGAGGAAAAGCGAACGTTATAAAGCTGTAAAGGAACTACAGCACGGTCACATGACTTCACGTCATCACCGCTAAGCTAAAGGTGGCTAATGTTGGGCTATAAAGGAACTACAGCACGGTCACATGACTTCACGTCACCACCGCTAAGCTAAAGGTGGCTAATGTTGGGCTATAATGGAACTACAGCACGGTCACATGACTTCACGTCACCACCGCTAAGCTAAAGGCGGCTAATGTTGGGCTATAAAGGAACTACAGCACGGTCACATGACTTCACGTCACCACCGCTAAGCTAAAGGTGGCTAATGTTGGGCTATAATGGAACTACAGCACGGTCACATGACTTCACGTCACCACCGCTAAGCTAAAGGCGGCTAATGTTGGGCTATAAAGGAACTACAGCACGGTCACATGACTTCACGTCACCACCGCTAAGCTAAAGGTGGCTAATGTTGGGCTATAATGGAACTACAGCACGGTCACATGACTTCACGTCACCACCGCTAAGCTAAAGGCGGCTAATGTTGGGCTATAAAGGAACTACAAGCACGGTCACATGACTTCACGTCACCAGCGCTAAGCTAAAGGGCTGGCTAATGTTGGGCTATACAGGAACTACAGCACGGTCACATGACTTCACGTCACCACCGCTAAGCTAAAGGTGGCTAATGTTGGGCTATAAAGGAACTACAGCACGTCACATGACTTCACGTCACCACCGCTAAGCTAAAGGTGGCTAATGTTGGGCTATAAAGGAACTACAGCATGGTCACATGACTTCACGTCACCACCGCTAAGCTAAAGGCGGCTAATGTTGGGCTATACAGGAACTACAGCACGGTCACATGACTTCACGTCACCACCGCTAAGCTAAAGGTGGCTAATGTTGGGCTATAAAGGAACTACAGCACGTCACATGACTTCACGTCACCACCGCTAAGCTAAAGGTGGCTAATGTTGGGCTATAAAGGAACTACAGCACGGTCACATGACTTCACGTCACCACCGCTAAGCTAAAGGCGGCTAATGTTGGGCTATAAAGAAACTACAGCACGGTCACATGACTTCACGTCACCACCGCTAAGCTAAAGGTGGCTAATGTTGGGCTATAAAGGAACGACAGCACGGTCACATGACTTCACGTCACCACCGCTAAGCTAAAGGTGGCTAATGTTGGGCTATAAAGGAACTACAGCACGGTCACATGACTTGAAATATGTATTATTTTTCTTTGGTCTCACCATCAGGAAGCACCTGAATCCCTTTCTTCTGCTGGTTGTTGTTGCTAGGCGCGGAGCTCTTGTCTCCGGGGAACTTTGGACCGTCTGAGTTGGAGGCGGGCTTACCCGACGAGTTCAGATTCTGATTGGACAAAAACGGAGGGAAAAAACAGTCCGAAAAAATGGGACGAGTCAGGACGTGAGAGCGCTGCACAAGTAAGGAAAAGACACCGTGATGAAAAACAGATTAACACTCGATTCACACCAAGTTAATTTTCGTTAATTTAGTTTAGTTTCGACAAACAAACACAAACAGAAAAAGTAAACAAAATATATTTAAAGGAGTAAGGAGTCTAACCGTTTTGCTGTCTTCGCTGGTGCTGCTGGGGTCTTTTGATTGGTAGTTGGGCCCGGGGAGAGCCGGGAAATCCTCGTTGTGAATCGAGAAATCCTGAGACTGCTCATTGGATGGCTTCGTTACCATGCCAACTGGAAACATGGAGGATAGCGTGGTTAGCGACGCAACGACTGCAACGCAATAATGGGATACGATAAAAACATTAGAGTCACAATTAAAAAAAGATCCCAGTTTCTCTTGGGTGGTAATTGTACACATTTCTCCACATTTCTATTATGTCATTACATCTTTTAATATTTAGAAACACATTTTATTCTACTTTACTTTGCACATTTAAACTTTCTCTTCTTATATATATATATATTTTGTTTTATCTTAAATTTGACATTTTCACTTTCTCTTTTTATAATTATGTTTATATAATTGTTTGTAATGGAGTAACTGATACCAACCCCACTTTCTCAACGGGGTAAATACATTATTTTGCTTTATCTGTGTCTTCTTTTAATCTTTTATGACATTACTGAAGCAGAGTTTAGAAAAGGTGGCTTTTAATTTGACTATATTGTACAGATATAGGCTCTAAATTGAAACAAGTAATGATATTAAAGTGTGTTTTTGGTTTGCTAACACACACACACACACTGCTTTCTCTTACCGTACGGAGCCCGACCGGCCAGCGGGTTGAGGAGCGGTGTGGGATTCGAGCCTCCGTCCCTCCGACTCCGATCCGCTAACGCGGGGAAGTCCGACAGATCCAACCCCGTCACATTCTCACTGCCGTCTACACACACACACACACACAACACACACCACACACACACACACCCACACACACACACACACACACACACACACACACACACAACCACACCACACACACACACACACCACACACACACACACCACACACACACACACACACACACACACACACACACACACACACACACACACCACACACACACACACAACACACACACACACACACACACAACACACACACACACCCACACACACACACACACACACACACACACAACACACACACCACACACACACACACACACACACACAAAGTATCTTCATGTGTGTAACAGCCAAAGGAAAGGAAAGGAAATACAAAACAATGGTATTCAATGCGTTTCTTTTGATGTACCTGTGCCGTTGAAGATGTTGTTGGATAGGGAGCTGTTCATGTTGTATCCTGGATTCCTGTTCACACCAAACCCCGACATACTGACACACAAACAGAGACACAATAAAGGATTAGTTTGATACTTTAATCTTAAAGAAACAGTGCATCAATTAATAAGACTTTTAAAACATGCTTTTATTTAATTAAATATTAAGCTTTCATCCATATTTGTTGTTGTTTATCCTAAAACTTTGCTTTAAAAGCTGCTCACATGGAAAGCACATATTAAATAACTAAAATGAAACTATAAAAAAGTGAAGTATAGAAAACAAAATGAGAATAATAGAAGTAAATAATCAGCCGAAACTCAACAAGTAAAGGATGAATGCATAGATATAGTCAAAGGACCTGTTTATGGTGAAGGGCTGCCGTGCTTGCTGCTGTTTGGGCATCCCGATGATGCTGGGTGACGACCGGCTGGGACTGCCCATGCTGCTGCTCCTGCCGCCCCCCCCCCTCTCCACTCCCACACCCCCCATCCCCCCCGACTGCGCCGTGGGACCCCCGACCTGCTGGCTGTGGTTCAGGACGCTCCGGGTGTTCATCGGCAGAATCCCCCTGCAGAGAGACGAGGGAGAAGCAACGTGAGGAGGGGCAGCAGGATGTGAAATATGGAGGTTTACGGGACTAATAGAATAATATAATTTATAACTGGACTTGTCTTCACATTTTTAATAATAATAATACATTTGATTTCTAAGTGCTTTTTCAGGTGCTCAAAGACACTTTACAGTGGTGATAAAAAAGAAATAAATAGAAAAACAAAAAGTTGAATTAAAATATTAAAACGGAAACAACATTAACCTGTTCAGCCCCGAGCCTGTTTTTCAGGTCTCAGGCTCGAAAATGACTTTCCCAGAACAAATGACCATATCTTCCCTTCTAAAAGGGTTAAATTAATAATCTTTATTCTCAAAGTAATGATAAACCTGTGAGTTGGATTTAGAAAAGTGAGAATCAATATAGATGTTTTTTTATTTTAAAGTCAATTCAGATTGAACATTGTAAAAACATTTAAATTATAGTGTCCGTCCAAAACATTACTTATAGTGAAAACTACCCTTGGATGATGGGATAGGAGACTAAAAGCTTTAGGAATCCAAACTATAACATATAATAAGTATCCTGTATCAAGATTGATGCAAAACAAGTGACATTTGACCTTTTTAGAGAGATTTAGCAAAGAAAAACACTTCTGGGGTCATTTGGGTGGATTTTCCATATCTCTGGAACCCCTTTGTCGATTTGGATGATTGACATATTTTTTTTAACCCGTTAGAGCCAATAGAATCAAGGGGAAGTTCCTAAAAATCCATCTAAACATTACCCATTGGTGAATGAGTGATGCGTAGCCAGAATGCCCCGGAACCGGAAGCTGCGATGCACTCTGGTGGCTATCGTAGCAGCTAATATGAAAACTCCGTTATTGACATAAATATGCTGATGGATTATCAGAAATCATTTCAAAGTGACAGACACATTGGATTAACCTATGGATTAACGTTTTAATGCCATTGAACACGACTTTTGATCAGAATAACAGCAACGGCAAGACTTATTTTCCGATTTGGTTCTGTAAAGCTAATTTTGTTGGTGTTGTCATTTCGCCGCGAGTTCTGATCGCTCAGTGATGATCGCTCAGTTCTGATCGCTCAGTGATGATCGCTCAGTGAGGATCGCTCAGTTCTGATCGCTCAGTGATGATCGCTCAGTTCTGATCGCTCAGTGATGATCGCTCAGTGAGGATCGCTCAGTGAGGATCGCTCAGTGAGGATCGCTTAGTGAGGATCGCTCAGTGAGGATCGCTCAGTGATGATCGCTCAGTTCTGATCGCTCAGTGATGATCGCTCAGTGAGGATCGCTCAGTGATGATCGCTCAGTTCTGATCGCTTAGTGAGGATCGCTCAGTGAGGATCGCTCAGTGATGATCGCTCAGTTCTGATCGCTCAGTGATGATCGCTCAGTGATGATCGCTCAGTGATGATCGCTCAGTTCTGATCGCTCAGTTCTGATCGCTCAGTTCTGATCGCTCAGTGAGGATCGCTCAGTGAGGATCGCTCAGTGAGGATCGCTCAGTGAGGATCGCTCAGTGATGATCGCTCAGTTCTGATCGCTCAGTGATGATCGCTCAGTGATGATCGCTCAGTGATGATCGCTCAGTTCTGATCGCTCAGTGAGGATCGCTCAGTGAGGATCGCTCAGTGAGGATCGCTCAGTGAGGATCGCTCAGTGATGATCGCTCAGTGATGATCGCTCAGTGATGATCGCTCAGTTCTGATCGCTCAGTGATGATCGCTCAGTTCTGATCGCTCAGTTCTGATCGCTCAGTTCTGATCGCTCAGTTCTGATCGCTCAGTTCTGATCGCTCAGTGAGGATCGCTCAGTTCTGATCGCTCAGTTCTGATCGCTCAGTTCTGATCGCTCAGTTCTGATCGCTCAGTGATGATCGCTCAGTTCTGATCGCTCAGTTCTGATCGCTCAGTTCTGATCGCTCAGTTCTGATCGCTCAGTTCTGATCGCTCAGTTCTGATCGCTCAGTGAGGATCGCTCAGTTCTGATCGCTCAGTTCTGATCGCTCAGTGAGGATCGCTCAGTGAGGATCGCTCAGTGAGGATCGCTCAGTGAGGATCGCTCAGTTCTGATCGCTCAGCGATGATCGCTCAGCGATGATCGCTCAGCGATGACCGCTCAGCGAGGATCGCTCAGCGATGATCGCTCAGCGATGACCGCTCAGCGATGACCGCTCAGCGAGGATCGCTCAGCGATGATCGCTCAGCGATGATCGCTCAGCGATGATCGCTCAGCGAGGATCGCTCAGTTCTGATCGCTCAGTTCTGATCGCTCAGTTCTGATCGCTCAGCGATGATCGCTCAGCGATGACCGCTCAGCGATGACCGCTCAGCGAGGATCGCTCAGCGATGATCGCTCAGCGAGGATCGCTCAGTGATGATCGCTCAGCGATGATCGCTCAGTGAAGATCGCTCAGTGAGGATCGCTCAGTGATGATCGCTCAGTGATGATCGCTCAGTGATGATCGCTCAGTGATGATCGCTCAGTGATGATCGCTCAGTGATGATACCAATACCAGTAGAATCTGTGGAATCTCAGCTTGCTAATCGATATCTTGTTTGTGCAGATACGATAAGTAATAAGGGTTTCAATTGTGTTAACTGTGATTCGGCCATCCATAGGGTTTAGTTAGTCTACAAGTAGATATTTTACTCTTTAGTTCAGTTTTATTTCTATTTCGTGATGTTTATATTTACGTTGGTTTATCATCTACTCTTTTTATGTTCACATTATGTGCAGTACCTTGCTCTGACATGCTGCGGTGAGGAAAAAAGTTCCCAAATTAGGATCAATAAAGTCTATAAAATCTTATATGTATATATATATATATATATCTTATATGATGCAGGAAGGCCAGCTTGAGTTGTGTATCTACGAGTTTAAAGGTTCATTAGACGTGATACAACGCTAATGTGTTATATCATATATTTAGGGTGTGTGTGTGTGTGTGTGTGTGTGTGTGTGTTTGTGTGTGTTACCTGCTGGGTGAGGGGGGTGTGTGCATCGTGCCGGTGTTCGCTGTGCTGCCGTGGCTCGGGAGTTGGCTTCCTGGTTGGTTTAATCCACTTCGACTTAACTGCGGCGCTGCACTGCTGTTCATCCCACGCATGGGAAACCCCAGAGCGCCTAAAGATACAGAGAGAGAGAGAAAACATGTTTATACTGATATACTTTTATCAGCTGCAGATGTGTATTACATTAAATAAACTAAAAGGGGGTCCTGCTGATGTTCAGGTGTAAATCAGTATGTAGTGTCTCTACTTTAAAGAGTCCTCTCCTGCTGATGTTCAGGTGTATATCAGCATGTAGTGTCTCTACTTTAAAGAGTCCTCTCCTGCTGATGTTCAGGTGTATATCAGTATGTAGTTGTCTCTACTTTAAAGAGTCCTCTCCTGCTGATGTTCAGGTTGTATATCAGTATGTAGTGTCTCTACTTTAAAGAGTCCTCTCCTGCTGATGTTCAGGTGTAAATCAGTATGTAGTGTCTCTACTTTAAAGAGTCCTCTCCTGCTGATGTTCAGGTGTATATCAGCATGTAGTGTCTCTACTTTAAAGAGTCCTCTCCTGCTGATGTTCAGGTGTATATCAGTATGTAGTTGTCTCTACTTTAAAGAGTCCTCTCCTGCTGATGTTCAGGTGTATATCAGTATGTAGTGTCTCTACTTTAAAGAGTCCTCTCCTGCTGATGTTCAGGTGTATATCAGTATGTAGTGTCTCTACTTTAAAGAGTCCTCTCCTGCTGATGTCAGGTGTATATCAGTATGTAGTGTCTCTCCTTTAAAGAGTCCTCTCCTCCTGATGTTCAGGTGTATATCAGTATGTAGTGTCTCTACTTTAAAGAGTCCTCTCCTGCTGATGTTCAGGTGTATATCAGTATGTAGTGTCTCTACTTTAAAGAGTCCTCTCCTGCTGATGTTCAGTGTATATCAGTATGTAGTGTCTCTACTTTAAGAGTCCTCTCCTGCTGATGTTCAGGTGTATATCAGTATGTAGTGTCTCTACTTTAAAGAGTCCTCTCCTGCTGATGTTCAGGTGGATATCAGTATGTAGTGTCTCTACTTTAAAGAGTCCTCTCCTGCTGATGTTCAGGTGTATATCAGTATGTAGTGTCTCTACTTTAAGAGTCCTCTCCTGCTGATGTTCTGGTGTATATCAGTATGTAGTGTCTCTACTTTAAAGAGTCCTCTCCTGCTGATGTTCAGGTGTATATCAGTATGTAGTGTCTCTACTTTAAAGAGTCCTCTCCTGCTGGTGTTCAGGTGTATATCAGTATGTAGTGTCTCTACTTTAAAGAGTCCTCTCCTGCTGATGTTCAGGTGTATATCAGTATGTAGTGTCTCTACTTTAAAGAGTCCTCTCTGCTGGTGTTCAGGTGTATTTCAGTATGTAGTGTCTCTACTTTAAAGAGTCCTCTCCTGCTGATGTTCAGGTGTATATCAGTATGTAGTGTCTCTACTTTAAAGAGTCCTCTCCTGCTGGTGTTCAGGTGTATATCAGTATGTAGTGTCTCTACTTTAAAGAGTCTTACTCTGCGGGCCATATAAACTGGCTCCTAGCTGTGACAGTTGACCCGTTGAGGAAGCAGAGGAAGACGTCAGCATCTGGAGAGAAAAGAAACACAATATATTTTATTTATGAAACACAAAGGTATGTCCACCTGTCCACCCTGCAGTTGTCGATAAACAGTACAAAAAACGGTTATTACTCCTTTCTTATAAAATACCAACTTGTTTTCCTAAAGAAATGTTTTAATAATTTTACCAAAATAAGTCAAACGTCTCAAATGAATAATGTTATCTCAAAAGAAGTGGAAAGACGTTGCTTAAAAATAGGACTAACGTTGGGTTGTAAGTAAAAATGAAAAACAAAGATAAGGGGGAAATAATACAATGGCAGCTGAAGCGTTGAAACATAATTTCTTAGTATTTTTGTTTTACTTTGTGACTCTCTAAATTAGAAAATAACGCACCATGGTGAAAGAAATCCATAATGCAACTGAACCAGAAATAATGGAAGTACAGTCTCGCCTTGCAACAACTTTCTCCAAGTTAAAAACAACTAAGCTGGTACTGTTTGGGGGTTTTGTAAATAGTAGTAAACAAACAGATGCAGTTTTAATCAAATCCCTGAGGAATATTTGAACAGTTTATTTACGTCTTTGTCAGGGCGGTGAGGAGGGAACATGGACTGCTGGGTGTAGTAGAGACTGGAGTCGTCCGCGTAATCGCTCTCTATCCCTCCCTCCATAAACTTCTTCCGGTTAGCACCAAACATACCGTGTGTCACCTGAGAAATAAAAACACAGGACACTCAGATTCAAACGTCCGCTGTTATCAGGAGCAAACACATTACTCTGCAAGCCCAAACGCATGCCTACATCTTTGAGAATAAAGTCACATTAAGTCGTTCTTTTTTTAAACTCTCAACATTTTAAGTCTGCAAACACAAACCGGTATTATGCTCACATTGTGTCACAAAATCTAAGTTAAAACAAAGCAAATACATTTAATAAAGCAGATAAAACCGATGTTTGTTGTCTGTTTAACTTAGATGTTAAAGACTGTCCCAAAATGCTGCTGAATTAATCTACTTGCTCAGATAATCCGCTTTTCTTTGAGGCACAGTGATTATTAATAATTTTGAAGATGGGCACAGCAGCGCCTATATAAGCCAAACCATGGTTACTCTAACTCCTTAAGCACATAACTTTTTGTGTAAGTATACAGAGAGTAGGTTTGGAAAAAGTGTACATTTTGTGATTTTAAATGAAGCTTCAGCATCTTATTTGAAGAGCACTGACCACAGATTATCCTGCAACATCAGACTCGTCTGAACAAATAAATAAATGCAACCAAATCACAATTTCTTCCCCTTGTGTTTGAGGGGAAATGAGCACCACTTTTCCTGGATGGTAACACAAAAACTCTGGGAACATTGTTATAATTTTTCCACAGGTCTCCCTTGAAAAAGAGATCGTTGATCTCAATGGGATTTTTCACCTGGTTAAATAAAGGCTACACACAAACAATTATTGTCTGTAGATTTTAGAACAAACGGTTTCACCAGTCTGGCATCTGTTAAAAAGCTACAGACATATGAATGATGAAAATAACCATCATAACATATGTTTTTGTGCATTATTCTTTAATGATCTATATGTGAAAGAGTGAGACAAAGTGTGCACATTATAACCCTTCACTTTATGATCAGCATCTCTCTTCATCACTTGTGCTTAGTCCAGGACAGTCTGACTGCAAAGCCTGATAGCATTTAGCCCACGGTGTAGCATTGCTATCCACTAAACAGTGTCTTACAGGCTTATTATGATTAATAAAGTGTGACTTGGAAACAGTGTGTTTCAGGATAGAAACAGCCCCCTGAACCAAAAAGTAGTTTCACAGATGTTTTTATTCTAATTACAACAACAATAAAGATCATTGTACACATAAGTAATATGTATTTAAGTGCCTATGGGATACTTTATTCAAACAGTATTTATGATTTCCTATTTCCTTCTTTGTGTTATCATCATAGGTTTCATTCTAAAAATAAATAAAGAATACATATAAAATACAATAACGTAAGATAATCGTAAGTGTCAAATGTGGGTACACACTTTTTTGATAAGCAGAAAAAAAAGCGAAAATAGAATCAAATCGTGGTTTTATTTGAATGAAAGCCTTGTAAATTCCACTGCACCTTAGTACGACAACAATAGACATGTGTATTGTTACAAATGGATTTAAAAGTCGATGTACAAAAAGTGTCTTGAACTTAGTGGGTTGGATAGAGGTACAATTAAGCAGATAGGCCAGCAGTCAAATTAAAATACAGAAATTGAATAGTAAAAAGTAGTTTCTGAGCTTCACATTTCTTTTCGTTTCAAAGAAAGCTGCAGCAAAAGGCTAATGTTAGCTTTATGAGCTAATGCTATGTCCCATAATCTTCCTAACTAAAACCACCATTAAATCACCACAGCTTTCCTCCCACATTCACATATTAACCAAGATATCCTGATTATAATTATGTTCCGGAGTACCGTTAAAGTAAAAGCTTGTATCTGGCATTAGGTGTGAACTGTGTCAGGAGCTACATGATAGCTAAGTAGTGAGCTTGTGCTAGCAGCTTAATCATTAGGAATGTATAGGGACGCTAGCGTGGGAGCTAATGCTCACTGCTAATCGGCTAACAGCAACAAATAAACGCCACTTTTGGAGACAGTTTTAAGCGGATCTGTTGAACCAGGAAAGTGGGATTAAACTGGGGGTGTGAAGGAAGGTAACAAGCAGAGATAAGAGCCAAAGACAGGAGTGTTTTTCTCCGGGTTTTGGGCCTCCGTCGGCTAACATTAGCTTCCAAAACAACAACAGAAACAGCGGAACACAAACTCCAGCTTTAAAGAAGAGCTTTATCCTCCCCTTGTGTCGTGGTAAACCCTACCCGAGTGTGCTGTTTGTATTCACTTAAATACGGGTTTCGTGTGAATAAAAGAAGGATATAAATGAAAGGAATAAAAGAAGAAGATCTTACCGCTTCATCAATCTGTCTTCCCCGCTACTATCCAAGATGGCCGACATCTCTTCGCCAATCAGCGAGGAGGATGGTGGGGAGCGCGCGGATCCCCAATCACTTACTACTAGTGTAGTAAGGCAATATTACAATACATCTATACGATACTATACTATACTATACTATACTATCCTAGACGTATAACTATACTATACTAGATACTATAACTATACTTATACAATACTATACTTTACTATACTATTACTATACAATACTATACTTGACGAGACAAGACGGGACGAGACGAGACAAGAGGAGACGGGACGAGAGAGACAAGACGGGACGAGACGAGACAAGACGAGACGAGAGGGACGAGACAAGACGGGACGAGACGAGACAAGAGGAGACGGGACGAGACGAGACAAGACGGGACGAGACGAGACAAGACGAGACGAGATCCGGGACGAGACGAGACGAGACGAGACGGGACGAGACGGGACGAGCGAGACGGGACAAGACGGGACGAGACAAGACGGGACGAGGCGAGACGAGACGGGACAAGACAAGACGGGACGAGGACGAGACGAGACGAGGAGACGAGACGGGACGAGACGAGACGGGACGAGACAAGACGGGACGAGGCGAGAGACGGACAACAAGACGGGACGGGACGAGACGAGACAGACTTGACTAAGGCCGACGACGAGACAAGACGGACGAGGCCGAGACGAGACGGGACGAGACAAGACGAGACGGGACGAGACGAGACGAGACAAGACGAGACTTTACTATACAATACTTTACTATACTATACAATATTATACTTTACTATACTATACAATACTTTACTATACTATACAATACTATACTATACTTTACTATACTATACTATACTATACTTTACTATACTATACTTTACTATACAATACTATACTTTACTATACAATACTTTACTATGCTATACTATACTTTACTATACTATACTATACTTTACTATACAATACTATACTTTACTATACAATACTTTACTATGCTATACTATACTTTACTATACAATACTATACTCTACTATACTATATTATACTATACTTTACTATACTTTACTATACTATAACTTAATAAACTATACTATATTATACTATACTATATTATATTATGCTATATACTATATTCTTTACTATACTATACTATATTATATTATACTATATACTATATTCTTTACTATACTATACTACTTTAAAGAGTCCTCTAATGTTCAGTAAGGTGTATATCAGTATTTAGAGTCTCTACTGTAAGAGTCTCTGGTACTGACACAGATTGGTGTACTGAAGTATGTAAAGTACGAAAGTATTAAATGCTTTCATTCAAATATTTTGTATATATAATATGAATTTTATGTTGCATTAGTGTTTGTGCTAATTTGGATGCCAGTTATTGGGAATCAGATTAAATGTAAGGATTTACTTCCACGTTTTCCCCAATAGATACTCAGTTTGATGTTTTTTTATTTCACTTCAAAATGTACTTTTTTTTAAATGGCAAACTACAAGATTGTACTTGTATTAAATGTCTGTTTAGTCACTATCTATCGCCAAAGGATGAACATTTTGGGTGATTGTGCCAATGGCTGCTGTTACAGTTTTTTGTTTCCATTGAATACATAACATTTTTTAAACCACTTCTACATTTCTGAAAAAACGGAAAGCATCGAATAAGTGATCAATTCGAAACACAATACTATTACAATATAAGATGTACAGTATATTAATACAATGTTAATTGCAATTAAATATAAATTCTAGATCAACCAGCACCTATAGGCCCCGCCCTCTAAGGCTGTCACTAGTGGGTTAATCCCTTGCGCAGTACTGCAATAAGACCACGCCCCCCTGCAAGTCTCACCTCGGGTATAAATTGGAGTGAGATCAGTCTTTTTTTTGTTTTTGTTGAATATATCCAAGTTTTTCTTCAGTACTCACATCGAGAGACTTCCAAAAAGCATCAAGGCGAGTGTCCCAGGGTTATGTCCGGATTTGCCCAGCCTGCGAAAACTATTTTTTAATTAGTAACGACCTGCACGTGACCCGCTGAGAGTCTTTCCTGGGTCCAGAGCACGCGGGCCTCACTCCTCAAGCCTCGTGCCCGGTTCGTGCTCGCCTTCATCAAGACGATAAGCAGCGGACGGAGTGCCGAAGATGTGTGGCCAAAACGGGGCTCATACTGGGTCGATAAGGGCTCCGGGACATCATGGATCTCCACCCTGCGATCCCCTTCTCTACCACTAATGCTTCTAAGGCGATATCAGGAAGGGAACCCGGCCTCAGACACCTTTAGACATGATGTGTCTAAAATGTGGTAACCCAAAACCCAAACGTCAAATCTATTTCAGAAACCTGAAACACATCGACACAGACATCATGACTTTGGACCTGCAGCAAATCCCCCCCTCTGCAAATTTCACTACAGTCAGTGAATCAGTGGAATACTACAACAAAACCCTGAGTACTGTCCTGGATCTCCACGCCCCACTGAAATCACGAACAGTCAGCTTCTCCCGCTCAGCCCCTTGGTTCACTTCAGAGTTGCGTAGCATGAAGGCAGCTGGGCGTGTACTCGAGCGGCGTCTCGCACGATCTGGACTCACTGTTCACAGATTAGCCTATCAGGAACATCAAAAAACCTACTCAAAGTCACTCAAAAAAGCACGGTCACAATTCTACTCCGACATCATCAGTAAAAATCCTGGAAACTCCAAGCAGCTTTTCTCTACTGTTGATCATCTCCTCAAGCCACAAACTCCCTCACACATCGACACTACAGAAGAGCAGTGCAATAACTTTGTTACTTTCTTCAGGACAAAAGTTGCCACTATTCGCTCTCTTCTCTCCACCCCCTGCGCTGTGTCTGTCCCTACTGTTAACCCACAGCATGGGACTTTCCAACCGCTCTGCTGCTTCACGGAGATCTCTCAGCAAGAGGTTGAGGACATCACCTGCAAGATGAAACCCTCCACCTGCACACTAGACCCTCTACCCACAGCCCTTGTCAAATCGAACATCTCGGCTATAAGCAGGGGCGGACTGGGACTACAAATCAGCCCGGGACTCACGACCGGCCCACTTCGGTACCGCCGGCCCACCTCGGTACATTATCAAACGGGGGGGGGGGGGTGCTAGTGAGATCGTCCGAGCGGCCCACTTCAGTACCGGCCCAATGGCCAGTCCGCCCCTGGCTATAAGTCCCATAATCACCTACGTCATCAACAGCTCCCTCAAGGCTGGTTATGTTCCATCGGCTCTTAAAACTGCCGTCATCAGACCCCTTCTCAAAAAACCCACCCTAGACCCAGACATCCTCGCCAACTACAAGCCCATCTCCAACCTCCCATTTCTAGCCAAGGTGCTGGAAAAAGTAGTTGCCGCCCAGCTTCAGGACCATCTACAGCTAAACGGCCTCTTTGAAAAATTCCAGTCCGGTTTCCGTTCCGCCCACAGCACTGAAACAGCTCTGGTCAGGGTCACAAACGACCTGTTGATGGCGGCTGATACTGGATCCCCATCTCTCCTCATCCTCCTGGATCTGACTGCAGCATTCGACACTGTCGACCATAACATCCTCCTTCAGCGCCTCAAACACACCATCGGACTCTCTGACTCCGCCCTGAGCTGGTTCCAGTCCTACCTGTCTGGAAGAACAGAGTACGTCTCCTTGGGAGGTGCGAGGTCCCAGACACACCCTGTCACCTGTTGTGTCCCTCAAGGGTCGGTCCTTGGGCCCACTCTGTTCACCCTGTACACTCTGCCCCTTGGCCGTGTCATCAGCAAGCATGGAATATCATTCCATTGCTACGCTGATGACACGCAGCTATATATAAAGACAGACCCTATCCCGCATGCTTCCTCACTGTCACCATCATCGTCACCGTTCCCATCAACATCCCTTAACACCTGCATTGAGGAGATAAAGGCTTGGATGCGAGAAAACTTCCTGCAACTTAATAGCTCCAAAACAGAAGCTATTTTAGTTGGCACACCAAACCAGGTCCAGTCATCCCCCATAACCCACATTACCTTTTCTGGACAAAACATACCCCTCTCCACAGCAGTTACCAACCTGGGTGTAAGATTTGACAGACATCTGACGTTTGACACCCACATCAAACACCTGTGCAAAACCTCCTTCTACCACCTCAGGAACATTGCAAAACTCCGTCCCACACTCTCCCTGTCAGATGGAGAACAACTGGTCCATGCCTTCGTCTCATCAAGGCTCGATTACTGCAACGCTCTCCTCATCGGGACTCCTAGCGGGAGCTTTCAGAAGCTCCAATATGTACAGAACAGTGCCGCTAGGATCCTGATGAGGGTGAGAAAATACAACCACATCACACCCGTTCTTCATTCCCTCCACTGGCTTCCTGTCTCATTCAGGATCGAATACAAGATCTCACTACTGACCCATCAGTGCATCCACGGGAACGCTCCTCCATACCTGAAGGAACTTCTCACATCTCAAACCTCCACACGCAACCTCCGCTCCACAACCAACCATCTGCTTCGCCCCCGAGGACCAAACTCCGCACAATGGGGGATCGGGCTTTCTGTGCAGCAGCTCCTCGCCTGTGGAATTCCCTCCCAGACCACCTGAGGACTCCCCAGACCACCTGAGGACTCCTCAGACCACCTGAGGACTCCACAGACCACCTGAGGACTCCCCAGACCACCTGAGGACTCCACAGACCACCTGAGGACTCCCCAGACCACCTGAGGACTCCACAGACCACCTGATGACTCCACTGACCACCTGATGACTCCACTGACCACCTGAGGACTCCACTGACGCCTTCAAGAAAGGCCTAAAAACCTTTCTTTTAAAAAAAGCTTTTGATTAAGACTTTTGTTTATTTTGTTTGTTTTTATTATGCCTCCTGTAGCACCTTGGGATTGCTGTTAGCAATGAAAGGTGCTTTATAAATTGAATTTATTATTATTATTATTACAAAGGGGAAAGGTATATTGTGTCTGTAGGAGAAAATAGAGCTGATGGTGTTGGTATTTTCTTCAAACAGAGTGATATCACTATTATTAGAAGAAGAGATATAATCGCTTATGGTGGAAAAATATCGTCTCATAAATGTATATTATATATATACTGCCCCTGAATCACAAGAGAAGCCACACTTATTATGAATACTTGGAGAACTTTTAACAGTGGGATATACATTAATATTATGTGGGGATTTTAACATGATAACTGAAGAAATTGACACATGCAGTGCCACTGTTTTCAAAGTCCAGGAGGAACACTTTAAAGAGCAACTAAGCTAAACTCATTGATGTCTGTAGATCAGTGAATCCTTTTGGGACGGGGTTCACAAGATATGATTCAAAAGGTAAAACACGTATTGACAGAATGTATGTTTCTCATCACTTCTCAATAAGTCATTACAGTCTTCAATAACTACTCAGATCACCTTTTGGTTAAATCATCTTTATCCTCTGGAGCCACTTCCACTATAGAGGCTACTGGAAATAAAAAAGATACACATTTATTTACAGAACTAAATCAGGAAATACAAAGAATAATAACTTTTACAAATAGACTGGAATGGACTTCAAAATGAAATGGTTTTAAATATGGTGGATATATTTCATTTTAAGACCAGTGGCGGCGCCAGAGTATTTTTGTTGGGTAATGTATGGTAGGGCTAACCCATACTGTGGTGGGGCTCAAGTCTGTATTTGCAATGTAATTACATACACGCTATATCGCCCCCCTTGACAGTGAAACGCCACGCGTGAGGTTTAGATTATTTCCCTGTCTCAATCAGAATGGAACTGTATGAAATAAAACGGCACATTTGTATTGGAGTAAATAAAAAGGGATCACTGTGAACGTGACGTATGATAGTACACTTTGAAGATCAAACGGGGATACTGAATGGCGGTTCCGATTGATCAGTAAGGCATGGCGCAGACCCAACGTTTCGTTGCTCCGATTGGCTGTAGGTCTATTCAATTGCATTCGGAGGCATTTTGATCTGACCGCGGCCGCGCTGATATTATAACGCCAGAGAATTTCCACACCTTTAGTGTATAAAACTCCCCCACTAATTAGACTATTCCTGTTGCACCCCTCTTCAGCCTGAATGGTCTCAACCATATTGCATCAGTAACGTGCACTTGTTGTTACAGCAGGATCAGTTTGTGTGTTGCGGACACGACCCGTATATTTTCACAATCCGTGTTCTCAACATTTAGCATTTTTCTTATTATTTAATTTAATTTGCTTACTTTAAAGGGGACCTATCATGCAAAATGCACTTTTGTACGTCTTTTATACATGAATATGTGTCCCCGGTGTTCCAGGGAACTCACCAAGTGTCAGAAAACACAATCCTCTCTATTTTCCTCCATACCCAAATCTCTAAAAAAGGGGCTGCAACGGATCTGATAAAAACTGATCCAGATTTGAACACTTTACTGACGTCAGGACGGTGGCGCTACGGCTATTGGGCCAACTCTCCACCTATCAGGGGAATGTGGGGTTGGGCCACGGCCGGCCATTGCCGCTCGAAAGCGCTGGAGATGCTGTAGTACATATGCCAGACCTGTAAGTGGCGCTGTAGTCTGCCACAAAAGCAGCGAAGAAGACTTCCCGCGCATAGTTACCATGGTTACCCTTCTGTTTATTCTCCGCTGTGGCTTTCTTTCTCCCTCCCCGAGGCAAGCGTTTGCTCCCGCTGCTTTAATTCAATGCAATCCCTCCCCGTCGAGGCAAGCACTGTAATTCTCCCGGTTAGTCCACCAGCAGATGACAAACACCCACCTCTCCGCCTCTTCCAAGGAACGAGGGGACCGTGCGGCAGAGTTTCAGTTAGGTTTTCTTTCGCCGGTCAAGATGTCCGTTAAAGTTTAAATCTTCCGGACAAAATTAGAAAAGTGCCGGTCAAAGGTCTTCTTTGTTATTTATTGAGCTATAAAACAAATGAATAACAACTCTATATAATAAAACACGGAGGACGGAGATCTCTTTTTCTCCCCCTCTTCTGACAGCCCAGCAGCTGATCAGAGCACGTCTCCCCTCTCCTGCAGGGGGGCGTGGTCAGCTGCAGCTCACAGAATCAGCCCCCTGCAAAAACAGGGCTGGAGAACAGCACATAGAGCGAAATGAGGCATGGCTTAAAATCATGATCTGTTTGGTATTTTGAAAACAGAAACGTATAAATATACCTTATATAGGTATGGCCCTACAATATATCATTTAAATATAGCATGATAGGTCCACTTTAACATTATTTTTCATGGTAGGGCTAAGGTGGGGCTAAGCCATTTCTTGGTATGGCTGTAGCCTACCCCAGCCATACCCTGGCGCCGCCACTGTTTAAGACCTATCCTTCGGTCGGTCCTGCAAGGCCTCGGTCTAAAGTTCAATGTCAACCATAACTCAATCATGTATTGTTTATTCAAGGGAAAGATGGACGTAAAACCAAAAGGACTATTACAACTTACCATTTGCATCACCTGTATGACACTGTGGAAGAAGATGGTATAACATCAAACCATCATAAAACATATCCGAACCAAACTAAGAAGACGAAGACGCCGCAACAAGTCAGAGACTCACTGGACTCTGAAGTACTTTGTTCTTTTGTATTTATGTTATTTATGTATTATGTGTTTTGTGTATTTTCAATGTTGTCTTGGTATAGCTTAGCACTTTTTACTTTTGTTGTTATTTTTCTTCTTTACTTGCTTGTAAAGCGCTTTGAGCACCAGGAAAGCGCTATACAAATCAAATGTATTATGATTATATGTAAATGATGTGTTGTTCAAACCATTTAAAATAATGTTCTATACAAATAAAAGCTGGGACTAAAATATCTTATTCTGCATTTGAATGTGCTGCTGCATACAAGTATAACTGCTAATACGATACTTGAATATGTTGATCGATGAACTGCAGACATTATGTCATACTTGTTGTGTGTAAAGTGGGGCAATATGCAGATGGTTGAACAAACGTGGCATTAATGCTGGATCACTGCCTTACTGGAGAATGTAGTGCCTTTGCCTGATAGACATTAGGAAACATCTAGACGTGTGCAGAGTTGCTGCATTTGTTTTGTTTTGTTTAAATTGAATGTATTCCCAATTCATTAATGCCAGTAAAATATGTACAATTACTTTATAGAAGAGAATTAGGAGGGGTGAAACCCTCTTTAATGATCACACATGCAGAGCACACGGCACACACAGTGAAATGTGTTCTCTGCATTTAACCCATCCTAGTACCAGGAGTCTAGCACTAGGAGCAGTCCACAGTTTATCTAAATATTATCTAGATAAACTGTGGACCTGGCAGTGATTTTCAATGGTAAAATATATCAAACATAAGTTATTTGGCTGATTTAAAGGTGGGGTAGGTAAGTTTGAGAAACCGGCTCGAGATACACTTGTTGTTATATTCCATGGAATGCTCTTAACATCCCGATAGCAATGAATATCTGAAGTGCTTTGACAAAAAATACATAAAAACATCTCATCTGTGGAAGCCGTAGTACTGTAAAAAGCACGACCAATCATCTGAGCCGGCCCGGCTAAAATAACTGGATGGCCTACCTGCCTGTCAGCCTTCCATCTGTGCACAAACTTATCTCGTGCCCTCATTGGTCATGTGCACGTTCGTGTGTGTTGGAGGAGGGGCTCTGTAAGGAAGTGGCAGATTTTCTCCGGTTGTGTATTTTCAAATTCTACCGCACTCAAGCTGGTTTCTCCAAAATTACCTACCCCACCTTTAAAGAGTATGTAACAAATGAAGGGGTTAATGTATAAGGAGTTGCTTTTTGAAAGTGTGTTCACATCTACTCACAGTAAGACATTACATCATGTGATAGTGGATGCAGTCATGGTGTTGTGGCAAACTGGAGGGCAGGGATTCTCTACATTGTTAAGAGTATATGGTGAAAAGTAGTGATGGCAGTTTGACACTGAAGCTTCCATACATGCTTCAAACCCTGGACTTCGCCTCTCTATAGAATCAGTGCTTCGAAGCTTGCTTCAAATCACGTGACATATGACATCCGAAGCAGCAACTGCTTCATTTCCTGAATGAATCACTTGACTGGTTCGCGAATTTGAGCGCTTCAACACTTTATAACCGCTCTAAACAATGCGCAATGTGTGGGTTGTTGCTTTTGAGTTGTTGTTGGTATTTGTATTGGATCATTATAGAGCAAGCCAGGAAGAAAGATAGGTCGTTCTGGTTCGGGAAACACTTCAAAATGTGGAGAAGTTGTGAACAAAAAGACAATTATGAATATTACAAAAAAAGTTCAACAGTTTAAAGAATAGATAGCCCAGTGGATAGAGCCGGCAGCCCGCGTGCGGCGACATCCTCCGCGCAACTGGTTCAAATCCTGGGATGGATGAACTTTTAATCATTGCCGGCTTTTCAACTTTAATACTATAACTGATAAAAGACCCTCTCCGGACAAAGAAATGCCTTTAGAAAAATACAAAATAAAAAGAATAATATAGGCTACCTCTATAGAGAACC
This sequence comes from Trematomus bernacchii, assembly GCF_902827165.1. Classification (NCBI taxonomy): domain Eukaryota; kingdom Metazoa; phylum Chordata; class Actinopteri; order Perciformes; family Nototheniidae; genus Trematomus; species Trematomus bernacchii. Next base: position 514,586 of record NW_022987688.1, on the reverse strand, counting down.
GCAGTGACCTAAAACCCGGAAGTAAACTTCTTCCGGTTCCTTCGACAAAAATGCAATGCAATTTCTCCATAGGATTTTAGAAAATAGCTTTGGAAATAAAGTCTGTGGTCGGATAATCTCCACATGTCTACTAGTGATGTGTCGGTCGCGAACGAGCCGGCTCAAAGAGCCGGCTCTTTTAAGTGAACGACGGGAGCCGGCTCGCGCCCGCGAACGAGCCGTTTTTTTGTTTTTGTTATTTTTTGTTAAGTAATACAAGACAGAATGATATGATGATCTCCGCGCTACAGCTGCTCCGTGCATGCATGCAGTGGCATGTCATATCCAAGGATTAGAGACTGTTGGATGCTGCTGTACTGAGCATTGCAATATATTTATTTTCACTATGTTATTTATTTATGATTATCCTTGGGCTCAGCAAAGATTTGATGTCAGCTGTTGCTGTCTTTTTTCTATAGTTAATACTGAAATAGAGCCCTGCTGTTTTGTCAGGGCCTTTTCTTTAAATATAATTTTAAAATGTCGATACAGTAGCCCCTTTTTTAAAATGTCTATGCTTAAGTTTTTATAGGTGTTGCTATCTGCTTTGTGTAGCGTGGTTCTACAAGCAAGTCAGTGCATTCATTGGGTGGTATCAGAGAGATACAAGGGTCTGTAAATGCAATGAAAACAATTGGCCACAGCAAATCATTGATATTAAACATGTCATTTTTACTTTTGAATACTTCAGTACAAAGGATGTATTGAATAATTTAAGTGATATGTGTACACATATAAATCATTAAGTCAAAACAGGGCTACATTTGATTGAATTATAAAAGGTATAATATGTGGTAAACTGAAGAGCCGTTTGGGAGCCGAAAGAGCCGGCTCTTCTTGGTGAGCTGAGCCAAATGATCCGGCTCACCAAGAAGAGCCGGAATTTCCATCACTAATGTCTACCCATCTCTTATAATTTTCGAATCATAAATCTATCGATCCTAAATCCATCGATTAGATTTATCATTCGAAAATTATAAAAGTAGGGTAGACATGTGGAGATTATCCGGCTGAACAAAACGTGATCCGTCTCTTAAATGTGTCTCAACCACACACCTTATTTCGAGCTATTTTCCAAAATCCTATGGAGAAATTGTATTGCATTTTTGTCGAAGGAACCCATGCGCAGCTTACTTCCGGGTTTTAGGAGTCACTGCGGTTCTCTATAAAGATCTTTGCGTGTTCCCCATCCCACATTATCACCCCCTTCCATTATTACACAAGCACACCCAACCAATGCCACATGTTCCCAGCACTCTCTTCTCAATAACCCAATTATCAATCTTTAAATTGCAAATAGAACATGATATTCAGTCTTAGTGTGTGTGTGTGTGTGCATCAAATATGTTTCAAGGCAAAGATACGTTAAACCCACTGCAACCTTGCACTTCACCAGGAGGTCACTAGCTTCGAGAAATGAACCCATTTTCGAAACAATTGTCCAAGTGGTTCGATGCTTCATTTGCCCATCACTAGTGAAACGTATTCAGCCTGCTGCACAATAAAAGGGTTAACAACAGTAAGTAAAGGAGTAATCTATTTTAGTTGGGAGTGGGTGGCTCTTAAAAGAGCCTTTGTGGTGTTGGTAGAAGCGGGTTCAGGGTGTTCACTTCTTGGCGGCCTTCTCAGTCTTCTTGGGCAGCAGCACAGCCTGGATGTTGGGCAGCACGCCTCCCTGAGCGATGGTCACTCCTCCCAGCAGCTTGTTCAGCTCCTCGTCGTTGCGGACGGCGAGCTGCAGGTGGCGGGGGATGATCCGGGTCTTCTTGTTGTCCCGGGCGGCGTTTCCAGCGAGCTCCAGGATCTCAGCGGTCAGGTACTCCAGCACAGCGGCCAGGTACACCGGGGCTCCGGCACCGACACGCTGGGCGTAGTTACCCTTCCTCAGATGCCTGTGAACACGGCCAACGGGGAACTGGAGCCCGGCCCGGGATGAGCGAGTCTTGGCCTTCGCTCTGGCCTTTCCTCCGGTCTTGCCTCTTCCTGACATGTCGTGTTAGTTTCTTGATCGAGCTACGAAAAAAAAGAATTTCGCAACGTCACCAAAGCGGGGTCTATATATTTCCTTGCCGCTCTCTGATTGGCTACAAGTGAGCGTATCTTCGATCGACCAATCAGAAGAGAGTCAATTTCCTGGTTTTACTACACCATTTCCGTTGAATACTGCTACTTCAAAATAACGTCCAACAAAGGGAAAAGTGATATTGTTACAGCAAAACCACCAGACTCAGGGACAGTTGCATTCCACAGGCCATAAGACTATTAAACACCATCACTTTTTAAAGAACATCCATAAACATTCATCTGTTTGCATCATGCAAATTATTTATCTAATATATAATATTCCATTTACTTGTAAATAGACTCTTCTTGCACTATTTCTATTTTATTTGTATTTACTTGCACATCTCAAAACATTCTCTTGCAATATTCTATTTGTTTTATGTCCTATTCATGTTGCTCTGTTTGAGGAGCCTGGGACTTCAGTTTTTCATCTCTCTACACTGCAGCTGCTGAGCACATGACAATAAAGCCTTGAAACTTTAAAAGTGAAGATGAAGACTAAACCAATCGTTATTGTCATGTAATCATGTATATATCAAGTAGTCACCACATTACCGCAGATATGTTTTACCTATAGATATATATTTTTTCACCATCGCTCCCCAGGCGCTGTATACAATAGCTGACAACTGCTCCTAGTACTAGGATGGGTTAAATGAAGAGGTCACATTTGGCTGTGTGTGCTATACTGTGTGCATGTACAGTACATAGGATAAACCCTCTTTATTTTGTCACAGATGTACATCTGTGACAAAATAAAGAGGGTTTATCCTCCATTTATATCTCTTCTTAAGTCCCCAGATCATAAATGGAAACACTGGACATTTTGAGTCAAACTGACATAACTAGGGTCATTGGTAAATTCTGATAAGATCTGTTATGGGGTAAGAAAGTATAAAATCAAAATGTACAAAAACAGTAATGGTCAGATCCAACATTTCCCAAAACTCGAAATCTCTCGGTCCTTACAATGGGAGAATAATCTATCCAGGTCAGTCCATATCATGCTTTATCTGCAACACTGCTGACCATCAGGTCAAACAAAGCTCCACAGTCAGGTGCTGGAGATTCAATTACCTGTGCCACAAGGCAAAAGATTGCACTGCAGACTAACGTTATTTATCATTCTAGTCGAACCCTTTAGAGCTGGGGTGCCCACACTTTTTCAGCTTGGGAGCTACTTTTAAAATGACCAAGCCCAAATGATCTCCCTACAGGGCCGCCCCCCTCTTTTTCGTCCTGCATTTCGTCCTGTGCCCCTCTCTGAAAATAACTGCCCCCCCCCCCCCCCAGTCAAATTGGTCTAGAACCGCCACTGGAGAGAGACACACAAACATACTATCCTATCCAAATGATGTAAATCAATAAATATATGAAAAGCAACATAAATACATTTAGACAAAACCATTAGGACAAAAAACTAATGTAAAAACACGAGACAAGAAAACCATACTTATAGCCACAGACTGAACAAATCTCACACATGATGTAAAAACAATATAAACCACAAGAAAATATAAAACCCAAATTTAAAAGCACAGACTGATAAGTCTTATACGTGGTCTGCAAAAGCATGGGAGAACGTAGTACTATGGCACATAACCATGGTTATAAAATAGACATTGAAAAAATGTAACATTTACGGTAAGTTTCAATTGAGTTAAAAGTAATCAGAAACGTTATTTTATGGAATGCTCATAAGATAATCGATGCTTTTTAAGATTATAGTATGTCGAATTTATTACAAAATAGACATAGTATTTCGAAATTATTTGAAAAAACATAATCGTCATAGTAAAGTATGTCGAAAAATATAATGATTTGAAAAATAAAATAAAATAAAATAAAGAAGTAAGTTGAAAAGTAGAATTATATGTCCGCAAATGTAATAGTATAATAATTCCAAAATGTGAAAAAATAATATACCACATGTCGAAAAATGTGATGAAAGTAACAAAATAAAAACGCAATTCTGTGAACCAGTGAAAAATGTGTGCTTTTATTTTGATTAAAAAAAGGACCATAACCGGAAATGCTTAGGCTTAACAACTCTGGCTTCAGATGAGGAAATAATGGCGGGCTAAAATGAGGGCATGTGGCTTCAACCACGTCCGCATGTAGACTTTAAATAGCCACGATCTCTGAGGTAAGTTCATTCACAGTTTTAACACAACCTTGAAATTATGTCTGGAAGAGGCAAGGGCGGAAAGGGACTCGGCAAAGGAGGCGCTAAGCGCCACCGTAAAGTGCTCCGTGATAACATCCAGGGCATCACCAAGCCCGCCATCCGCCGTCTGGCTCGCCGTGGCGGAGTGAAGCGTATCTCCGGTCTGATCTACGAGGAGACCCGCGGTGTGCTGAAGGTGTTCCTTGAGAACGTGATCCGTGATGCCGTCACCTACACCGAGCACGCCAAGAGGAAGACCGTGACAGCCATGGATGTGGTGTACGCTCTGAAGAGGCAGGGCCGCACCCTGTACGGCTTCGGGGGATAAACTCATGCTGACTGAAACACACAAAGGCTCTTTTAAGAGCCACCCACTTTACTTTAAGAGCCTCTGTCCTTGTGATAACTAAGTAATAAGTATCTGATTAATTTGTATTATCACATCACAAACTTGAAACGTCCTACTTTGAATTAAACCTTATTTTATTACTTAAGGTAAAATAATTCCCCCATACAATATTTGAAAAAATGTGCCAATTTCGGTGAAGTGGTCCTTAAATGAGAGCTAACTTAAAAACACGAATTAAACAGCACAACAAGTGCAAACAGTGTAACGTTAATGTGCATTCACATTTAGCCCTGATAGAGAAATGTTAACATTTGAAGATTTAGATTTATTTAGATTTTTCTCGGGGAAAAAAAAAATCCAATCTCATCTGTCCCACTGTCATACATATAGTGAACACACTGATATTGATCCAATTTGAGTTAATATCACCATATACCCCTTTTGCTGGATGTCACGTAGTTTCCTCTATTCAATAAGTCTTCTGTATTAATGTTGCTGAATTCTACTTCACCCAAGTAGCATTCAGTACAATTCTCTGTATACCTGAGCCACGCATTTACACCATGCTATATTTCCATTGTGAATGATGCAAGCCAGTCACCAGTGAATATCAGGACCATGTAAGATGTTCATGTATTGCATTGATGTTTATTTCCAAGATGCATTAAAGTAATTTCGTAGTCTTTCAGTGCCAAAAAAAGTTATCAAATTAATACTCAAATTTCACACCAGCTGTGACTGAAAGTGTATTCGATTCAGGTCATCGCTTTGCTTATAAATAGCTAACTCCATAGTAGGAAACTCAAATAACATATACTTTATTTTCTATAACATATACTTTATTTTCTTCATATAAAGACATTATTTTGTTATTAGAGAATCAGAAATCATAACCATAAACGGGTTTGTTGCCAAGTAACACATACTTAGAATTTGTCTTGGTGTTTTATTCGCATACATAATATTAAAACACTGTTAAATGCTATAATAACATTAGAAATATAGCAATATTTACATCAAAATATGTATGAATTACAATATGCAGAATTCAGAGTTTATGAATGTATAGAATAATTTTTGCATCATTCATCTTTGCTGGACTTTTGTATCATAGACAAAGTGTTAAAAAAGCTGTATGTCACACACATGGATGTATAATAAGAACAGTTTACCAAATGAGCGCGAAATTTGAATTTTCCAATCTCTACCAACCAATAGTTGAGCTGAAGTGTCACGTGTATACATTTGACCAATCAGCGTCGTTGCCGCGCCTGCTCTTGCTATATAAAACACACAGACAAGTCAACGGCATCACTACTTTTCCAACAGACAAGCAGACTCTCGCTAGCCATGGCCAGAACCAAGCAGACCGCCCGTAAATCCACCGGAGGAAAGGCTCCCAGGAAGCAGCTGGCCACCAAGGCTGCCCGTAAGAGCGCCCCGGCCACCGGCGGTGTGAAGAAGCCTCACCGTTACAGGCCCGGTACCGTGGCTCTGAGGGAGATCCGCCGCTACCAGAAGTCCACCGAGCTGCTGATCCGCAAGCTGCCCTTCCAGCGCCTGGTGAGGGAGATCGCTCAGGACTTCAAGACCGACCTGCGCTTCCAGAGCTCCGCAGTCATGGCTCTGCAGGAGTCCAGCGAGGCCTACCTGGTCGGCCTGTTCGAGGACACCAACCTGTGCGCCATCCACGCCAAGAGGGTCACCATCATGCCCAAGGACATCCAGCTGGCCCGCCGTATCCGCGGAGAGAGGGCTTAAACTGACCTGAGACCAGAACACTGAAACACAACGGCTCTTTTAAGAGCCACACACACACACACTAAGAGCAACAAGTCCTGAAATATACCTATTTATATATGTAATGGTAATTGTTTGAACATTACCGTTACTGTGTATACATCAGATTGCGGAGTCTCATTTTGTTAAAATATAGCACACGCAAACAACTACTGATTTCCATCTGACCTGTATGCTGTCTGTCTGTAAACATATTATATACAGTTGTTATTCATCCTGAGGTATATGAACATCAATAATGATGACGGTGGTTTCATGCCAGTACATTACATGGGGGTAATCATATTGTAAAGCATGATTCACTCACTTTCTAGAGAACCTGTTAAACATTATAATGTTCTATTAAAGTGTTTATACATGAGTTTCATTTCATGCTGATGGAGATTTGGGTTTACTTATACTTTTAATCATTGATTGCAGCTCTTCTATTAAATATATATACATTAAACGTTGGCATATTTTCTGTGTAATATCTTATGAAGTTAAATGAGGAATATTTTAATTTTTTTTATAAACAACACAACTTTATTTGTGAAGCAAATGCTGTACATATAAATAAGTCAAAATATATATATATATATATATATATATATATATATATATAATAATCTACTTTGATGGCACTAGTATGTACTTACGAAATAGTTATTCACACATGCCACCCTCTACTGTTCAGTATCTCAGTTTGTTGATTCTCTGAATCGGGTCCCCCAAGCTTACTTCAAACATTTGAAATGAAAGGAAACTACAAAATGTATTTTAAAATCTTAACTTAAATACATACAAATTGTGTACATGGTTTACATGTACTGTTACTAATCATTGTGTCGGTTTTCTTTTGTTGTATTGTCTCCTATATTACTTTACATTTGTAGATCTTATAACAAACATATAAATATAATGTTCATATATATTTGCTCCTAACAGCTTAAGCAGTTTAATTCCGGTTAATGGTTCATTAGACTATTATTGAAGACAGGACTAATCCAAAAATTTGTGTTGTGTTCAATATATTACTATAATATATATTAATTCAATACCAATCAAGGGTTGTTTTTGTCGCCGAGAATAGGAGCATCTAAACATGACGGTTGAGTGCACATTAGACATGGGATTAGCTCTAAGGATAGCAGCAGTCGATGAAGTGGGTGGCTCTTAAAAGAGCCGTTGGGTTCTCTCAGCAGCGGCAGCAGCAGCAGGTTACTTGGAGCTGGTGTACTTGGTCACGGCCTTGGTGCCCTCAGACACGGCGTACAATCAAAACCAGAAGCTAATCTGAACTCGGAAATGTAATTTGCATTCATTTGTAACAATATGAAGTCACAATTATATGAAGAATTGAATGAATTTCGATCCAGAGTACCACATGTATTATAATAAAATGGTATTATACTTTAATTATAAAAAGTACACAAAAGTAACGTGCTATACTATAATATGATTCTTATTCTACAAAGTACATTTGTTTATTTTACTCTCTATATATCATATACTTGTGGGTGTTATATGATATTGTTTCAGTAACCTTATCATTATTTTTTTTAGATGGATTGAAGTTGAATTTGAATTGTGATAACATATCATGGCAATAAAGTATGGACTTATTGTGTTACAGCAGCATCAGTGTGTTCAGGCATCAAACAATCAAAGAGTTGGAATAAAGTATAGAAATAATTAAGCAAATATAAATATATCTACCGTAGAAAATACATAATGACAAATGATTCAAAAATTTGAATGTAGTGGATGGATTAAAATGTTTACATATAGTTGACATATATGCATAGGATAGTATATAAAGTACAGATGTGCGAGTTAGCTGAGAGGGAGCCTTCTGTAACGGGTTACTGCTGTTCTTATGTCCTTGTGACAGGGGAGCTGGAGCAGTCTGTTGGAGAAGGAGCTCCGTAAATCAATAAGTAGTACAGACACAATATAATACAATATGTTATTATGTACTTTTAAACAATGCATGTAAGGGATAATATTTTAGAATCTTGAGTTGCATTCGTACACTATTAAGTATATGGGGAAAGTTGTCTTTTGGTATGTTTAGGTGGCTTTCAAAGGAGTAGGTGAAGTAGTAGTAGCCAATATAGCAACCTAATAACATGTATTGTAAAAGGAAAGAGTACAATCTGAATGATGTGGCATTCCAGGTAACAAGTCATATTTATAGTAGTTAATTCAGTTCTAATAAACTAGATAAACACAATGTGCTCTAGTGTTACACATGTAGTATGTAAGTATGTATATTAGTGTAAAATTATAATATTAAAACAGGAAAAGTGCTCTTTTGGTGTATGTGGGTGGCTCTTAAAAGAGCCTTTTGGAGATGAAGTAGATCATCCGTTTACTTCCTCGATGCTTTCCTGGCTGGTGCCTTCTTCACTGGTTTGGCAGCTGGTTTAACCACCTTCTTCACAGCTTTCTTGGGGGTTGCTGCCTTCTTGGGGGTCGCTGCCTTCTTGGGTGCTGCCTTCTTGGCCGCCACCTTCTTCGGGCTCTTTGTGATCTTCTTCACGGGGGTTTTCTTAGCAGCAGTAGCAGGCTTCTTCGCCTTCTTGGGTGTCACTGCCTTCTTGGCGGCTGGCTTCTTAGCGGCGGGTTTCTTCGCTGCTGCTGCTGCCGGCTTCTTGGCTTTGGCTGCGGGCTTCTTCGCTACCTTCTTGGGCTTCTCGGCGGCCTTGGCTGCCTTGAAGGAGCCGCTGGCACCGGTTCCCTTGACCTGCACCAGGGCTCCATTCTCGAGTAACCTCTTCACGGCGCGTTTAATGTGAGCGGTGTTTTCGTAGCCCTGAGCGGCCAGCGCCTTCTTCAGAGCGATGAAAGAGATCCCTTTACGGTCCTTGGAGGCGGTGACCGCCTTCAAGATGAGCTCTCCGGCTCCGGGACCTACCTTCTTGGCCGGCTTGGCTGCCTTCTTCTTCGGGGACTTGGCTGGTGCCTTTGCTGGTGCCTTTGCCGGTGCCTTTGCCGGGGCGGCGGCGACGGCGACTTCAGTGGGAGCTTCTTCTGTTGCCATGATGCTGTCAGGAGGATTCTCGGTGCTAGTCTGATGAGACGGATAGAGAAATCCCAGCGAAGAGAGGAACTTAAACACACCATGAGAACCGTAGAGACTCAACTCAGTGTCTCACACAGGAGCTGCAGAAAAACTGTGCCACTTTGTGTTTTCTCTTCAGCTAAAACTGTAAAAAATACACATTTAGAGAACGAGTTAAATTTCAAAGGTTAATCGAATTGATAGAGAATGACTTTATCTTCATATAAAAGCGAAATAAAGCATTAAATATTGTTGTGTTTTCATTGGGAAGGCATTAAACCTCCTAAAACTACTGCCGTGAGTGGTACAGATCTGCGACTTTTCTCTGTAATCTCTCTCTTAAAGAATGTAAAATACATTATAATCCCACTAAAACTAGTAACATGGTGAAATTACATGTTGGATTAAAGACTCAATGTGTAAAAAGTCCAAATTTGTCAACACCTTTTTGTTAAACAGAGGTAATTCTGCTGTCTGCAAACACACTCACATCAGGACAGGCCCTGGCTGTGTTCTAAATACAGTCTTTGTTACTCAACAGTGAGAGACCTTAATTTAGCACAGCTTTTCTCATGTATATCACAATACAACTATATTGATATAGTATGAGTATTATGATATATTATCACATTCTTAAACGTGTTAGAGAGATGAAGGACACAAAGGCTCTCATACAGACACAAACTCCCTCTGGTTGCATCAGAAAAGTATTATAACTTTATTAATAACTTTGTTAATTGTAGAAAATCAGAGAAACAAATAACTTAAGTGAAGGAATCCGAACCAAACACCTGCACAAAGGCTTGGAATAATCTATTACATTGTATTATTAATATTAATAACACTAGATATCTGTTCAATCTTAGTTTACCGCAAATTGATTATTAGAATTGCAAAGAATCATCGAAATGTCATGCAATAAAATCGCTTAAATATTCTTTATATTTTTGCAAACTAAATTGAATACAAACATAAAAGGTGTATGCCACTTATCCTGTTTAACAAGTCGTTTTTTACCAACATTTTTGAAAAATAACATGACTCATAATGTTAGCTCCATCACAAGGGAAGGGGTTTTACATTTATTAAATGACAGGAATAAATATAGGATATTTTAACTTTAAAAAATAGTAAATTAAACACTCAAATGTCCACAGGATAAATCAGGGTTTTTTTATGTGGTATTATTTTGTGTGACACAAAATAAAGGAAAGACACCTAATACATGTAAATAGACCATAGTGAACTTTTATGTCAATGTTTTTATTTAATTTTGGTCATTAAAGTTTTTTCAAATAACATTTTTGTATGTTTTTCCTCTTCTTACTGAACAATTAACGGGTAAAAATAATCAAATGAAGACAAAAAAAAAACTGAAATAGAAGTGCTCTTTTTATAGCAACTCAAAAAGAGAACAACATTTAACCTTAAAGGGGAGATTAAATACTTGATAAAGAAGTGCATCAGTACTACCATACTATTTATTATGGCAGAATATGACATGGTGTTTTAAATGCAGAATGCAAAGAATACCAGGATGTTGTACTGCATCTGGTTTTATTGTGTAGCATACTTTTTGGGGGATTTTCTGTCCCTCAATAATTTTTCAATAGAAGAATAGAAGAATAGAAGAATAGGGAGGGATGAAACCCTCTTTAATGGTCACACATGCAGAGCACACAGCACACACAGTGAAATTTGGCCTCTGCTTTTAACCCATCCTAGTACAAGGAGTCTAGTACTAGGAGCAGTGGGCAGCTATTGTACAACGCCCGGGGAGCAATGGGAGTGGGGGGGAAGGGGGGTGTCTGGTGCCTTGCTCAAGGGCACCACGGCAGGGCAGGAGGTGAACTGGGACCTCTCCAAGTAGAAGTCCACACTCCATATTTAGGTCTGGTCGGGGACTTGAACCAGCGACCCTACGGCTCCCAGTCCAAGCCCCTACTGACTGAGCCACTGCCGTTGACAATGTAACCTTCCAGTTGCAATTGTTCTTGTACATATCCATACTACATATGTACTGTAATAGGAGAAGACCTGCATCTAAAATGTATTCCCAAATTGGGAGCACTGGGAAAAAAAGCACAATTGATTTTAAAGAGAGCAATCTCTGAACTTAGATAAGTAGATATAAACCAACTAAAAAAAAACTAAAAGGGACAAGGAATTCATCAGATCATGCCACAGATCACATCAAATATATAAGGAATATATGAGATCTTGTCTTTTAGATGCTTCATAACATGTAATTGTAAACTACAATGAGTTAGTTTCATTGCACCAGGTACAACTTAGACATCAAAATACAGTTACCATTTAACTATAAGTGCAAATAGCTGTAAAGAGCAGAGTAAATCATGTATGGAAAAGGACCAGTGGGGGCGGTAGATTCAACATTCAAAGGCTTTATTGTCATATGCACAGTAACTACAGTTTAGACATGGCAATGACAATCTTAAGTCCCAGGCTCCTCCAACATTGAAACATATTTATATAGGACAAACAACAATAAGACTGATAAAAAAATATATACAAATAAAATAAAAATAGTGCAAAACAAAACAGTAGAATCGATTAGAATAAATAGTGTTTTTTTATGCTAGACCAATGCGCAAGTAATGCAGATGAAGTAAACTGTATACATAAATAAGAATAATAATTCATACAGTAATACAATAAGCAAAATAATGCAGAGAATGTTGTAAGTGACCAAGTAGATGCAGCAGTTGATATAGATGTAAATAGAATAAGATGGACAAAAACAGAATGTCACATTTAAATATTGTTTATTGTAGTGATATTTATTTGGACTCAGGCATTAAGCTCGTTCAAGTTGGTGCCTCACAAGATTTATGTAAGAAGTATTTAAAAGGCACTTTTAATTATTAGCAAAAAACTAAAATATACATAAATGAAGTTTAAAATATGTTCAGGTAATGTGTCGACTAAATATAGAAACATATTTTCCTGCAATTTCTCTTATTTCTAATGTTATTTTGTTAACATTTCTGAATAAAAACAATGTATTGTGGTGAAACTGCTGATCATTCATTGTGACCCTGAGAATATATGTGATAAACAGTCAGAAGATATTGCTTTCATTTAAGAGTATGCCCAAATGGACTCTTGACAAGGCACACGTGTTCATTGAAAACCATTCCAGGTGACGACCTCATGAAGCTGACTGAGAGAAGCCAAGAGTGTGCAAAGCTGTCATCAAGGCAAAAGGGGGCTACTCTGAAGAATCTAAAATATAATAATAATAATAATATTTTTTAACACTTTTTTGTTAACTAGATCATTCCATATGTGTTCTTTCATTGTTTTGATGTCTTCAGTATTAATCTACAAAGTAATTTTTTTTTTAAATAAATAAAAACCATAGGATGAGAAGGTGTGTCCAATCTTTTAACTGGTACCGTATATATACTTCTTGCACTATTTTTGTATTTGTACTTTAATATTTTATTATATATGTTGCATCGTTGGAGGAGCTCGGGTCATAAGAATTGCATTGCCATTTCTACACTGTAGCTTTTGTGCATATGACAATAACACCTTTGAATTTGAATTGAAAGTCTCAAATCTTCTAACGTTTATTAAATGTGTCTTGGAGCAGATTTAAGGATTTCATTTTAATAGTAATTAATTAGTGTAAAAGACAACTTTAAAGTAATCAAGTTTCTCAAAAATAGCCCCAGATTTAAATTCTCCAATTGTTTGATTTTTTTTAAATGTGTTACTGGTGTGTTAGACAGACACAATTATAAGACGCAAAATGTATGAATACATGTTGTATTATAGAGGAATACACTTTATATAATTTACGTTTTATCGGAAAAAGAAATGTACTGGCATACTGTAAATCACTCCAGCATGTAAAGGGCAGGTAACTCAGTTTTCTGAAGAAGAAAACAATATATGTTATCAAAGTGAAGAAAGAATTATAAATTTTATTTTTATTTTGAGTGTATTCACTTTTATTAGTGATATACAGCTTTCAATTATCTTACATTAGTGAACTGTAAAAGAAAACATACCGACTCTCCATCGGCGCGGAGTACAATCCCACGACTCTTTTGAGTGTGTTTGCAGAGACAAAACGACCCTCTGTTTAACATTAAAATATTTCTATTCGTAAACTTTTTTTAGGTTAGGTCTTTAACCAAACATCTTATTTATGTACATAACTAGTTTAAGTCGAATTTAAAAGTATTTAAAATCATTTAAGAGGGAAATTGGAGAGTAAAGTCACAGATTTACGACTCACACGGCAGCATTTGAGGGAGGTAGAAAGGCTTCCCATTAATATAATAACACTATATTGAGGTTCATTTAACTTTTACATGAAGATTAACTCGTTCGCTATCGTTTAGGGTGAATTTTACACTATATTGTTTCCTCCAAATGTGATTGTATTACATGTGTTCGTGAAGAGAAAACACAAAGTGGCACAGTATGCCTGCTGCTCCTGTGAGACAGGCTGCGATTGAGTCTCTACGGTTCTCATGGTGTGTTTAAGTTCCGCTCTTTGCTGGGATTTCTCTCTCAGTCTCACCGAGTCCAGAGAATCCACTTTGAAAGCAACATGGCAGAATCCGCTCCCGCCGCCGCCGCCGCCGCCGCTCCGGCCAAGGCCCCGAAGAAGACAGCCACCAAGCCGAAGAAGGCGGGCCCCAGCGCCGCTGATCTCGTGCTGAAAGCCGTCACCGCCTCCAAGGAGCGTAAAGGGATTTCCTATGTCGCCCTGAAGAAGGAGCTGGCCGTTAAAGGCATCGACAACGCCAACCAGGTGAAACGCGCCGTGAAGAAGTTGGTGGAGAATGGAGCCCTGGTGCAGGTCAAGGGAACCGGAGCCAGCGGCTCCTTCAAGGCAGCCAAGGCCGCCGAGAAGCCCAAGAAGGTAGCGAAGAAGCCCGCAGCCAAAGCCAAGAAGCCGGCAGCAGCACCAGCGAAGAAACCCGCCGCTAAGAAGCCAGCAGCCAAGAAGGCAGTAACACCCAAGAAGGCGAAGAAGCCTGCTACTGCTGCTAAGAAAACCTCCGTGAAGAAGATCACAAAGAGCCCGAAGAAGGTGGTGGCAAAGAAGGCAGCACCCAAGAAGGCAGCACCCCCCAAGAAGGCAGCGACCCCCAAGAAGGCAGCGACCCCCAAGAAAGCTGTGAAGAAGGTGGTTAAACCAGTTGCCAAAGCAGTGAAGAAGGCACCAGCCAGGAAAGCATCGAGGAAGTAAACTGATCATCTACTTCATCTCCAAAAGGCTCTTTTAAGAGCCACCCACATACACCAAAAGAGCACTTGTCCTGTTTAAATATTGAATTTTGTTTTAATATGATTTTATGAAAAAAAAATGTGTGTGTAAAAATGCATAATTACATGAAACAACATATACTGCTCCCATGTGTTATTGAAGGTCTTCATACCACATGTTATTTACCTCACCAATATTATCTAAGGTAGCCACACATTATGCAGCAACATGTAACAACAAAGAAAAGTGTTTAAATAAAACATTTTAATTTGGAACATTCCCATGAAATTGGTTGATAAACTCAAACACTTTAAGTTCTGGTGTTTTCAATCATTCTAAGTAATACATTCCACAAAATCACTAACTACAAAACATGGTCAATTATTTTCCTCTATTATACAAGATATTATCCACACATGCACTCTTCTTTAAATCCCAATGTCTTCACTTGAAAGCACCTCCGTTGCTTTTTTTTGAATACTTTATTTAAAATGATTTGAACAAAACATAATTGACATAAACAAAGACTACATTACAAATACACATAATAGATAAATGAATAACATAAATCCAAAAGAACGTAGTATTTTAGAGTCCAGAGAGTGTATTGTCTGATCAGCCTTTGTTCAATCTCAGACGTTTTATTATGGTACTACTGTTAATTATTGTTTGGTTTATTACCATGGTGCATCTGGTCTTCCAGATCTGCATACATGTGATGCAGATGACAAGTTGGAAACGTTTTTTTTTTTATGTCCATCTTTTCCTTGAATATATAATACATAATTGATCTGTAGTTAATATTGAAATCTAGACCGAGAACTGGCAGGACCGACCAGACCTCCTGCGCTCTGTAGCCTCCATGAGGAGGTGCTGCAGGGTCTCATCCTCCTCACAGTTAATCATAGGGCATTTTTTAGTTTTCACGTAACAGCTCATCACATCGCTCAGGCTCTCTGACAGCTGCTGACTTTACATTTTAAAACGTTGGTACAGTCATTAAATGATAGGTCTTTATATATGTAATATATCCACAATATTTAAAATAGTTTTATTTGGAAGTCCATTCCAGTCTATTTATAAAAGCTATTGTTTCTTTTATCTTCAGATTTAGCTTGGTTCATAAATGTGTATCTTTTAAACACTGCTTGTTAAGTTTCCAGAAGCCTCTGGAAGGTCCCCAGAGGATAGAGATGATTTAACTAAAAGATGATCAGAGTAGTTATTGAAGACCGTAGAATAATGACTTATTGAGAAGTGATGAGCAACATACATTCTGTCAATACGTGTTTTACATTTTGAGTCATATTCCGTGAACCCCGTCCCAAAAGGATTCACTGATCGACAGATATCAATTAGTTTTCTCAGTTATCATTGAGTTATTGAGAAGTGATGGTACTTCCATTAAATGATAGGTCTATGTAATATAGCTACCATATTAAAAATCCTTAATTATTTTCAAGATGGGAGGCTGTGGCTCAGGGGTTGGTGCGCTGAACTTCGAGTCAGGGGGTAGCAACTTCGAGTCCCACTGCAATCAGCATTTTGTTGTGTCCCTGAGAAACTTCACCCCAAATTGCTCCTGTGGGGATTGCCCACAGTACTGAATGTATGTAAGTCGCTTTGGATAAAAGCATCTAACAAATGTAATGTCAAATCATTTTATTTGGAAGTCCATTCCAATCTATTTATATATCTCTATCCGTCCCTCTTCCACTCATTCTAGATTAGCACAGATTGTGTCGTACAAGACGGATTCCTCCATAGCCTCGTTCAGACATAATTGAATGTTTTTAGTAGTTTGATCGAACACAAACGTCCTTCTCCTGTGAGAGTGGGACCTGTGTATCCTGTGCAGTTGTCCGTGTGGGAGAAGTTTTCTAGTTGTGTCTAGTTTCTGTAGATGTGCTCCATTGTGTATGTTTACAGTGTTTATTGTTAAAGCTTTATTTGGTAAGAAATTGGTTATTGTTCTCTAAATATGGCTAATTATGTATGGTTATTTTTTAACCACTGGATACAAAAATGGAATGTGAAATTACAGAATAGTAATGTGTCAACATACAATGATGGTCAGTGTGTGAAATATACTATGTATTCGTCGTATATATACATGATTATATCACAATAACGATTGGTTTAGTCTTTATTTTCATGTGGTCAGCAGCTACAGTGTAGATATGCCAGTGAAAAACTGAAGTCCCAGGCTCCTCAAACAGAGCAACATGAATATATACATACAACTGATTAAATAGTGCAAGACAATGTTTTGAGATGTGCAGGTAAATTCAAATAACATTGAAATAATGAAAGAGTCCATATAGGTAAATGGAATATGATATATTAGATAAATAATTTGCAAGATGCAAACAGATGAATGTTTATGGATGTTCTTTAAAAAGTGATGGTGTTTAATAGTCTTATGGCCTGTGGAATGCAACTGTCCCTGAGTCTGGTGGTTTTGCTGTAATAACGTAAGGTTTCCCTACGTGGGGCGAATAATAAAGGGATTCTGATTGAGTCTTTCACGTTATTTTGAAGTAGCAGTTTTCAACGGAAATCCTAGTAAAACCAGGAACTTGACTCTTTTCTGATTGGTCGATCGAAGATACGCTCACTTGTAGCCAATCAGAGAGCGGCAAGGACATATATAAACCCCGCTTTGGTGACGTTGCTGTATCCTCTTTTTTGTAGCTCGATCAAAAACTAACTCAACATGTCAGGAAGAGGCAAGACCGGAGGAAAGGCCAGAGCGAAGGCCAAGACTCGCTCCTCCCGGGCCGGGCTCCAGTTCCCCGTCGGCCGTGTTCACCGGCATCTGAGGAAGGGTAACTATGCTCATCGCGTCGGTGCCGGAGCCCCGGTGTACCTGGCCGCTGTGCTGGAGTACCTGACCGCTGAGATCCTGGAGCTGGCTGGAAACGCCGCCCGGGACAACAAGAAGACCCGTATCATCCCCCGCCACCTGCAGCTCGCCGTCCGCAACGACGAGGAGCTGAACAAGCTGCTGGGAGGAGTGACCATCGCTCAGGGAGGCGTGCTGCCCAACATCCAGGCTGTGCTGCTGCCCAAGAAGACCGAGAAGGCTGCCAAGAAGTGAACACTCTGAACCCGCTTCAACGAGCACCCCAAAGGCTCTTTTAAGAGCCACCCACTTTCAACTAAAGAACATTTCCCTTTTCAATACACAACTACTTAAAGGCCCAGAACAGTGATCTTGCCCTATATGTATTGAGGTGCACAACATATACAACATGTCATATTACACCAAGTCACTCAACTAAAAACGCCCACATTATAGAGCAATACACTTTCAATATAACCCTAAATTACTATTAATGATTTAATCTGTATTTCGGGTTGTAGCCTCTTATTTAAACTAAAGCAAACTCTTCACAATGTCCTTCGTACATCCAGCAGGTTAATCACCACATTCTCAAATGAATAGCGGTTTGGTTTTTACATCTGTCAGTCCACATGCATAAAGCCACAACGTTTGTTGGACCCATCATTAATGTTTAACTCAGTTTACACGACACTATATCAGTAGCTACTTATTGGCAGGTGTCTGCAGTTCACCGATCAATAGCGTACCGTAACATTTAAGCACTCGATGGTATCTTTTGCCCTCACGCACATTGAAGTGAATACACAACAGGATATATTTAGTAGCAGCCTTTATCCAACAGATGTCAGAGTTCACCAACAAATGTTTGGAGCAGAACGAAAATAGTGGCTCTATTGTAGTGAATTACATATTAACACGTGTGTCTTTCTAACAGTTCTTTATTTATTTTGTATTAGCATTTTAAGAAATTAGGTACATCTAGATATTAATGAAGTTATTATCTCTTAGCCGATTAGCAGTTCTTTAATGTGACCGTTGTATATTATACCGTTAGGAGTTAGTTTAGTAGCTCTAAAACAAACATGGCACAAACTATTATACAGCACTATTTCAAGATTAGATAACCATGTAAATAGTAACATCTTAAGTAATATTGTTTAAACTAAACTGTATTTTTAAGACAGCCCACATAGTTAGATGAAAGTGTCTTATGAAATGACACACTGAAAGTGCAGCAGTGTCCACTCAGCAATCGATGTATACACCATTATCGAATACTAGTGTGTCCACTCGATATGTTTACAGACCAAAATCATTAAATTAGTTGCCTGTATGGGCTTTATCTCAACAAACCACTAGATGTCAGTGTCTAGCAATAAATGAGACCCTACATTACAACCCAGTGGTAGTTGCAAATGGATCAACATTGTAGGCGTTTATAAACTATGTTATCATAATGTGTTACTATGGACCCTGCCTTAATAATCAAAGGGGTACAAATTGTTTATAAAGTAATATAACACATGTGTTTTAGGACGTGTTGCTCTGTAAGTGTGTGTGTGTGGCTCTTAAAAGAGCCTTTGTGTTTCAGTGTTCTGGTCTCAGGTCAGTTTAAGCCCTCTCTCCGCGGATGCGGCGGGCCAGCTGGATGTCCTTGGGCATGATGGTGACCCTCTTGGCGTGGATGGCGCACAGGTTGGTGTCCTCGAACAGGCCGACCAGGTAGGCCTCGCTGGACTCCTGCAGAGCCATGACGGCGGAGCTCTGGAAGCGCAGGTCGGTCTTGAAGTCCTGAGCGATCTCCCTCACCAGGCGCTGGAAGGGCAGCTTGCGGATCAGCAGCTCGGTGGACTTCTGGTAGCGGCGGATCTCCCTCAGAGCCACGGTACCGGGCCTGTAACGGTGAGGCTTCTTCACGCCGCCGGTGGCCGGGGCGCTCTTACGGGCAGCCTTGGTGGCCAGCTGCTTCCTGGGAGCCTTTCCTCCGGTGGATTTACGGGCGGTCTGCTTGGTTCTTGCCATGGCTAGCGAGAGTCTGCTTCTCTGTTGGAAAAGTTACAATGATATCAACTGGTCTCTGTCGCCTTTATATAGTGTGAGCTGGGGCCGCAACGACACTGATTGGTCCAATGTTATCACGTGATGCAGAAGAAAAAAAAAATATTTTTTTCAAAGTACAAGAGTCAAATAATTTAAGTCATAAAAATAAACAATGTTTTTTCTTTACATTCAATACAAACTATATAATTAGGATTAAACACTCGATTACTAAATTATGAATAACATCTGTCATAATTTATAAATTATATTCTTTAAATACTGTTTATGGCTTTACTATTTTCTGCTTGACTAAATGATAGTTATAAATATACACATCGATTATCTATTATCTATTGACTTTATTTTAATAAAAATACATTTGTATTAAAAAGATAATATTTAATTTATTATGTATTAATTGTATGAAATGAATCCCTACAATAACACATTGATATTGGTTCTGCTTTTCTACTGGCCATACTCACATTTATAAGATTTAAAAATGACCATATTTTGTAGCTAGTGATTGGCCAGTATAAAAACACCATGGTCAATTCAAAGTGCTTGTGTATTATAACTATGTAAATGTCTAATGTATAATAATTATAATATATTTTCTATAAAACACTTTAGTATTGTATGCTATTGCACAATATAGAAAGTGTTTATAAAGTAAAGCAAACTTTTATCAAGGTAGGGTACTTTAGATATGCTTCAGTTATGTGATTATTATTTTAGATGCAAGTGATATTTGGGTACGAATATTTGCTGTTGTGGTAAATACCATGCGGTATGAGATCATGGAACATGTTCAATAACACATGGGAGCAGTATGTCGTTTCCTTCAATCATGTGAAGTTCAATACACCAAATATGTGAAGAATGTTTTCTTCATAGAGTTGTATTTATGCAAAATTATAATATTATAAAGGAGAGTGCTCTTTTGGTGTATGTGGGTGGCTCTTAAAAGAGCCTTTTGGAGATGAAGTAGATTATCCGTTTACTTCCTCGATGCTTTCCTGGCTGGTGCCTTCTTCGCTGGTTTGGCAGCTGGTTTAACCACCTTCTTCACAGCTTTCTTGGGGGTTGCTGCCTTCTTGGGGGTCGCTGCCTTCTTGGGGGTCGCTGCCTTCTTGGGGGTCGCTGCCTTCTTGGGTGCTGCCTTCTTGGCCACCACCTTCTTCGGGCTCTTTGTGATCTTCTTCACGGAGGTTTTCTTAGCAGCAGTAGCAGGCTTCTTCGCCTTCTTGGGTGTCACTGCCTTCTTGGCGGCTGGCTTCTTAGCGGCGGGTTTCTTCGCTGGTGCTGCTGCCGGCTTCTTGGCTATGGCCGCGGGCTTCTTCGCTACCTTCTTGGGCTTCTCGGCGGCCTTGGCTGCCTTGAAGGAGCCGCTGGCTCCGGTTCCCTTGACCTGCACCAGGGCTCCATTCTCCACCAACTTCTTCACGGCGCGTTTCACCTGGTTGGCGTTGTCGATGCCTTTAACGGCCAGCTCCTTCTTCAGGGCGACATAGGAAATCCCTTTACGCTCCTTGGAGGCGGTGACGGCTTTCAGCACGAGATCAGCGGCGCTGGGGCCCGCCTTCTTCGGCTTGGTGGCTGTCTTCTTCGGGGCCTTGGCCGGAGCGGCGGCGGCGGGAGCGGATTCTGCCATGTTGCTTTCAAAGTGGATTCACTGGACTCGGTGAGACTGAGAGAGAAATCCCAGCAAAGAGCGGAACTTAAACACACCATGAGAACCGTAGAGACTCAATCGCAGCCTGTCTCACAGGAGCAGCAGGCATACTGTGCCACTTTGTGTTTTCTCTTCACGAACACATGTAATAAAATCACATCTGGAGGAAACAATATAGTGTAAAATTCACCCTAAACGATAGCGAACGAGTTTATCTTCATGCAAAAGTGAAATAAACCTCAATATATTTGTATATTATTACTGGGAAGACTCTGAACCTTCCCAAACTACTGCCGTGTGAGTTGCTAATCTGTGACTTTCCTCTCTAAATGTCTTCCTAAATACTTTAAAATACTTTGTAATCTTATTACAACTAGATATATGTTGAGAGTATATGTTTGTTAATAGATTTAAGGTAAAACACAGTAATAGTTTTTATTGAATCTGTATGAAACAGAGGTTCATTTGTACTCTGCAAACACACTCAAAAGAGGCTTAGGTCTGTGCTCCTGCTCTGATGGAGAGTCAGTGTGTTTTGTTTGTTTCTGCTTTAGAAATCTCGAAATGTAAGATTATTTACAAGTATTTCTTACACATTCAAGTGAATGCACATACAATTCATGTTTATTTATACAACTTATTCTTTACTTTGAAAAGACCTTTAACTTTTCTCATGCAGTAAACCATGTAAGCCTGTTGCATTGTTTTTGAAATATATATTTTGTGTTACACATCATTGATTGTTTATCGCTTTAATAATCCTCACACTTGTATAATCACAATATTATATTTACTATTTAATATGGTGGCATTTATTACTGTTTGCTTTCATGTTTATCTTGTATTATAATTGGAGCTGGTTCTGAAAAAGTGGTTAATCAAAGCTTTAATCTTTAGATTTTACAATATTACTATTTAATCACCTAATTTGCTCACAGATAAAAACTCTGACAAATGTTTAAACACTCTTGCCAATCACATGTATTTATGGGATTCAAATAATACTGTAAATGTGCTTTTAGTATTAAGAGCGTTAAGAAATAGTGCAGCGGAAACATATTATAAAATGGCATTTTAGGTACATGAATAAAAGTTACAGTGCAGTGTGAGATATGAATAGTTCAATTGAAAGCAGCGGCAAAAATAAAAGTCTTCAGTCTGGATTTAAAAGAAGTAAGAGGACCTGCATGTTCCAGATATTTGGAGCATAATTAAAGATCTTTTTCAATCAGACTTTTTCTATGAACACAAAAGGCATATTTATCTCAAATATTGTTTACAAATGTGTCTAAATCTGTGTCAGTGAGCACTCCTTGCCAAGATATTCCATCAACATGCTGTCAGTGTCAGCCATTGAAGAGGAGCGGACCAACATTCCACAATCCACAAGCTGATCAACTCTATGCAAAGGAGATGTGTTGCACTGCGTGAGGCAAATGGTGGTCACACCAGAAACTGACTGGTTTTCTGACACCCTACAGTAATAGACGCAGTGTTTCCCACAGATCTGAAATATACTTGGGGTGGGTGGGGGTTGAGGTGACGTGCCTTTGTAACGTGCAACAACATCAACATTAACATTAACCTTTCTGTTGGTCGCTTGTTAGCAGACCCTTCACGCGATGGCAGAGCGGACAGGTACAGGCAGGGCCCATAGTGATAGCCCTATAGTTTAAATCTACTACCCACAATTAAACATATGGACATGGGTTACTATTTAAAAAAAATGGTAAATGTATTTAGGAACCTGTCCATGTGATTTTAAGTGGGGGTGGACCTCAAATCATCTAGGGGGGTCCGGGGGCATGCTCCCCCGGTAAGATTTTTTTTAAATGTTTGGAGTTAAATGCATCAATCTGGTGCACTTTCAGGGGAAAATAAAGAGACTAGATCTATGGGAACACCTATATGAAACAGAACTGTATACATTTCAATAATCATAAAATCATAAGAACATGGCCATAACCAATAACATACCATATCCAATATGAAAAAACATTGAAACTTGTTTACTTTATTTTTTTTGGTTAATTTATAGTTGTGAGTGTGTCTGGGCTCCTGAATCAGCCTCTCCTGTCTCCCTCCTCTCCCTCCTCTCCCCCCCTGCTCCTCTTTGAGGCAGCAGCAAAGACTAGTTTTAGCTCTCAACAAGTTTTAAAAGTGTATCTTACCTTTTTTCACCTAGTTAACTTTTTTATTTTTTATTCATGCATATTTTACTAATCACTACCCCCTCAAATGGAAATACGTGTTTATATAAATGGTGACCAAACCGTTTGAGACCCACTGAGAACTTAGACTAAGTTAACTTTCTAAACACTCAGAGAGTCCTTTACCTCACCTGAGCTGTAGTTATCCCGAGCTTGAATGACACACAGAGACCAATCAAAGGCTTTGATTTATGATCTGTGTGACAGTGGCCATGTCGGCAGGCCATATCATGTAGACAGCCAGTCACCCTGTGTGAGGCAGACCCACATCATGTAGACAGCCAGTCACTCTGTGTGAGGCAGACCCACATTTGTGCAGCATTGCGTTCACAATACTGTTAGAAATTAAAATCAATGTTTTATAGCATAATTTAGTGTAAAACATACCGTCAGTTTAAAAGCTGTCTTATGAAGAACTCATTGATTTCAGTATTGTGTTCACACCTTAAAAGGTGTGAAAGGAGGGATTGTTAGAAATTAAAATCAATGTTTTATAGCATAATTTAGTCTAAAACATACCGTCAGTTTAAAAGCTGTCTTATTCTGAAAAAAACTAAAGTTCTCGTAAAATCTCAATGCCAAGCTTTTATTCTGAAAATCTTTCATCTCCGGTTAGCATTTAGCATGTGGCTAATATTACGTTTTTTAGAAATGTGAATGTAAAGTGAAAATGACACGGAGTGTTGCACACCAAAACCTACTGATCTTAACACTACACCAGTCGAGATATTATAATTGCTGAATATTAAATGAAGGTACATTTTATTTTAATAAAGTTTTGATGACAGAAGTAGGTAGATATGACGACTTCCGGGACTACAGTAAATGAGAACTGCCGTAAATGAGAACTGCTGAAAAGCACTTCTGGTATTACTAAAGTGTCTATTTACAGCCGTTATAATGCATTAAATAAAAAGTCATGAAAGAGAGTATGAGGAGAAGAGGTGTCTGGAGTTATGCAATGAATGTACAACGTCTGAATCCTCTGTTATGCACGATAACGGACATTGAAGACGACCCCCAGCAACGCGAACCGGCCCTCGAGGAGGAGCCTACGGAGGGGATATAACCAGCTGACGAGGATTGTCTCTGGACCCTTCTTCACCCCTTCACCCCGGCGAGGCAACAGCTGCTCTGTCTCTCCTCTTACCCTCTGCTTGTTGTATCAACGCGCCATTTAATTAAAGTAACCAAATTGAACCCTTTCAGAGACTCCATTAGTCTCTTGATTCTAAGCTTCTCTCCTGGACGCGAGAACAACGAATACTTCTAACAATACATACAAAAAAAACCTCAGGCCAGCAGGCCACTTAACAGGCCAGGCCATCGGGAAACCCCCCGGTCCTCCCGATGGCCAGTCCGGGACTGGGTACAGGAGGCGTAGAGCGAGGGATCATTGTCCACAAGTTGATCGATCGCAGCGTCGTGGTCGCGGACGAAAAAAAAACAATTAAAAAAAAAAAACCTAAATGTGTCGCGAAATATACTTGGGCGGCCGTTAATATACCTGGGCGGCCCGCCCAAGTAAAGTCTATAGGCTTGTTTGAGACGAGCTGCGGCTCGCCTCGAAAGTAGACGAGAATAGCCGATCGCAGCCGGGGGAGGTCTCAAAAAGCTCGCCTGAAGTCGGACAGCTCGGAGTCGGCTTCTTCTTCTTCTTCTTCTCTCGGTTTTTTGGCGGATTGCAAACAACTTTAAGGTGCATACCGCCACCTCCGGAGTCGGCTTGACTCGGTTTGCATTTATAAAGAATGCACAAATGTGTTTAATCGTTAATGTCAGATATGTAGGCTACTAAGTAAATACATTTGTTCCTGCTCAAGATTAGATTCAACTTTATTGTTATTGCACAGATTACAGGTACTGAGACAACGAAATGCAGTTTAGCTTCTAACCAGGAGAGCAACAAGCAGTAAAGTGAAAAGTAATGTACACAATCTACAGAATAAAATATAGAATGAATTGAATGATGAATACACAGTGAGGGATATGAATACACTAGATATACACAGTAGCCTGTGAGCAGTATGAACAGTATGAACAGTGTGTATGAAAATGATAAGATATATAAAGTATGAAAACGGTAAGCAGTGCAAGTATAGTATAAAATATATAGATATTAATTTCATGATGATAAACATTGTGGAACAATGATGAAAAATGTGAATGGAAGTGGCGACGTAAAACTGACACAAAACAACAACACACTTTTGCCGAGCCAATGGAGAGTTTCATCTCCAGCACGGGGTAAAAACCACCAATGAGCGCTCAGCTCGAGATACCAGCGAGTCGTTTCCCATCAAGCATTTCGCTTCCGCAGCCCGTGGAGAGAAACTGCGCCGCCTCGCCGCGCCTCGCTCTCAAGTCTGCGGGCATCTTTGTCCCGCAAGATTTCAACGTCTCATGTAGGCGAGCCTCCAGAGCAGGGGTCACCAACCTTTTTTAGGGTGAGGGCTACTTTTAAAATATAAAACAAGTCGGGGGCTACTTTTACTCCTCTTTTTTTTTTTTTTTGCAGTGTATATATTTAGCACATTTTAACATTATGATATGCTGACCTTTAACCTTTGTTTGCTGTTTGGGTCTGTGGGACCCGTTTTCAGTGTTTACTAAAAGAACATGTATGCAATCTAATTATTTGAACCTGCTTTATTTGGGGGTGGATGGGCCTCACCTCCTCCAGGGGGGTCCTCACCTCCTCTAGGGGGGTCCTCACCTCCTCTAGGGGGGTCGGGGGGCATGCACCCCCAGGAAGATTATTTTTTAATGTTGAAGTGAAATGCATCAATCTGGAGCACTTTGAGCACAAGATGAATTGATGGAAACAGCTCTCAACACTCAGATGAAAGAGAGCTGTATACTTTTCAATAATCCAAACATCTTTAGAATATGATCACAACCAATAACAAATCATTTAAACTGGTTTATTCTTATCTTATGTTACCTAGTTAGCATTTTTTCTTTTTATGTATGCTTATTTTACTAATCACTCCCCTTTCAAACTGTTTTTTGATTTTTTTTGACTGTCCTATAGTACACATTGGAATGATTTCTTACTTTATCTATATTAAATAGATAAAGGTATGCTCTCCCTAGCTCTCTCTCTCTCCCTCCCTCCCTCCCTCCCTAGCTCTCTCGCTCGCTCAGAGGCTGTGAGCTCCTCCGTGGCGATCGACGGCTTGCGTTAAAAAATAATAATAAACATATTTTTAAAGTGGGGGGGCACAAACGGGATTTTGAAAAGAGTGGGGGACATTTCCCCCCTGTCCCAGGTGGAAATTACGCCATGCGTGTGTGTGCGTCAAGTGCAATAAAGATATGCAAGTTGCAACACACTAGTGATGTGTCGGTCGCGAACGAGCCGGCTCAAAGAGCCGGCTCTTTTAAGTGAACGACGGGAGCCGGCTCGCGCCCGCGAACGAGCCGTTTTTTTTTGTTATTTTGTTGTTAAGTAATACAAGACAGAATGATATGATGATCTCCGCGCTACAGCTGCTCCGTGCATGCATGCAGTGACATGTAATATCCAAGGATTAGAGACTGTTGGATGCTGCTGTACTGAGCATTGCAATATATTTATTTTCACTATGTCATTTATTTATGATTATCCTTGGGCTCAGCAAAGATTTGATGTCAGCTGTTGCTGTCTTTTTTTCTATAGTTAATACTGAAATAGAGCCCTGCTGTTTAGTCAGGGCCTTTTCTTTAAATATAATTTTAAAATGTCGATACAGTAGCCCCTTTATTTAAATGTCTATGCTTAAGTTTTTATCTCAATCTCAATCTTTATTTATTTATATAGCACATTTAAAACAACCTTCAGTTGACCAAAGTGCTGTACAGGCAATACATATTAAATAACACAATGGGAGTACAATAATAAAACAATAATTAAAAACATGATAAAAAGCACAATAACTAGAAAAATATTTAAAAAAAACACATACAAATGTAAAAATGTAATGTTCAACTAGTATTAAAAGCCAGTGCAAAGAGGTGAGTTTTTAGCTGAGATTTAAAAAGTTCAATAGACTCAGCAGTCCGGATATGTACTGGGAGGCTGTTCCACAGTCTAGGAGCTGCAACACTGAAAGCCCTGTCACCTCGGGTTTTTTATAGGTGTTGCTATCTGCTTTGTGTAGCGTGGTTCAAGCAAGTCAGTGCATTCATTGGGTGGTATCAGAGAGATACAAGGGTCTGTAAATGCAATGAAAACTGGCCACAGCAAATAATTGATATTAAACATGTAATTTTTACTTTTGAATACTTCAGTACAAAGGATGTATTGAATAATTTAAGTGATATGTGTACACATATAAATCATGAGTCAAAACAGGGCTACATTTGATTGAATTATAAAAGGTATAATATGTAGTAAACTGAAGAGCCGTTTGGGAGCCGAAAGAGCCGGCTCTTCTTGGTGAGCCGAGCCAAATGATCCGGCTCACCAAGAAGAGCCGGAATTCCCATCACTACAACACACAGAGTAAAACTCTGCCCCCCATGTGTTGTATAGGCTGGCATGATAGGCTGTTTAATGGGGCTGATGTGTTGTGTAGATTCTGCCAGAAGGAAAATCAGCGGGGAGGTGCCACATTGCTTTTCTTCCAGACTGCAACGCTGGTCCCGCAAATCAAGCAAGAACGTGATTGGTAGATATTAATTGTGGGGGTGGGGGGAGGAGGGGTGTTAGATAGATATAGAGTTGTAGTAAGTAGATAGAGTTCGCTATGATTTAGGTTTTGTTTATGCATAGGGTAGATTCTTTTAATTACATTTCCTTTTTACATTTTGGATTTGCTTGGCGAGCTATTTTTAGAACATGCCCCGCGGGCGACTCACGTTGCCTCTGCGGGCGACCAAGTGCCCGCGGGCACCGTGTTGGCTACCCCTGCTCCAGAGCAAGTCGGACAAAATGACTAACCATCATGCAACGCACTAGCAAGACGTTGATCGCAATTGCGCAGGTCTGCGCAGGTCTCGCTTGTCTCAAACAAGCCTTATATGTGGGAAACCCTGACATGTCTCTTTTCAAGATAAAACTGCACATTTTAAAATGGCCTTTTATTGTGAGTATGAGGCACACCTGTGCAATAATCATTCTGTCTTATCAGAATCTTGAAATATCACACTTGTGAAGTGGATGAGTTTTTTTTGGCAAGGGAGAAGCACTTACTATCACAAATAAGTAAGAGTAAGAAGCCTTTGTGAACAATATTTGAGAGTAATGTTGTGTACATAGTAAAGTAAACAGATATGGTTCTAAACTGTATTGAAGTAAACATGTATTATTTTGAACTGTATTTTAGTGAACATGTATTGTTTGAACTGTTTTAAGTAATACTATATATATATTCTCTTCTCACTTACACCCACTGACCCAGATATCCTGCTACACACACATACACCTCCTCCCACCAGCACACACACATATTCTTTTCAAGGTCCTTTCTGGGCATCAATATATCTGTGTACAATGTTTGGTTGTCTGGGAAAGAATAGTTTGTGTGAAATATTCCTTGGGAAAGTAAAGGAGTGAATACAGGTGCAGAGATAAAGATTGACTCTGTCCTTGTGTACTTCCGAAGATCTCAGAAGAAACATACTTTTTTCCCAGAACTCTGATTCGCTGTATTGGACCCGACCAGAAGTGAATCCAACCAGTAAAAACACCTGGGGGAGTGAGCAGCTCACACAGCTCCTCCCCACGGACTCTCTGATTCGCTTCGGAGTAAAATGGGAAGGAAGAGTCAGCCCATCTCCGCCCCAAAAATGTCTATGAATACTGTTGTTTATTCATGCAAAATGCTTCCTGTTTCTGACTGGCTGGTCCCGATACCTGTATCACACGGCAGTAGAACTGGAAGTCCAGAGTACTCTGTAAACTTGTATAAGTGTTTTTTACCAGTAAAATCAGATTATTGTTATAACCTTTATTCCGGTGTTTTGAACTCCTTCTTTTATTAAATCTAACCAGGCTCATCTAACGGACGGCGCGTAGCGGAGGTGGGCTTTAAGCCACCACCACGGTGTTTTGCTACAACAATAGAAACGTTTTAGATCTTTGATTTCAGCTCATGAGAAATGGTAGCAAAAACAAAAGTGTTGCGTTTATATTTTTGTTCAGTGTTTAAAAAAAAAATATGTTTGGCTTTTGGCTTATTTTAGAAGAGAAGCATTTTCTCCTTGTGATTGTCTATCACGTTATGGCCTTAATGTCACCATGAAGAAGGCTATAAGCAGTTTGAACAAAAGAGAATGTAATTTAACATTTAAGTTAGCAAACACATTTTTATATGCAGATGATCAAGATTAAACTCAAATCAAAACTGATTCATATTTTTTAAGTATATTCTCTATTTGTAGATGTTGTATCATTCAAAATTGAGTTATTTAGCCTCAAATGTGTTAAAACACGAATGATTATTATTTAACTCTTGCGAACATCTTTTCTGAACCTATAAACCAGTGACATGTGTTTGTGTATTAGGAATCCACCTGAATAATATGTATAGGCTTTTTGGGAGGGTTTAGCTATCTAGTGAAGCATTTTGTGATTAATAGTTGTTTTTCTAACAGTAATTGTAGGTGCCATAATGCTACTTAGCCCAAGTTCATTATTTGTATTATTATTTGTTTACATCACTTTTATTTGTTTGTTGAGCACTTCCGGTAATTGTCACATGGGTGTGGTTTGTGTATTTAAGGCCTAGGCTCCACGGGGACGAAAACGGGTTGAATCCGCATATTTCTCATGCGTATAGCCCTCTAAGCTCGACGACGCCGTAACGGAAACGTAGAAACAGACCCCGCAAACGACAACGGGTCCAAAGGTGGATAGATCTGGGAACGGAGCGCTCTGGGGGGTCCAACGGGGCCGTGGGGTCGCCTATACGGTCATCCGTTTCATAGCCCCGCCTCTCCCCGCCTCTCCCCACCTCTCCGCGTACCCCGCATCATTGCTGATGTGTTTCGTTAACAACAACAATAGCTATTTTAATTACCTCTCAAACTACCTAAACTAGTTATAAATATGTTTATTTTTACTGTCGAGTCATCATTACTGGATCAGCTGCTGCATGAGACAGACACTGACGCTGTCAGAAGAGAGGAAAAAGAGACAGCCTCTGTGTATTTTATTATCATATATCATTATATCGTCGTTATTCATTTGTTTTAAAGCTCAATAAATAACAAAGAAGACCTTTGACCGGCACTTTTATAATTTTGTCCGGAAGATTTAAACTTTAACACACGTTGACCGGCGAAAAACTCTGCCCGGATCCCTTGGCCCCCACCGCGGAGAATAAACAGAAGTGCAGCCATGACAACCATTCTTCTTCGCTGCTTTTGTGGAGGAAGTTGCTGCTTTTGTGGAGGAAGTTACAGCGCCACGTACAGGCTCGGCATATGTACTGCAGTTTTTCCAGCGGTTGGATGTAAACGGAGCCGTCTCGTGGAGCTTGACACAATCCGGTGTATATTGCGTGTGGGCGGAAGGTTTTTTGCGGTTGCATTTGCGTTACTCCGATGCGTTTTGCCATATGCGTTCCCATGGAGCTGGGGCCTTAGTCACCTGTTTCATGTCGAGTGCGGATGACAGAGGGTGAGCTTGTGCTGTCATTTTTTCTGTTGACCGTTTTGTCCATGTTATGATTTTGTTTATTAAATATCCCAAAAACTATCTTGCTTCACTATGGACTTTCTCTTCGAAAACGCGTTTATAGCCAAGTTTAGCCTCTTGGCGACTCAAACGCAACTGGGGATTGAGCCGCCACATTAAGTCAACAGAAAAAACGGTGATTCGCATCAGAGACTGAACTGGACGGACCGGCCGGCTTCCTAAGCTTACGGATCGCTTGGACGCTTCGGATAACGGACTTAACATTCTGTACCTTTGGAACCTTCGGACCGTTTTTCCCTAATCGATATGGATTGGAGTAGCCACGAGGACTCACTGATGGACACTCATTGACTGCAGCGCACAACAAGCTGAAAGCGGTAGGCACGATTATATCCTTTCTTGTGTATTTTTGCTGGACACAGTTTGGGAAGCGTGACCGTTTGTCCATTGGGGACTTTGGCTTTTGTTGTGCGCTTGTTGTGCCGTTAGCGGCGGTTGTGTGTGCTTGTTATGCCGTGAGCGGCGGAAGTTTTCGAATTGTTTGTTTTGCTGTGGCGGGCGGGCCCCGCTGGTTTAAGTTTCATACCAGTGAACACTGTCGTGTTACTTTAAATGCTAAGGCACCACACATATTGCATCAAATATGAGTGACACAAACGATGGAATGGAAAAAAGGACTGTCAAGCTTACTAATAAAGCCTTGGCTTGCAAAATCGAACAACTGCAAAAAGAATGTCAGTCAAACGTGCAGAAGATTAAAGGACGCACACAGGAAATCAAACATCTAATGAAAAATGATGAAAATGCAAAGGATGTTAAACTCAAACTGGACAAATTAATTCATCAATATGAAAATGCAAAAACAGCACATGAATCAGTTATTATGTTGCTTTCCGAAGACGACCTGGAAATACAAAATAACTGGTTTCAACAAATAACAAAACATAACAATGATGTTATGGAGGATGTACAACAATGGCTCTTGGAAACTGGGAGGAGGCCCTTTCTGCAAACAGGTCATGTGACTGCCAATGAACCAATCGCTGCAAACACAGATATTCCTCTCATTCTACCAGACGAGGCACCTGCCAATGTAAAGGAGCAATTTGAACACACTGAGGCTCAGCAGGACGTTCTCTTTCCCCCGTCAAACATGAAGGCTACATCATGCACACAAGATGATATACAACCTGGTGACAGCATATCAAACATTGGTAGCACAAAAAGCAGGCAAAGCTCAAGATCAAGAGTTTCCAGCACCGCATCTGCACACATAAAAGCTGAGGCCGAAGTGGCAGCCATGAAAGTACTCCAAAAACTCCTAAAGGACAAACATGTCCTGGAAGCACAGGAGCAGGAATTGAGGAGGAAAAAGCAGGAATTGAGGAGGAAAAAGGAGCAAATGGAATTAGAAGGAAACATTGCTGCCACCATTGCAAAAATTAAAGTGTTAGCAGCCCCCAGGGGATCAGCTAATTGTTCTATATCATCCAATGGCATGCAGTCATATTTTGAAACGGGACAAAGGGAAATACAGTTTGTAACATTAAAACAACCAATCATAACCACCACAGACAGAGCTGTCACTAACATTGATACAGCTCCCCTAACACCCAATGCAGGCATCAGGAATCTAGATGAACATCTACGTGTAACATCTCCAGATCCAGTAACTGCCACAAGCAACAGTGACAAGTGCAATATATTTTCAGTCATGGAAAAACAAAATGAAATAACCGCTTTATTAATCCAGCAACAGTGTCTATCATCCATGCCCAAGAAAGACATTCCAGTGTTTAATGGTGACCCACTTCAGTACCAAACATTTGTGAGATCTTTCGAATTCAATATTGAAAGCAAAAACAATAACCCCAGAGACTGCCTCTACTACCTGGAGCAATATACAACAGGACTGCCCAGAGACCGTGTACGGAGTTGCCAACATATGGCCTCAGACAGTGGATTCAGCAAGGCCAAATGGTTACTACAACAAAACTTTGGCAATGAACATAAAATGGCTACAGCATACATGGAAAGAGCTCTTTCATGGCCATTAATAAGGGCTGAGGACACAAGGGCTCTACAGGCATACACGGTCTACCTTAGAGGATGTTGCAATGCGATGGAAGATGTCAACTACATGTTTGAGCTCAACATTCCAGCAAACATGCTAGCCATTTTAAAGAAACTTCCATATAGGCTGAGGGATTTATGGAGAACTGTAGCATGTGACATCCAGGAAAAACACCACCAAAGAGCTGCCTTCAAGGATATTGTGGAATTCCTTGAAAGGCAAGTAAAAATTGCTACAGATCCCATATTTGGGGACATTAAAGACCCCCCTCCCGTAAGCAAAGACATGAGAAGGCCACAGCCTCATCCAAGTGGAAGCATCTTTGCAACCAACGTGAAGGTTACAGAAAATAAATATGACAGAAGCACTGTAGAAAACTGTTTGTATTGTAGATGTGAACATGCTCTGGAGATGTGTCCACAGTTAGGAAGGAGGACACATCATGAAAAAATCACATTTCTTAAAGAAAATGGTCTTTGTTTTGGCTGCCTGTGTAAAGGACACATAAGTAGAGACTGCAGGAAACGAATGAGGTGCAACATATGCAATCTAAATCATCCCAGAATGTTGCACATCTACCAACAAAGGAAGGAAATGGAAAACGAGCAGGAGGAAATGGAAGAAGCATCTGCAAACACTGCTGAAGCCTCAATTCAGACAGGTGGCCTTACTGGGGCCGGTGAAGATGGTTGCAAACTCTCCATAGTACCAGTCCAAGTTAAAGCCCAAAAGGGGAACACAACAGTGCATACCTATGCATTTCTTGACCCAGGCAGCACTGCTTCGTTTTGCACATTAGGCCTTATGAACAAACTTAACCTCCAAGGAAGAAGGTCAAACATTCTGCTGAGAACTATGGGTCAAAGGAAGGTCGTTGAAACCAGCATTGTGTCAGGCCTAGAGGTTGCTGGACTGCATAACAGCAACTTTTGTGATCTCCCCGGCATATACACTCAGAAGACTATGCCCGTGCACAAAGGAAACATTCCACGTCAAACCGACATCAATCAATGGTTGCATTTGAGGGATGTTTGTCTACCTGAAATTGACGCTGAAATTGAGTTGCTGATTGGTTCAGATGTTCCAAAGGCCCTTGAACCAATTGATGTAATCAGGAGTGTGGGGGATGGACCTTATGCCGTAAAAACCATGCTCGGATGGACAGTTAGTGGACCATTAGGAGGATGTCCTGATGATACTCGGGACAAAACTTCATTAAGTGTAAACATGGCCGAAGCGCTGGTCTTATCTGCTTTCAGCGGAGAGGAGATGGACACTGAACAGGCAGAAAAGAAGGGTGATAGGAAAGAGAAAGGGGCCCAGAAGAGCAAGAGAATTATCCGTGCTCCCATTGACAGTGAAGACAGTGAGCCTGAGCAAGAGAAAGGTGGAGAATTAGAGGAGGAACAAAAGAATGAGGTGAGGAAGGAAGCTAAATATATGAAGGAACATAAGAAGAGAAGGAAGAGGGAAGCTAAAGAGAGAGGGCAGCTTGAAAAACAAATTGCCAGTCAACAGCTGAAGGTACACGGATTAATGAGCCAAATGTCAAACCTGAAATGTAAACTTTCACAAGAAGAAGAAGCGTATAAGGCTCTTGAAATCCAGATGAACAATCAAAAAGCACCAGGAATGGAAGCAGAAAAACATGTTATCAAAGAGGAACTACAAGATATTAAATTGCAAGCGAAACCAACGAGGAAGAAGAATAAGACAGGTTTACACTTCCGGCTGCCATCTTAGTTTGGAACAAGTCAAATTGAGAGACGTTTGAAACTCCTCCTTTTCTCTCTTTTCCAGCTTAATGAAATGTTGGTGTGAATATGGAAATAGTGTCAATATATAGAAGCCAACGATTAAAGAGTCTAAAAAGCCACAGAGGAAAAGAGGATTGAGATCCCTCGGATGGAGAACATGGTGGCAAACAAGAAGAAAAGGGACTCGTACGTATGCTTCGGATCAAGACCAAGACTGGTTTCTTGAGCAGACCAATTAACGAAGTTAGCCTTCTTCAGGAGGCAGAGGACTTTTTCCAAGTCTAAACGGACTATTTTTTGTCTTATTTTATTTTTTGTCTCCTGCCCCCTGCCCCCTGCCCCCTGCCCCCTGCCCCCTGCCCCCTGCCCCCTGCACACACACAAACCACACCAAGCATTTTTACTGATACTGATTAGTGAGTAAAGATCACTTTTCCAAAAAGACTGCAATTTATGAACTCTGAACAAAAAGAATTCAAGAAAGAGATCTGGACGTATATTGTGTGTATTGTCATTTATTATAGTGTAATTATAATTTTGTGAAATGATAATTAGGGGCCGGTATTGTAGGTGCCATAATGCTACTTAGCCCAAGTTCATTATTTGTATTATTATTTGTTTACATCACTTTTATTTGTTTGTTGAGCACTTCCGGTAATTGTCACATGGGTGTGGTTTGTGTATTTAAGTCACCTGTTTCATGTCGAGTGCGGATGACAGAGGGTGAGCTTGTGCTGTCGTTTTTTCTGTTGACCGTTTTGTCCATGTTATGATTTTGTTTATTAAATATCCCAAAAACTATCTTGCTTCACTATGGACTTTCTCTTCGAAAACGCGTCACAGTTTATAGCCAAGTTTAGCCTCTCGGCGACTCAAACGCAACTGGGGATTGAGCCGCCACAGTAATTATATCGACAAGGTCCCATGATAAACCGAAAACAAATACAAACTACATGTTTGTTTTGTTTTTAATTAGTCCTTAAATTGGTTGATTTGTGTCAATGCTGAAAATTAAGCTTAAAACATTTATAATTCCTTACATTTTGTTTGTATTTTATCAAGGTAATGTTGGGTTTCTACATTTGGCTTCTTGTTTTGTCTTGTCTGCCAAATTCAACTTAATTGATTTCCCTTGAATAAATTAAACTTAACACAAAAAGTAAGGACATTTGTGTTAGGTAGATTATTTCTTTGTTGTACATGTTCTACTTTCTTGTTTATTTCTTGTCTTTTAATTGTTTTTGTACAATGCCATGTCTTTTATGCTGCTGCAACACAAACATTTCCCAACTTGGGATCAATAAAGTACTTCTTATCTTATCTTCTTAATATTATGACCCTGAAAATGCAATATTTTAAAGGAACAGCTCAACACGTATGTCTACTCTTTCTGTAACAAATTGCAAAACTGACCGGATGGCATCATGCTTTCGACATAAACTGTATTGGGACATACCAAATATTTGATGGCATAATACAGAGTGATGTTTGCAGGAATTCAGTGACTAATTTTCATGAAGTCAAACATATCGTTCCTCTTTAAAGGCTATATGCGTGAGAAAACAGTTGACAAAACAAACAACAAAACACAAAACAAAAAATGAGCCTTGGTGTCATCCTGGACAGCTCCCTCTCATTTTCACCTCACATAAATAACATCACCCGGACTGCCTTCTTCCACATACGCAACATCTCCAGACTCCGCCCATCCATTTCTCAAACAAACACTGAAGCCCTGGTCAATGCATTTGTCACGTCCCGCACCGACTACTGTAACGCCATCCTCTCAGGCATTCCCACCAAGCTCATCAATAAACTACAAATCATACAGAACTCTGCAGCCCGGACCCTCACCGGCACCAAGGCCTCAGAACACATCACCCCCATCCTCATCTAACTCCCTGTTCAATCCCGTATCAACTTCAAAAACCTACTGCTCACTTACAAAGCCCTACATAAACTCCCCCCCCCCCATATCTGGCTGACCTTCTTCAGGAGTACACCCCCTCTCGCTCCCTCCGCTCCTCCTCTGCTGGTCTGCTAACCGCCCCCACCCCACGCCTCGTCACCATGAGCCGCGTTCACACCAAGTACTTTGCCGTACTTAGTGCCGGCACTTATTACCCCAGGGCACTTAGTACAGATCGCATTCACACCGGAATAAATTCCCTAAGGGAAGATTACGCAAATGAGCCGCTGACGTCACTTCGTCTTCTTCTGCTTTGGGTTTACTGGCAGGCCGCAAACCACTTCACGGCGTATACTGCCACCCGGAGTCCCCGGCCGGAAGACCCCAGAGTTGGGGAAGGCTTCAGTAGAAGCTGCTGGGACTCCCAGCAGCTTCTACTGAAGCCTTCCGAGTAAATCGCCAGAACGCCGACTCCTCCTCATCTCCACTGCTCCCATGTTTTGTTTTGTGTTGCCATAAGTTAGTCTCTCTGCGTTTGTGCGCTGGGCGAATGCTAATGCTAATAATGCTAATGCGAGGATAATACAATGGCGGCTCTACAAAACATTTCAGAGTTTTACGGGGCGTGGTTTGCAATTCGCCCAGCCAATCAGAACTGGGGCACTTTTTTCCCCCAGGAAAGTACCATCTCTCAGCAGGCACCAAAGATGGGGGTAAAAGTTCCCGGCACTCAGTACTCTTTTTGGTGTGAACGCGACATAAGGGGTACTAACGGAACTAAACGCGAAAAGTACGGGGAAAAGTACTCCGGTGTGAACGCGGCTATGGGTGCTCAGGCTTTTAGCTGCACTGCTCCCAGACTCTGGAACTCCCTCCCCCCGCACATCCGACAGTCAGACACAATCACCATATTCAAATCCCAATTAAAAACCCATCTGTTCAAATCTGCCTACTCACTTGCTCCCTATTATATGTTTCATTTGTGTCCACTTGATTGTCTCCTCCATGATTTCCTGTTTGTGTTTTTATCATGTTCTGTTGCCTATTAGCGTTTTCTTTTCTTTTTTAAATTGTACGGTGTCCTTGGGTGTCATGAAAGGCGCCTAAAAATAAAATGTATTATTATTATTATTATTATTATTATATGTGTGATTTTATACTTACATACTGTATACTCGCCTCTTTTTTTGATCTGTCTGAACTGCAGTTGTTTAGGTCGTTGCCCAACTCATAATGCTCATTTTCCATGAGATTGGTTCTTAAAGGTAAGTTTGAGAAACCGGCTCGAGATCGCTAGAATTTGAAAATACACAACCGGAGAAAATCTGCCACTTCCTTATAGAGCCCCTCCTCCAACACACACGAACGCGCACATGACCAATGAGGGCACGAGATAAGTTTGTGCACAGATGGAAGGCTGACAGGCAGGTAGGCCATCCAGTTATTTTAGCCGGGCCGGCTAAAATGATTGGTCGTACTTTTTACAGTATTACGGCTTCCACAGATGACATTTTTTTATGGATGTTTTGTCAAAGCACTTAAGATATTCATTGCTATCGGGATGTTAAGAGCATTCCATGGAATATAACAAAAAGTGTATCTCGAGCCGGTTTCTCAAACTTACCTACCCTACCTTTAAAAAAGGCGATGTATCCGTTATATTTTTTTGCACATAAGTAAAAAAGAAACAAGAAATAAGGGATAGGGGAATTTAGCATAGGATAATCTTTATTCACCACAAAACAGGGAAATTTGCATTTTCTCATTAAATAAATTATACCAAAAAATAGCACATCTCTTGACAAATTAGAACAATACCTCAGATTATATTGCATATTCAAAGCATTTTATGACAGTTATGGTCAGAAGTATCTTAAATGTAAAAACACAATAGCAATAAGAGGGCAGCAATTTGTACTGATCAAATTATATCAAACAAGGGTCACACGTTTCTAAATCTCCTTGAATGTAATTATTCTGATCACAGTATAACACAAACAGGTTTTATGGGTATTATTCATTTGATTTCATGATCCCCTGTGTATGCGTCAAGTATAAATTACTTTCCATTTTTCTCAGAATTCGAAAAAAAACAAGTTTGACAGTTAAAGGGAGTTCATATACTACCAGAGGGAGTACGTGTCTGTATGAGAGCCTTTCTGTCATTACAGGGTTAGATATATAATCTGTCTAACACATTTCAGATTGTTATTATAAATCATACTACTCATACTATATCAATATAGTTGAATTGTTATATACATGAGAAAAGCTGTGCTAAATTAAGGTCTCTCACTGTTGAGTAACAAAGACTGTATATAGAACACAGCCAGGGCCTGTCCTGATGTGAGTGTGTTTGCAGACAGCAGAATAACCTCTGTTTAACAAATAATTGTTTACAAATGCTGCCTTTTTTCACCTTGAGTCTTTAAACCAACATCTCGCCTAACTATATTACTAGTTTTAGTGGGAATATAAAGTATTTTAGGTTGTTCAGGAGATCATTTATAGGAAAAAGTCGCAGATTAGTCCTTCTCACGGCAGTAGTTTTAGGAGGTTTAAAGGCTTCCCAATAAAAACACAACACTATTTAAAGATTTATTTCTCTTCTATATGAAGATAAAGTCATCCGCTATCAATTCGATTAGCCTTTGCAATTCAACTCGTTCTCTAAATGTGTATTTTTTACAGTTTTAGCTGAAGAGAAAGCACAAAGTGGCACAGTTTTTCTGCAGCTCCTGTGTGAGACACTGAGTTGAGTCTCTACGGTTCTCATGGTGCGTTTAAGTTCCTCTCTTCGCTGGGATTTCTCTATCCGTCTCATCAGACTAGCACCGAGAATCATCCTAACAGCATCATGGCAACAGAAGAAGCTCCCACTGAAGTCGCCGCCGTCGTCGCCGCCGCCCCGGCAAAGGCACCAGCAAAGGCACCAGCAAAGGCACCAGCAAAGTCCCCGAAGAAGAAGGCAGCCAAGCCGGCCAAGAAGATTGGTCCCGGAGCCGCTGAGCTCATCTTGAATGAGGTCACCGCCTCCAAGGACCGCAAAGGTATTTCTTACCAGGCTCTGAAGAAGGCGCTGGCCGCTCAGGGCTACGAACACACCGTTCACATTAAACGCGCAGTCAAGAGGTTACTCGAGAAGGGATCACTTGTGCAGGTCAAGGGATCCGGAGCCAGCGGCTCCTTCAAGGCCGCCGAGAAGCCCAAGAAGGTAGCGAAGAAGCCCGCAGCCAAAGCCAAGAAGCCGGCAGCAGCAGCAGCGAAGAAACCCGCCGCAAAGAAGCCAGCCGCCAAGAAGGCAGTGACACCCAAGAAGGCGAAGAAGCCTGCTACTGCTGCTAAGAAAACCCCCGTGAAGAAGATCACAAAGAGCCCGAAGAAGGTGGCGGTCAAGAAGGCAGCACCCAAGAAGGCAGCTACCCCCAAGAAGACAGTAACCCCCAAGAAAGCTGTGAAGAAGGTGGTTAAACCAGCTGCCAAACCAACGAAGAAGGCACCAGCCAGGAAAGCATCGAGGAAGTAAACAGATCATCTACAAAAGGCTCTTTTAAGAGCCACCCACATACACCAAAAGAGCACTTCTCCTGTTTTAATATTACATTTGTTTACACCTGCTACATATTTATTTGGAAAACCAGAAGACATTGTGGCTATTTATCATTATCGTATAAGTTAGTTAATTAGAAGATCACTTCAATCAAAACGATATTTATTAACATTATTGTAACATTGAATTCTATATCATTAATACTGTCATATAATCGTTTTACATTTTTTTTTACAACACATTTTATTATGTTGCTATATTAGTAGACATCTACTTTACAGAAGGCTCCTCTTTAGTCACTCACAACATACATATTTTCCCATATACTTGATTGTGTATAAACCCTATGTAAATATTTTGTAGGCCTATATAACTTCATATACATGTACATAGTATTTCATTTTATTTTAATGTGTGGACTGAAACTTATTTAATGCTACATATAATTGTGACTATATTATTACACATTAATTCACTTTTACTTGAGGAGATCGGATTAGCTCCTGATTTTGTTAATAAATTAATTATTTTACTTTAATTTGTACGTTTAATAATTAAATTAGATTATATTGGATATACTTTAATGGTCACATTGTTCATTTGTTTTGTCACTTCAGCATGCCAAACTACCTTTATAGTGTGCTTCACTTTGATCCTTTAAAGTATACTTTATTTTTATAATATTTCTCTAAGAATACACTATATTGTTTGAGTATATGTGTATAGATCTATTTTATATGTTATTCGATGATTTAATTATGTGAGGTCTATTGTACTTGACACAGTGAATGGACTAATGCTTCTCTGATTGGTCGATGGTAGTACCGCTCCACCTGACCAATCAGCGGCCAGATGTTGACTATATATACCACCACCTATCGTTGAAGAAATGTTGTTTTCTGCTAACCTAAACAGAAAATGTCAGGAAGAGGCAAGACCGGAGGAAAGGCCAGAGCGAAGGCCAAGACCCGTTCATCCCGGGCCGGGCTCCAGTTCCCCGTTGGCCGTGTCCACAGACATCTGAGGAAGGGTAACTACGCCCATCGTGTCGGTGCCGGAGCCCCGGTGTACCTGGCCGCTGTGCTGGAGTACCTGACCGCTGAGATCCTGGAGTTGGCTGGAAACGCCGCCCGGGACAACAAGAAGAGCCGTATCATCCCCCGCCACCTGCAGCTCGCCGTCCGCAACGACGAGGAGCTGAACAAGCTGCTGGGAGGAGTTACCATCGCTCAGGGAGGCGTGCTGCCCAACATCCAGGCTGTGCTGCTGCCCAAGAAGACCGAGAAGCCCGCCAAGAAGTGAACACCCTGAACCCGCTTCAACAAACACCCCAAAGGCTCTTTTAAGAGCCACCCACTTCTAACTAAAGAACATTCCCCTCTTCACTACACAAATACTTAAAGGCCCAGAACAGTGATCTTGCCCTATATGTATTGAGGTGTACAACATGTCATATACTGCAGAATCAACTGATCTGTGAAGGTTTTCATTGTCATTACCATGGGCATCACTTTGTTATAAACAGTGGTGGGGACAATTTCTCCATTTAACATCCGCATAGCAGAAGACAAAATATGCCCCCCCCCCCCCTGGGTGTTGAACCTTGAGCACCTGCATGAATAACCAATGCATAGACCTCTACTGTGAATTTGAACCTTTAGCACACAACGAGCACTGCAGCCAGGTATTGAGGACAGAACATGACATAAGTAACATAAATAAATGCATAAATACATGTTAACATAACAGAAATAAATACAGCAATAAATAAACACTAAATAAATAAATGTATAACTAAAACACATATCTTTATTTGTTTCACACAGTGTTGTTCTGCTTGGTCGCCTTGTATTCTGTGGATACGACAACATTTATAATAATTGTACTTTCAATTGCTCTGAAAGTTGTGCACGTGTCTTTAACAATATCTTTAAGTTGCTATAACCAGTCCCCCCTTTTATTTGGAAGATGTATTACAAAAATTGTGTTTCTATTAAAGGTTTTGCTGCTACCTAAAACTGAGTGTAATGGCTGGGATTTCTAACAGGTTTGAGGTCTTTGATTTTGAAGCTCTTCTCCACTATAGCCGTGAGATCACACACACATTTAACAAGCATCACAATTCACACTAGGATAAATCAACATGATAACAG
Organism: Trematomus bernacchii; assembly: GCF_902827165.1. Taxonomy (NCBI): domain Eukaryota; kingdom Metazoa; phylum Chordata; class Actinopteri; order Perciformes; family Nototheniidae; genus Trematomus; species Trematomus bernacchii. The sequence goes on along the minus strand of NW_022987688.1, from coordinate 472,030 downwards.
CTGGGATCGAACCCACCACCTTCTGACTCAAAGACAACAGCTCTTCCTCTCAACCACAGACTGTTAAGTATTGATGAATTCATAGCCGGAGCGTCGCAATCGAGATTACCGTTTTGTTGTTTGAATGGAGGTAATAATAATTCAGGTAATCAAGTACCATTTTAACCCTAATATACGAATGAGCCCAGACAGTAAACGTTTGATTAAACACATCAGGGTGTATTTGGCGCACGGAGTAAATGGATACCAATGTGGGGGTCAGCGGTTCAAATCCCCAACATTTGAGAGGCAAAATGGCAGACTCCATTGCATATCTTATGGAAATAGAGAGGCTGTGGTAATTGAAGTGAAAGAAATAAAAAAGAAAAACTGAAATTCGGTAAAGTTAGAAAGAAACAGAGGCTTAAATCCAGTTTTCTCTAAATGACATATTCAGGAAACCCAGCTCCACTCGTCCTGGTAGCCTTGGGTTATTCTGGAACAGATGTGAAAGATTGATGGTTACTTCTGAGGATGAGTTCAAACAAATGTTCTTTAACAATATCTTTGTGTCGCCTTGTAACCCTAATAAACATAGAAGCCAATCCGGTGAAATTTGACAGGAATATTTACTGGTGTCTTTGGCTGAAGCGGTAAAAGGATTCTAACAACCAGAGGGTTGGTGGTTCAACTCCCAGCATGGCAGAGTGCAGTGTGGTGGGAGGCAAGATGGCATGTGTGTGGGTGAAATGGTGAACATCGTGTTAGGGCGGTCAAGGGTGGTCAACTCACAAGTACACAGAGTTCTCTTAATAATTAATAAAAATGTAATAAATAATATAAAATGAAAACATTAAATACAAAAATCATAGTACAAACATAACAATAAAGACTTACAATAAAGTATAACAACAATTGCAAAAAAATAATGATATTTTAAATAATACATAAAAAGTTATATGATAATAATGAAAATAATGCTATATTGAATTTATAATATTGAAAAAGATAAGAAAAAAATTACAACTAAAACATTTCAAAAATCAATAAAAGACGTAGTTGTGGGTCTGCCTGCGTAAAATAATGACAGTAATAAAACCTCCGAAGGACACCACAACACCTACAAAAGTAAATACATTTCAAACTAGCTGACAGCTGTATAGCTCAGTGGTTAGAGCAGGCAGACCATAACCAAATAGGGGGTGTTTCTCAATGTGGAGGAAGGCTCCTCCAGAGCCACTATTTCAAGGATGCTACGTCATCGAGTCCCGCCGAAGGACTGTTCCAATGTCCAGGATGCTTGTAATCCTACCGAGGCCGGCGTCCTTCGTTGTGGGAAATTTCAAGGCTGCACATGTGTATCCTCCGCAGTCTTAAAATCCCCACAATGCTTTGCGCACGGACCAATTTCCAAAATCTTTGGCGGAAATCGCGCTCCATTTAAGGCGGGGCCTCGCATATGACGCACACCTGTTGGCCTGTTCCACCATTCTTCGTTTTCCGAGGCTAGGAGGGATTCTTGCCTTGCTTCTGAAGGACCTGACTCGGAAGACATGTCCTACCAAGGAAGCGTCCTCGACATTGAGAAACACCCATGGTATGTTTCAAAATTGTACCCATCCATCAGCACTGTGATTTCGGTGGGAATGTGGGTTGGAGAAATGTCTTGTTTAAAACAATTAAGAATTAAATAATCAAGCCAAAAAAAAGTAATAATATAAAAACAGAACAAAATAAAAAATATATTTATGTATGTAAAAAATGTATCAATATTATTATGATTATTTAATGAAATAATAATAAAACAAATAAAATTAAATCATTGTACAAAAAAGTGGTTAAAATTAAATACAATAATGAGGCTGTGGCTCAGTGGGTTAGTGCGCTGTTCTTCAGATCAGGGGAGCACTGGTTCAATCCCAACTGCAGTCAACATGTTGCTGTGTCCCGAAAACATGTAATGTGCTGTATATTAAAAACATATATAATTATAAAAAAATAAAAAATAATAATAACATATTTTAATAAAAACAATACAATAAATAATTTAACTAAAAAAGTATAACATAATCAAGATAATGAATAATAATTATGAAAAAATAATAATACAAATCCATTAAACAAAATCAATAAAAGGTGAGTCGTTTGGGTAAACAAATTAAATACAAATAAAATTAATTAAATTTCATAAAAGTAATAATAAAATACTAATAATAAATAAAATAAGAATTATAACAAAAAATAATAATAATACAATACAATACAGCTTTATTTATAGAGCACTTTAAACCTCCAGACCAAAGTGCTGTACAGTCAAATAAACAAACAAAACACCATAAAACAAGTACAAGTAAAAACAATAGACAATTTAAAAGCAATAAAAGCAAGAATCTAAAAGATGTTAATACGCTAAGGAGAAGAGGTGGGTTTTAAGAAGCGATTTAAAAGTAGGCAGTGTGGAGGCCTGTCTGATGTGCAGGGGCAGATCGTTCCACAGTGTGGGAGCCGCTACAGAGAAGCAACGGCCCCCTCTGAGCTTTGACCTGGTTCTGGGCACATTCAGGAGGATCAGCTGACCTGAGATGGCGGTTTGGCATGTAAGGGTGTAGCAGCTCAGAAAGATATGGTGGGGTCATGCCATTTAGGGATTTAAAAGTAAATAAAAGGATTTTAAAATGAGTCCTAAAATGTATTGGCAGCCAGTGGAGCGAAGCCAAAATGGGGGAAATGTGGTCGTATTTCCGTGTGCCAGTTAAAAGCCTTGCTGCTGCATTTTGCACCCGCTGCAGACGAGCGAGGGAGTTACAGTAATCCAGCCGAGTGGTGACAAAGGCGTGGATTACCGTCTCAAACTGCTGTCTGGAGAGAAAAGGTTTCATTTTGGCTAGCTGCCTAAGGTGATATAAGCTCGTAAATAAAATAATAATAAAAAAAGCTCCATAAACAACTACTTTTCATTGTTCATTTCGATCTGTATGCTGGCTGTCTGTAAACATAATAATTATATATCAAACAAATACATTACATTACATGTTACATGTTAGAGCTTTTATCCAAAGCGACTTACATACTCAACACTGTGGACAATCCCCACAGGAGCAATTTGGGGTGAGGTGTCTCAGGGACACAACGACATGCTGACTGCAGTGGGGTTTGAACCAGTGCTCCCCTCATCCCAACACCAACACACTAGTACACTGCACCACACGCCTCCCAAATACATGAACATAAAATATGATGAAGGTGGTTTTATGCCATCATTCAAGTCAGTGTTTTTGTGCCAGTACACATGAGGGTAATCTAATATTTTAAAGCTTATTCCTGCATGATTCACTCACTTTCTAGAAAACCTGTACTGTCAAACGTTATAAATTATATTACAGTGTTCATACAAGAGCTCAATTTCATGCCGATTGACATTTGTGTTTGTTTATGAGTGATTCTACAATTTAGGGTACATTCCATGTCCATTGATGTCCATTGATGATAATTATAATTATTCTAAGTATTTTCTTCAAAAATATCATATTTTGCCTATTATTGGAAAGCATGTTATAATATCACACAAACATTATGTGTATCCTATGCTTTATTTAGCTTGAAATGTGTCATGATGTTCTTAAATTGTCAATTTTTGCTCTGTCCGTTTTTCAGTTGAGGGTGTCTTGGTTTCAAAATAATGAATAAAAACCATTAAAGTAAATTAAAAAAAGTATTCATTTATTTCAAAAGTCTAAATACTAAAGAATAATAACATCTTTTTAATTGATTTCCTCCTTTAAATAATTTAAATATCTTAATATATGAATGTCCGCAAAAGTTGTGTCAACTATGTTACTAAGAGAACTCCCCCCTTTAACTCAAAAATGGTTTGTCCCAATACCATGTCACCAGCATCACATGATGCCATGTTCCTCTTTGGCAGACATTTTGAACACACTGTGGTGATTGTCCTCTAATTTTTTACAATATTTTATGTATAATAGCACATGGTCAATTAATATACTCATTGACAATCAACAATGTTACGTACATTGTTATGGTTTACAATTGTTTTATGATTTTAATTCAATTATATGTTCAAATGTGATGTTAACCTGTTCAAGAAAATGACATGTGGTCATCCAAGCAAGGCCTACCATTGAAATGATGGGTCAAAATAGGGAAATTGTCAACTAAGTTACCTGTCAACTGAGTTACCCAGTACTGTAATAACTGTAGTAACTTAGTTGACAGGTAACCTAGTTGACAATTTGTAGGACATGTAGACGTCATTACACATCATTATCAATGGAATTTTGCACTTCTGCCTTGAAATTAACATAGTGCTGATGGTTAATAATGTGTCCAGTCAACTATTTTATTTGCGTCAAATGTTTGACTTTCATTGTCAACTATGTTGCACCTCATTTTTTCAAATTTAAAATATCTAAAATAGTGCTTCTGATATCCTTTATAGTATAATGTATATCTACACAGGTTGGAGTTTTACATGACATCTCTTAAAACTATCAAAATGACCTGTATGGTAGTTTTATAATATCCCTAAACTTAATGACAGTGCTGAACATATCACATGAAAAAACAAAACTTTAATACAATTATTTTTTAAACTTTAAAAAATCTTTGGATATATGGTAGAATAGACTCAAGAGCCTTTCAAATGTGATTTTACTTGAAGTGCAGGACTTAATCAAATGATTGTAATGACATCAAGTTTGTCCGTAACATAGTTGACAAACTGAGTAGTGAAAACATCCTTTCCCTTAAAATAAAATAAAATAAAAAAATGTTTAAGCTTTGCAACTAGTGGATATGTTACACTGAAGAATATACTAACTTGAACCACTGATTGTTCTATTGAGAAAGAACACTTTCTTTGTACTGTTTTGTTGATGTGAAATGCACCCTAAATGATAGAATCACTCGTATACTTCACATCATTGAGTACAGCTCTTCTGTTCATTATTATAAAATGTAAACGTTGACATCAGTCTTTTTTATGTAACTGTCGCTTAGGGTAAGGTTTGATGGATATCTAATGAAGATTAATGAGATTATTTTTAAATAAAAATCACAGCTTTATTTGCAAAGCACATTTAAACCTCCAGACCAAATGCTGTACAGAGAAATACATACAATACAAACAAATACTCTTTTGTATTTGTGGTATTTAGGTATTATTTGATTGGTGTATTTTTTATATAAATTAATATAATGATGTATTGTTCATATATTGGCTTATTGTTCCTGTCACGTCTTATTTTGTAAATCCCCAGAGTCTGCGGGCGGAAGTCCTACGATCTCCATGGTATTTTCAAACTCGCTTCTGATTGGACGATCTGACTCCCGCTGCATGGAACCAATAAACGGTGAGCCCTGAGCCGTTGGTAGGTATGTAAAGATGGCTGCCACAGAAGTTAAGCATTCTTAGATTAATTTACGAAAGAATAATTGTTATTATGTCAGGAAGAGGCAAGACCGGAGGAAAGGCCCGAGCCAAGGCCAAGACCCGTTCATCCCGTGCCGGGCTCCAGTTCCCCGTTGGCCGTGTCCACAGGCATCTGAGGAAGGGTAACTACGCCCAGCGTGTCGGTGCAGGAGCCCCGGTGTACCTGGCCGCTGTGCTGGAGTACCTGACCGCTGAGATCCTGGAGCTGGCTGGAAACGCCGCCCGGGACAACAAGAAGACCCGTATCATCCCCCGCCACCTGCAGCTCGCCGTCCGCAACGACGAGGAGCTGAACAAGCTGCTGGGAGGAGTGACCATCGCTCAGGGAGGCGTGCTGCCCAACATCCAGGCTGTGCTGCTGCCCAAGAAGACCGAGAAGGCAGCCAAGAAGTGAACACCCTGAACCCGCTTCAACAAGCCCCCCAAAGGCTCTTTTAAGAGCCACCCACATCTCTTGAAAAGCAAATTCTATGTGTCAAACCAAGATAGTTTTAGACAGTAAAACTGTATAAATATTCTCTGCTCTACAGTTTCCACTTTAAACTACAGTACACTGTTGCATGTCATTGATTGTGTTAAGTAGTACATATGTATTAGGTGATGTATAATACATTTTACATTTTGTATACATACTTGAACCTAATGTTTGATCGTCTCATACCAGTAATGATATATCTTATTTTTACCTACTTACAAGCTTATTATCTTTTTGTTTGCACCATCCTACACCAAAGCAGATATGTATGTGTAAATGTACCTGCAATAAACTTGATGTACAGAGAAATTAATATAATGATGGTGAAGATTTGAAGAATTGCAGCCCATTGTTTCTCAAAAGGGTTAATCTCATGAGGCTTCACAACCCCCCTGTCAGTCAAAGTGTGTAAAATGGGCAGATGAGACATCTCAACAGTGATCTTTCTTTTACAGTTCCCAATGAGTAAAGCCTTAGAATAACTGAACCATGAAGATTCAATCATATTTTCATGTAATCAATATTGTATTTATTCAAGTTTAACGATTGAAAAGCCTAAGGAGGCTGCTAAACACTGCAAACAGACATTTTTGTAAACAGGGATTTCTATTCCTAAATGTTATTTGTAAACTTAAAGGCAGGGTAGGTAAATTTGAGAAACCGGCTCGAGATCGCTAGAATTTGAAAATACACAACCGAAGAAAATCTGCCACTTCCTTATAGAGCCCCTCCTCCAACACACACGAACGTGCACATGACCAATGAGGGCACGAGATAAGTTTGTGCACAGATGGAAGGCTGACAGGCAGGTAGGCCATCCAGTTATTTTAGCCGGGCCGGCTCAGATGATTGGTCGTACTTTTTACAGTATTACGGCTTCCACAGATGACATTTTTTTATGGATTTGTTGTCAAAGCACTTCAGATATTCATTCCTATCGGGATGTTAAGAGCATTCCATGGAATATAACAAAAAGTGTATCTCGAGCCGGTTTCTCAAACTTACCTACCCTACCTTTAACCATGTTATAGCCTCAGAAAGGCTCAACAACATCAACGTATACATTTATTAACTACATTATTACATTCAGCTGGAAGTCAGCTGCCTTCCACCTGAGCCACGGCCCACATGCTGATTCTACCTGAAAACACTGCCATTCACTCTTAATTTACTTTCTCTGCCAATCAACACTTCCTGCATTCCATTTTCCCACTCGTCGTCTCCCATCTGTCTGTGGATGGCTACAATGGGGATGTGTCATTTGATGCTAAACTTAAAGGGGACCTATCATGCAAAATGCACTTGTGTACGTCTTTTATACATGAATATGTGTCCCCGGTGTTCCAGGGAACTCACCAAGTGTCAGAAAACACAACCCTCTCTATTTTCCTCCATACCCAAATCTCTAAAAAAGGGGCTGCAACGGATCTGATAAAAACTGATCCAGATTTGAACACTGTCCTGACGTCAGGACAGTGGCGCTACGGCTATTGGGCCCACTCCACCAATCAGGAGGAGACAGCCACGGCCATTGCCGTTCGAAAGCGCTGGAGACGCTGTAGTACATATGCCAGGCCTGTAGGTGGTGCTGTTCTCACAGAATCAGCCCTTGATTTTTCAAATTGAGCGAAATGAGGCATGGCTAAAATGCATGAGCTGTTTGGTATTTAAAAAAAAAAAAAGTATAAATATGCCTTATATAGGTATGGTCCTACACTATATTATTCAAATATAGCATGATAGGTCCACTTTAAGCAGGTTTTGAAACCAAAATAAGGTATGTGTTGAGCCCAAAACAACAAACGCCCAACTAAAGTTCCTGCTGTGATTTTGAGTGAATTTGTACCTTTATGCACACAACGAGTACACAGCTATGGAGGAAAGAACGTGACATGAGTAAAACAATAAATGAAATGCATAAATACAGGGGAAAAAAGGAATATAAATACAAAAATAAAAATTGAGAATAAAACAGAACACACATTATTATATATCTTTAATGTATTTCTGCATTTATTTTTACTTACATATCTGTGTCTGGGCGTGTTTCACAATATGTGGGTTTGCTTGGTCGCCTTGTATTTTGTGGTCACGACAACATTTATAAGAAATGTACTTTCAATTGCTCTGAAAGTTTGACATGTCTTAACAATATCTTTGAGTTGCTATAATATTTTACAAAACTACACACCCTAACTCGGTCTCTGAGGAATTATTTGAGAAACATGTAAACCAGTTTTAATAATGCAATATCACTAACTTTAAGATACATATACAATTTCTAACAATATATAAGCTTATGTAAATATTACATTTAAATGTGAAATAATTATATTAAAAAACAAAATAGCAGTTGGTTGTTAAAAGCTGTTCAATTGGTCAACATCCCAGCCTGGCATCATGCCTACAAAAGGCAATGTTGGAGGATAATATGGTGTAATACACGCACTAAATAAATGAGATACATCTGACATTATTTGAGAATTAGATTATTTTATTGCTTGTGTCAAAATTTGAAGTTGTGAAACCATTTGCTGGTTTTTATTTTGAAGGATGGTTGTCGTAACCGGAAACGCATCGGCTCACGGTGTGTGAAAAGAGCAGCAGAGAGGGAACAAAGGAACAGAACAAAATGGCGGGCTAGAATGAACCAGGGTGTCTTCAACCAGGTCCGCATATCAGCTTTAAATATGGGCGATATCCATGGTGAGTATATCATAACTCTGCAATTATGTCAGGAAGAGGCAAGGGCGGAAAGGGACTCGGCAAAGGAGGCGCTAAGCGCCACCGTAAAGTGCTCCGTGATAACATCCAGGGCATCACCAAGCCCGCCATCCGCCGTCTGGCTCGCCGTGGCGGAGTGAAGCGTATCTCCGGTCTGATCTACGAGGAGACCCGCGGTGTGCTGAAGGTGTTCCTGGAGAACGTGATCCGTGATGCCGTCACCTACACCGAGCACGCCAAGAGGAAGACTGTGACCGCCATGGATGTGGTGTACGCTCTGAAGAGGCAGGGCCGCACCCTGTACGGCTTCGGGGGATAAACTCATGCTGACTGAAACACACAAAGGCTCTTTTAAGAGCCACCCACTTTACTTTAAGAGCCTCTGTCCAAATTACTGAATTATTAACGTCTTTATTATCCTTTACTATTTCATCAAAATTCATTCTTTAAAATGGATATAATCCTTGTTATTACTAAAGGTATAATAATGGCAAATATGATGTGTTATAAAAAATGTTTTACTAGAATAGAAGTAAAGTGATTTGAACTGGATCGAGAGGATAAACCAACTTTCACTCTTTCCTTTATTTAACATTATAACGAGGGGACTATTGGGTAAACACTGGCTGTGTCCATGGATGTATAATAAGAACTGGATACAGCGTGGGAGGCGGGGCCTCATTCATTCCTATGAGAGTTGCTCATTCGCGCATGATGATAAAATGGCCCAACTTTTGAGAGAGCGAAACGTCACAGATTACCCGGCATGCCTGAGAAGTACCCGTATGTGCGCTCATAGCGCATGCGCAACTTTAACCATGCCCCCCAAAATGCTCGTTCACATCAAGCACGTCAATTTGCGTACACGTAACAGCACCGCACGTTCATGACAGCATGGTAATGTTTGTTATGATAGATTTGATATTAACGAGGCTGCAGTTAGCAGCTAGCGGTTAGCTAGTAATTATGCTAATTTACACATCAATCGTTATGTACTTTTATATTACGCTGTAACAGGATCTAGTGATATCCAAGCAACAGAGCTTCATTTAGCATGAAATAATTATTGCACTGTATATATATATATATATATATATATATATATATATATATATATATATATATATATATATATATATATATATATATATATATATATATATATATATATATATATACACACATACACACACAGTGCAATAAGCTTCTTAGTGCAATAAGAAGCTACAGGGACGTTAATCTACGTCGGTAATATTAACTTTATTTAATACAACATTTACGGTACAAGATTTAATCATACAGCCCATGTAGTATAATATTTTACAAATGATGAATTACAGCAAACATGTGCAATATATCCATTATTACAGCTCCGTGGGCTGGCAGTAAGGCGATATGGGTCCGTTCTTATTGTGCATCCATGGGTAAAGATAAACTCATGTAGTGCTGAACACGTAACATGAACGTGCCGGGCGGCGCGGTCCCGTGGGTTAGATGCGCGTTCATAATGCAGAGGGAAATAACTCTCAGAATAACGTTATTAGCACATTTTACAACTTGAGGAACGAATGTTTTTAATAAGGGCTATACAAGTGTTCATACTGGGTAGTTTATTTAGTTTAAAAAAAATTATCCAACGATTTACAGACCACTCTTTCCCCATGTAAGTCAATGGGAAAAAGTGTTTCCGGGCCTGGCAACCAAAAGGAAGTGTAGTACCGCCGTTTGGCCAGCACGAATATTTTCATCAGAGTCCGGCGCACTTCCTGGGGGCTTGGCTGTGTCGCAGGCATATGTCTACATCCTGCTTCGCAAATAGAGTGTCGAAGTCACGCCCATCTACTTCCGGTCCATGGGACCTTATTTCGGAAAAATAATGTATTGAAGTCAATGGAGAGAGAAAACTTATCTTTCGATCCTGTTTGAATTGTGCCATGAATTACACATGTTTGTAAATCTTAAAAAATAATTTCCATGTCAAAAAAGTCACAGCTTGTCGTAAAACTGTTGAAATATAAGACTATGAAAAATACGCAACTAGAAAGACTACAAATCCCAGAGTCGCGTAAGTGACACACAATTGTTTTCCTCCACTAACGGTACGTCCACACAGCAGCGTTAAAAAAATCTTGAAACGCTTCTGCCCATTCACTTTGAATGGAGTGACGTCACTTTCCCTCCCTTTTCGCCGAAATGCATTGTGGGCAGGCGAGCGGAGATTTTCAGAATTTTGAGGATTCAAAGTTGAACAATGTTCAACTTTTGAAGCTGAGGTGGAAGCGGCAGCCAATCAAATCCCGTGTACGCAAATCTGACCGTTCAAGCTCTAGCCAATCAAACGGCGTGTATGCTGGGAGAGACATACCGCAGGTCATTTCCTCATATTCCAAAAAATGGAGGAGAAATTAGCGGTAGCGAATCAATCACCCGGTGCTTTATGACCAGACCTACCGGGATATAAACCGGAGGAGCCAGGCATGGAGGGAGGTGGCAGAGACAGTGGTATGTTTTCGCCTGTTTTGGGGAGTTTATATCCAGTTTACTTCGGGCTTTTTTGCTTCGTATGTCGCGGGCGGGAGATTCATGTGATTGGTTGTTCGCAAAAAATCCCCAAGCTTCAGATACGCCCACCTCCAAGATTTTTTTAACGCTGCTGTGTCGACGTTCCGTAAGAGATAGCTAAGATCAGCGCCATATAGATAGAATCTATCTATATGGCGCTGGCTAAGATAAGATAACTTTAACAAGATGCCTGTGTGCTTAGTACCAGGTTGTTATCATACCAGCAATGGGTCTTGCTCGTTCTTTCGCTTCCCGTCTGATGAAAGGACCAGGAGTGTCTGGATCAAGCTAGCTAGTAGCTAGCACGTTAGTTAGCATTACAGCCGTGTCATTTTTATTAGCCTTAACATAAAGTAACATTAAGTAACCCAAAATGTTAAACAGTAAGAGTAGTAGTCATATTTTGTGAACCCTTTGAATAGTACTGTCACCGGTGTGATCATTCTATAATACACAATTTAAGCCCGGGGGAGAAATGCTAACGCTAACGCTAGCATCGGCGATCTTCTCTACTTCATGCTATCTGCACAAATGGTTGACATTAAACATTAAAACGACCAGGCAGTTCAGAGAGAATCAAAGGAACTCAGGCAGGCAGCTTTGCATGACATTCTTCAGGACGTGTTTCATTGTGGTGATAGTGAGGGTAGTCAATCGTTTTGTTGACAAGACAGTAGTGACGGCCATCTTGGTGACGTGTGTTGTTCTGTGAGACCAGAGATGTAGTTCATTGAGCGTTTCACACAAACAAATGTGTTACTTCACAGTTTTACGACACTTTTTTTTTTTTGACTTGCAAAATTATCTTTTAAATTGACAAACAACATATGTGTAATTCGTGGCACAATTCAAACGGGATCGGGGAGGGACTTTGCCACTCTATAGCGATAGCCTTAGAGCAGTGGTTCTCAAACTTTTTCTGTCAGGCGAAAAAAAAAAAGTCGAGCCCCCCCCCAACACAAATAGTCACGTAATGGGCCAAGTTAACATTTATTAAAATCAATATGAACGTGAGCATTCCTTTAAAAAAAATCACTTTGCTAGAACAGTGATAATAAAACAATGCTCCATAAGTCTGTGTGCTCAAAAAAATAAATACATAATACAATTGTGCAATCCCTTTGCCAGAACAATACATTATAATACATTGCAATCTGTTCAAAAAAATGAAAAGAAAGAAAATGCTGATAATTGGCAAAAAAGTGTGTCTTATCATTAGTGGCTGCAATGAGCCTGTTTGGCACTGCACATTTCTTCAAATCGGGGTTGCAGGCTCAGTGGCGGCGCCAGAGATTTATTTTGGGGGTGCTGTAGGGTAGCTTGACGTTTCATAGAGGGTGCTCAAACATTCAGGGTTTCCCATTAATGTACCGGGTGCTACAGTGGAACTTTCTACTGCAACAATCCCCACGCAAATACACAGTACACCTGCGACTCACAATGAAGGCTCGATAATCAGCTCACGGCATATAGGTGTAAGCAGGGGTAGAGTGCTGTTTTTATAGGGGGGCCCAGGGGCATGCTCCCCCGGGAAGATTTTTTTTTTAAATATTGAAGTTAAAAGCATCAATCTGGTGCACTTTGAGAGCAACATGAAGAGATCTATGGATACATCTCTCAACACCCATTTGAAACAGAACTGTAAACAGATTTACTTTTTCTTTATGGATATTTTACAAATCACTCCCCTTTTAAACTGTATTCTTTTTTTACTGTCATATAGTATTTGATACCTGTTTTTCATTTATTCTCTTATTTTTTTATAACTATAATGATCATATAAACGTGTGCCTCGGAAATAATTGTTTACATTAATCGTGACACTCAGTTATTCAAGATATCCTGCCAGGTTGTCATTATACCATGCTCTATTAGTGCTTATACTTCAGATATCCAAAAACAAATGTCTAAAATATTGTTAGCATTGTTGTCCACTCTCACCTCTTTTCTGTTATTTCAATATTTACATTAGGTTTTGGAAATATCTGGGACCCAGCCCATTGAAAATGTCCACTGTAGTGGACATTTTGTTAACATGCATCTCCTTTTACTCTTTTGAGCTACTCTATCAATCCCTGATGTACTGTACAGAGGACATCTATCAGTCGCTGATGTACTGTACAGAGGACATCTATCAATCCCTGATGTACTGTACAGAGGACATCTATCAGTCCCTGATGTACTGTACAGAGGACATCCTGGTCTTTCCAGTGATATGTCATTGGTTCAAATTACATGCTGGGAAGTTCCTCTTTCTTTTCATCCAAAATGGCTGGCATACCAAAAACAAAATGTTATAGAAGCAGGAGGAGAAGTCAAATATTGTTGAATAATTGTAATTTTTACCATGAAAATCATATATGTTCTTGTTTATTAACATGTGAGGAACTATATAATTAGTTCTGAAAGCAATTAAATAATTCAAGTTTTCAAATAACAGCCCTTTTATAAATGTCCATTCTAGTCGACGTCAGGACCATCTTCATGGACTTAATGACTCAATATTGTTGCAGGAGACGGAACTGAAGCAGACATTTTCTGTACCAGATAGTTACGGGAGATTCAGATTTTGAGCTCTCAGATGATGAGAGAGATGAGGATTTCACACCTGGGATAGAAAAGGGTCAAGAAGAAGGGGGGGAAAGATGCAGGAGGCTCCATGAGCGCACAGATACAGAGACAGATAGGGACGAGCTGGAAAGACATGGCCCTCTGTGGGCCAAGAGTAGCACGTATGTCTTATTGTTGTTTTTATTTTAAGTGGAGCCATGGAAAATGAGAATTGCCTCAGGAATGCAAGCTTTGTTTCTATGAGCATGGTCAAATGGAGACCACATCCATAAAACTATTCAAGATGACCCTACAGCCCGTGCCGACTGGAGTCAATGAGGTACTTTTCCCACTACATTGACTACAAAGTCTTTGAAGATCTGGAAAGATTCACCAAAAACCAAAGTAGTTTTTCATTGACCAAATAAACAGCAATGTTCAGATCAATTACTTATTTATGTTTTAAATAAAGGTGAATGTATTATTGTATTAATATCACTCTATAACCATAATACGTTACATAGTCTATCTGTTAATTTTGGCTGTCTTTTCAAACTAATATGGTCCAGACGTCCTCTACAGTGGACATACTGTAACATTTAAAAATAAAAAAAGTCTAAATTACAAGATGTTTTTTTAACCCTAGGAAATCACAAAAAAAAGGAAATTGGAAGACACTTTTTTTCCTCGGGTCCCAGGAGGATATATTATCTAATGTCTACCTTTTCCCTAGCCTATTTATTACGTTTAAAGCCCTTCTCTCCACATGGAATCATTAGCTTACTACATCAATCACATATATAAATACAAGAAAGCCCTTTACTTAAAAAACATTTGCATTAATGCACACACTCGATTCAATTCAGGCATTTACAGGTTTTTAATAAAGGCATCAGGACAGCCTTCATGTAATCTCTAGAAATACTATGAAATGCTTTCTTTGTTGACCAGTTTGACTGGCGTGTACTAGATTGCCTTGGGTAATATAGTATCTGATTGTTTATGTATGATATCATATTTCTTGATTTAGGTTATCATTTTCAGTTTTTAAAATAGACCAAGTTCTTCAACCGTTTTATATTTTATCTTAATCTGAACAAACAATATACTGTAATGTATCAAGTCTTTTTTGGTTTATTTCATTATTTAGATTTCAATTAAAGTAAATGTTTCTCTTCTATTCTCAAAAACTATGCTCAAAGGGTGATTTGTTCAGCGCATGCTCAGTACCCAACCAATCCCGTGCGAGCGACAGCACAGTGTCCTTTGCATCGGATGAATATAAATAGACCACGCTGTGTCGGTGAACTCATTCTACTGTGTCAACCCTCAACCGTTGATCATGCCTGAAGCAGCCAGCGTCAAAGCGCCCAAGAAGGGCTCCAAGAAAGCGGTCACCAAGACCGCCACCAAGACCGGCAAGAAGAGGAGAAAGTCCAGGAAGGAGAGCTATGCCATCTACGTGTACAAAGTGATGAAGCAGGTGCACCCCGACACCGGCATCTCCTCCAAGGCCATGGGCATCATGAACTGCTTCGTGAGCGACATCTTTGAGCGCATCGCCGGGGAGGCCTCCCGTCTGGCTCACTACAACAAGCGCTCCACCATCACCTCCAGGGAGATCCAGACCGCCGTCCGCCTGCTGCTCCCCGGAGAGCTGGCCAAGCACGCCGTGTCTGAGGGCACCAAGGCCGTGACCAAGTACACCAGCTCCAAGTAACCTGCTGCCGCTACTGCTACAAACCAACGGTTCTTTTAAGAGCCACCCACTTCATCTACTGCTGCGTTCCTCTTACAAAGTGTCTAATATACGTCCATATACACTTTTTTTTTTTTTTTTTTTTAAAGCTGGTTTTAAAATTATTTATTATTAAACTGCTATGCTCACTTGGATCATCTTCCTGTGATTGGGCTTTTACTATTTACATTTTGTTAATTTTACTTCAGCAGAATTTTTACATATGTAATACTTTCAGCTGAGCTCTAATTGTTGTATTTCATTTCTATCTAAATCACTTCCACCTGGAGGTTTTAATGCTTTACAAATAAAGCTATATTGTATTGCAATAAGTGCTGCAAATATAATGTATGTACAGTGTGTGTGTGTGTGTGTGTATATATACGAATGAGAATAGGTTTTATTACCAAGTAGGTTATCACATACAAGGAATTTGCTTTGGTATATTTGGTGCATACAAAGACACAGAATGAAGAACACCAAGAAAATAATTAAAATAAAATTGGGCTATGTACATTTTGAGAAGACGTACGCTATAGATCTTTATGAATACACATAATACGAAATAAGAGATTACCTCAAAATATTAAAGATAACAAAAGTAGACATTACACAAATTACAATCTACACAAATAAGCTACAACTGATAATCATTTTTTTCCGTTAAATATTTAGCCCAAACGTTACAACTGCATGTATTTAGGTGGGTGTGTCATTTGAGTTATAATACGGAATATATTATTTAATAAGTTAATTACACACTGTAAATAATCATTAAGTATGACACCTTTATGAATGTCTTAATGTTCTCCACACATTGAGACTTTCGCTTCTTAAATTACAGGAGTTTATATTCATCTTTGAACGGGTGAAAACTATTTCAGAAAATAAAAATGTAAACTTTAACGTCTCATTCTGAAAAGAATTCAGGCGGCAGACTGACCTGTATTCTGATTGGACGATCACAGTTACAGATCAATCTGACCAATGAGCGTACAGCTGCGCTCCTATATAAGCTGGTGAGAACTGTGATCGAGTTACTTTCTTCTTAACGTCGAAGAACAATAACATAGAAAATGTCTGGTCGAGGCAAAGGTTGTTTAATGAAGGTCTCAGCAGTGGTTGTATGGGTGACTCATTTTATGAAGGTGTCTTGTCTCTACTATATAAAAAAAATGATGAAACTGATATAGATAATTACAGACATTTAACTATTATGAATACCGATTATAAGATACTAGCAAAAATAATAATGAATAGATTAACAGATATATTAGATAAAATAATAGATAAAGAGCAAACATGTGCTATAAAAGGTCGCCTTATGTGGGACAACTTATCAATTTTAAGAGAAATCATAAATAAACCAAAAAAAGAAAAAGGTTTCTTTATTATTGGACTTGATCAAAAAAAAGCCTTCAACTATTTATCCAGAGATTATTTATGGTCGGTGATGAAGTCCTACGGATTTCCTGAAGCCTTCATAAACATGATTAAGTGTCTGTATTTTAAGTCTTGTGTCTGTGTAAATGTAAACGGTGTGTTGACAAATGCATTTAATGTTGAAAGAGGGGTTAAGCAGGGGTGCCCTCTAAGCGCAGCTCTATACGTGCTAGCCATAAATCCATTAATTAAAATAATAAACAATGACAGTTTAATATCAGGAACACCAGTTGGCCATGCGCCCAAAATAACTGCCATCACCTATGCAGACGATGTCACTGTTATTATAAAAAACCAACAAGAAATGGATGTTCTAACAAATCACCTAAACCTATATGAATTGGCATCAGGAGCTAAATTGAACCATAACAAAACTGAAGGTGTTTGGATCGGCGCCGACGATACCAAACGCGACATCAACATTCAAGTGAAAAAAGAAATTAAAATACTTGGAATAACTATTTGTAGCGACAACTGTGCTGAACTCAATTGGGAGAACAAACTAAGAGAAGTCAAAGAACAAGTTAAACAATGGGAGAATAAAAATACAAATTATAAATCAAGAATAAACATAATAAAATCATTCATACTTAGCAAGATCCTTTTTCTAGCAAACATTTTCCCCCCATCAGCCCAAATAATTATGCAACTAAACAAACAGTGTGTCAATTTGGTGTGGGGTACAACAAGGGAGGTTACTAAACGTAATTTGTTATTTAAAAGTAGGGAATATGGAGGCCTGGGAGCCATAGACCTGGACATTAAACTAAAAATTACCTTTGTAAAAAACATCTCGGCTGCTATAAATAGGAAAGCACCTTGGGTCGAGGATGGAAAAAAGGGATGGAACAAAAGAAGAGGCAGAGCTAGAAATAGTCCATATTATAAATTAGTTTATGGTGATTTCACAACTGAAGTTCAACATTTAGGGATTGATTGGATCGGACTACAGAATAGAGTGATTTTTAAAATGGTAAATGATTTCAAATATGGAGGTTTTATAACATACAAAAACCTAAACCCTGACGAAGGTAAAGAAGTCCTGAAATTAGTGAAATGTAAACAGATATCAGAGAGCATGAGAGACGTGAGGTGGCTGATATCGGTTAACAGACTTGCCGTCAGAGCTGTGGTTTCATGGAGCTGCTATGTGAAAACTAAAACATGCCCCATGATAAACTGTGAGGAAGATGAGACCTTACAGCACCTCCTCATGGACTGCCACAGAGCCGAGGAGGTGTGGTCGCTCCTACGGGGCATCGGTTTGGAGTTCGACGTAGAATATGCCTCAATCATGTATTGTATTCTGGATGAGGGTATGGTCATAAAACACAGGGAACTTTTTCAGTTAGTAATTTGTATAACATGTATGAAAATCTGGAAGACAAGGTGCAAGATGATACTAAATCAGACGATAATAAACAGTGGCACCATCGTGAAACAAATAATCTCTGAACTAAGGAGAAGAAAAACCCTGGACAAATCCCAGACTCTGCCATGGGGCATTTTGAAGCTGTGACCGAACTAAGCCTCTCTGGAATATGGACGTTCTCTCTGTTTATGTTATTTATATATGTATGCATTGCGATTTATATGTATTATTAATGTAACTTGTGTATATCATGTACTGCCAAATAATTTAAAATAAAGTTTTATAAAAAAAAAAAAAAAAAAAAAAAAAAGAAAGCAAAGGTGCAGGAAAGGTTAGGGCGAAGGCCAAGACTCGCTCATCCCGTGCCGGGCTCCAGTTCCCCGTTGGCCGTGTTCACAGGCATCTGAGGAAGGGTAACTATGCTCATCGTGTCGGTGCCGGAGCCCCGGTTTACCTGGCCGCTGTGCTGGAGTACCTGACCGCTGAGATCCTGGAGCTGGCTGGAAACGCCGCCCGGGACAACAAGAAGTCCCGTATCATCCCCCGCCACCTGCAGCTCGCCGTCCGCAACGACGAGGAGCTAAACAAGCTGCTGGGAGGAGTGACCATCGCTCAGGGAGGCGTGCTGCCCAACATCCAGGCTGTGCTGCTGCCCAAGAAGACTGAGAAGCCCGCCAAGAAGTGAACACCCTGAACCCGCTTCAACAAACACCCCAAAGGCTCTTTTAAGAGCCACCCACATCCAACTAAAGAACATGTCCCTCTTCACTACACAACTACTTAAAGGCCCAGAACAGCCCTATATGTATTGAGATCAATTACTTATTTATGTTTTAAATAAAGCTGAATGTATTCTTGTATTAATATCACAACCATAATACTTTACATAGTCCATCTGTTAATTTTGGCTGTCTTTTCAAACTAAAATGTTCCTGACGTCCTCTACAGTGGACATACTGTGACATTTACAAATCAAATTATATTAAAAAAGTCTAAATTGCAAGATGTTTTTTTTTTTAACCATAAATAGGTAGGAAATACAAAATAAAGAAGATTGGAAAACATTTTTTTCCTCTGTTCCCAGGAGGATATAGCCCCTTTTGCTGGATGGTCGTAGTTTCCTCTATTCAATAAGTCTTCTGTATTAATGTTGCTGAATTCTACTTCACCCAAGTAGCATTCAGTACAATTCTCTGTATACCTGAGCCACGCATTACACCATGCTATATTTCCATTGTGAATGAAGCAAGCCAGTCAGCAGTGAATATCAGGACCAAGTAAGATGTTCATGTATTGAATTGATGTGTATTTCCAAGATGCATTAAAGCAATTTCTTCATCCTTCATTGCCAAAAAAAGTCATCATCAAATTAATACTCAAATTTCACACCAGCTGTGACAGAAAGTGTATTTGATTCAGGTCATCGCTTTGCTTATAAATAGCTGACTCCATAGTAGGAAACTCAGATAACATATACTTTATTTTCTTCATATAAAGACATTATTTTGTTATTAGAGAATCAGAAATCATAACCATAAACGGGTTTGTTGCCAAGTAACACATACTTAGAATTTGTCTTGGTGTTTTATTCGCATACATAATATTAAAACACTGTTAAATGCTATAATAACATTAGAAATATAGCAATATTTACATCAAAATATGTATGAATTACAATATGCAGAATTCAGAGTTTATGAATGTATAGAATCATTTTTGCATCATTCATCTTTGCTTGACTTTTGTATCATAGACAAAGTGTTAAAAAAGCTGTATGTCACACACATGGACGTATAATAAGAACAGTTTACCAAATGAGCGCGAAATTTGAATTTTCCAATATCTACCAACCAATAGTTGAGCTGCAGTGTCACGTGTATACATTCGACCAATCAGCGTCGTTGCCGCGCCTGCTCTGCCTATATAGGAGACACAGACAAGTCAACGGCATTACTACTTTTCCAACAGAGAAGCAGACTCTCGCTAGCCATGGCCAGAACCAAGCAGACCGCCCGTAAATCCACCGGAGGAAAGGCTCCCAGGAAGCAGCTGGCCACCAAGGCTGCCCGTAAGAGCGCCCCGGCCACCGGCGGTGTGAAGAAGCCTCACCGTTACAGGCCCGGTACCGTGGCTCTGAGGGAGATCCGCCGCTACCAGAAGTCCACCGAGCTGCTGATCCGCAAGCTGCCCTTCCAGCGCCTGGTGAGGGAGATCGCTCAGGACTTCAAGACCGACCTGCGCTTCCAGAGCTCCGCCGTCATGGCTCTGCAGGAGTCCAGCGAGGCCTACCTGGTCGGCCTGTTCGAGGACACCAACCTGTGCGCCATCCACGCCAAGAGGGTCACCATCATGCCCAAGGACATCCAGCTGGCCCGCCGCATCCGCGGAGAGAGGGCTTAAACTGACCTGAGACCAGAACACCGAAACACAAAGGCTCTTTTAAGAGCCACACACACACACTTACAGAGCAACACGTCCTGAAACACATGTGTGATATTACTTTATAAACAATTTGTACCCCGTTGATTTTTAAAGCATTGTCCATAGTAACATATTATGATAACATAGTTTATAAACGCCTACAATGTTGATCCATTTGCAACTACCACTGGGTTGTAATGCAGGCTCTCATTTATGTCTAGTCCAGACACTGACATCTAGTGCTTTGTTGAGATAAAGCCCATACAAACAAAACTTTATCTAATATATAATTTTGGTCTGTAAACATGTTAATATAATTATTAGTCCTGAGAAATGATTATATGGGCCATTCTACCAAATTGGACCAGTCAGGTTGGAAATGTTTAAAAATTATGTTTTTCCCCAAAACTTTGTCCATATATATTTTGTACCAAATCTAAATTACACATATCTAGTAAAACAACTACATTTTTATATCGTATTTTCAGACTATTGGAACGTTCTTCCTCTACCAAAAATGGTCACTACCAAAACATAGTACATACACTGTAGTAAACAAGTATTATATTAACCTGTTAAGATTGTTTTACCTTCCCTTCTCTAAATAGTATTTTAACAAATATTTCTTGAGGGTTTTCACAATTAAATCAAAAGTACATTTTTAATCAAATTTCAAAGTTCAATTTATACAATTCATAAAAATCATAATGCAAACTTTCTTTGTAAAATGCATAATATTGATCATATTGATTCCAGAGTTGATGATTGTTGAAATTGAACATACATTAAACCAATCAGTATCATATCATTTTAGTTAATAACTCAATATACTTAATTTTTTACAAAACATCCACTGTGGTAGTGACCACAGTATTTTGTTCTCAAGGTTGTATCATATTCCCTCAACCTTATTGCTTAAAGGGCCCATGACATGCTTTTCCGGTTATTACCCGTCCCCTTGTGTATTATGAAGGTTTTTATGCATGCAAACGGTCTGCAGAGTCACAAACCCTCAAAGTACACCCTGTAGCGCAGGGTCACTGGTCTACAAGGTCACTAGTCCGGATAAATGACAGTAAAGTCCCACAGGCTGAAATAGAGGGGTTTGAGGCTAGAATGCATGATCTGCAAAACACTTCATAGACATGTTTTATATATATCTGAGACCTATAATATATGCCTAACAATAGTATAATAGGAGACCTTTAAAGTAACTGATTTTCAGACTTTAAAACACATTTATTTCAAAACTGGGATTTACCTGCTTACCATTCCATTTTGTCACTAATGGTGTCTTCACAGGTCTCACTAAAAAATCTATTAGAAAGCTTCAGCTGATTCAGAACGCTGCTGCTCGAGTCCTCACTAACACTAAGAAAGTGGATCACATCACTCCTGTTCTGAAGTCCTTACACTGGCTTCCTGTGTGTCAAATAATAGATTTCAAAATACTGCTGCTGGTTTATAAAGCTTTGAATGGTTTAGGCCCAAAATACATGTCTGACCTCCTGCTAAATTATGAACCATCCAGATCTCTCAGGTCTTCAGGGACTGGTCAGCTTTCTGTCCCCAGAGTCAGAACTAAACATGGAGAAGCAGCGTTCAGTTATTATGCTCCAAATATCTGGAACAAACTCCCAGAAACCTGCAGGTCCGCTGCAACTCTTATTACTTTTAAATCCAGGCTGAAGACTTTTCTTTTTGTCACCGCTTTTAATTGAACTATTCACATCTTAAACTGCACTGTAACTTTTATCCATGTATTTTTTCTTTTAATGTTTATTTTATTATCTTTTCTTTTTAATGACTGATTTTAAATGCCATTTTCTTGATGTCTTTCATTTTTTGTAAAGCACTTTGAATTGCCTTGTGTTGAAAGGTGCCATATAAATAAACTTGCCTTGCCTTGCCTTACCGAAACGATCATGTCAATTACCGAAACGTAACCATATGTTTCGGTAGTGACTGTTTCGGTTGTGACGATTCTAGATAAAGTTGAGCATAACTAAAGAATGCTAGCAAGTACATGGCTAGCATTCACGTTTTTTAAGAGGTTTACACACAACTGATACCCACAATAAATCTAAAGATCTTCTAAATACACCATTCAACAAAATGTAATAACATGTTTTAAGTGTTATTTACAGAAATTAAAATGTAGATATCAGGGTTGGGGACAGCTACTTCCCAATAGAAAGTACCCTATAAATGATGTTTTTGTATATATTAAGCTTATCACTATATAAATTAATGCCTTGTGTTTAAATAGACCATAACATATTCTTAGTAAATATCTATGTCTGAATACATAGTTGTTTTGTTAAATCGTTTTTCTTGTTGTGGGACCGCACTTTGTACTAATTCGGTAGAATGCCCCATATATGAACAAGTCCTGAAATGTACCCATATAATTATAATATATATTTTGATATATATATATATATATATATATATATCAAAATATATATATATATATTGAGTTGTTGCTTTATATATATATATATATATAAAGCAACAACTCAAGTGTACACACTGTAGTATTCCTGTTGACATCCTAGATAATGGTGTATACATCGATTGCCGAGTGATTCATGATAAGACACTTGCATCTAACTGTATGTGGGCTGTCTATAAAATACAGTTTAGTTTAAACAATATTACTTAAGATGTTACTTTTTACATGGTTATCTTATCTTGAAATAGTGCTGTATAATAGTTTGTGCCATGTTTGTTTTAGAGCTACTAAACTAACTCCTAACGGTGTAATATACAACGGTCACATTAAAGAACTGCTAATCGGCTAAGAGATAATAACTTCATTCATATATGTACCTAGATGTACCTAATTTCTTAAAATACAAAATAAATAAAGAACTGTTAGAAAGACACGTTAATATGTAATTCACTACAATAGAGCCACTGTTTTCGTTCTGCTCCAAACATTTGTTGGTGAACTCTGACATCTGTTGGATAAAGGCTGCTACTAAATATATCCTGTTGTGTATTCACTTCAATGTGCGTGAGGGCAAAAGATACCATCGAGTGCTTAAATGTTACGGTACGCTATTGATCGGTGAACTGCAGACACCTGCCAATAAGTAGCTACTGATATAGTGTAGTGTAGACTGAGTTAAACATTAATGATGGGTCCAACAAACGTTGTGGCTTTATTTATGTGGACTGACAGATGCAGAAACCAAACCGCTATTCATTTGAGAATGTGGTGATTAACCTGCTTGATGTACGAAGGACATTGTGAAGAGGAGTTTGCTTAAATTTAAATAAGGCTGTACTTTAGAGGCTACAACCCGAAATACAGATTAAATCATTATTAGTATTTAGGATTATATTTAAAGTGTATATTGCTCTATAATGTGAGTGTTTTTAGTTGAGACTTGGTGTAATATACCATATGTTGTATATGTTGTGCACCTCAATACATATAGGGCTGTTCTGGGCATTTAAGTAGTTGTGTAGTGAAGAGGGAAATGTTCTTTAGTTGGAAGTGGGTGGCTCTTAAAAGAGCCTTTGGGGTGTTTGTTGAAGCGGGTTCAGGGTGTTCACTTCTTGGCGGGCTTCTCGGTCTTCTTGGGCAGCAGCACAGCCTGGATGTTGGGCAGCACGCCTCCCTGAGCGATGGTCACTCCTCCCAGCAGCTTGTTTAGCTCCTCGTCGTTGCGGACGGCGAGCTGCAGATGGCGGGGGATGATACGGGACTTCTTGTTGTCCCGGGCGGCGTTTCCAGCGAGCTCCAGGATCTCAGCGGTCAGGTACTCCAGCACAGCGGCCAGGTACACCGGGGCTCCGGCACCGACGCGATGAGCATAGTTACCCTTCCTCAGATGCCGGTGGACACGGCCGACGGGGAACTGGAGCCCGGCACGGGATGAGCGAGTCTTGGCCTTCGCCCTAACCTTTCCTGCACCTTTGCCTCGACCAGACATTTTCTATGTTATTGTTCTTCGACGTTAAGAAGAAAGTAACTCGATCACAGTTCTCACCAGCTTATATAGGAACGCAGCTGTACGCTCATTGGTCAGGTTGATCTGTAACTGTGATCGTCCAATCAGAAAACAGGTCAGTCTGCCGCCTGAATTCTTTTCAGAATGAGACGTTAAAGTTTACATTTTTATTTTCTGAAATAGTTTTCACCCGTTCAAAGATGAATATAAACTCCTGTAATTTAAGAAGCGAAAGTCTCAATGTGTGGAGAACATTAAGACATTCATAAAGATGTCATACTTAATGATTATTTACAGTGCGTGATTAACTTATTCAATAATATATTCCGTATTATAACTCAAATGACACACCTACCTTTTGGTTGGGCTAAACATTTAACGGAAAAAAATGATCATCAGTTGTAACTTATTTGTGTAGATTGTATTTTGTGTAATGTCTACTTTTGTTATCTTTAATATTTTGAGGACATCTCTTATTTCATATTATGATTATGTGTATTCATAAAGATCTATAACGTATGTCTTCTCAAAATGTACATTACATTACATGTCACTTATTAGACGCTTTTATCCAAAGCGACTTACATACTCAATACGGTGGGCAATCCCCACAGGAGCAATTTGGGGTGAAGTGTCTCAGGGACACAACGACATGCTGACTGCAGTGGAGTTTGAACCTGTGCTCCCTTGATCCTAACACCAACGCACTATCCACTGCGATACAACAATTACAGAGCTCAGCTTAAAGTATTAAATATGTAAAAATACTGCTGAAATAAAATTAACATTTAAATAGTAAAAGCCAGATCACAGGAAGATGATCCAAGTGAGCATAGCAGTGTAATGTCATTACCACCAATACATAATTTAAAAACCAGCTTTAAAAAAATTAAAGGGTGTTAACTTGTACCTTATGTATTATTTTAGTTATATTAAAATGGCAATTATGTTGACTTATATTGGGACACTTTGTAAGAGGAAAGCAGCAGTAGATGAAGTGGGTGGCTCTTAAAAGAACCGTTGGTTTGTAGCAGTAGCAGGTTACTTGGAGCTGGTGTACTTGGTCACGGCCTTGGTGCCCTCAGACACGGCGTGCTTGGCCAGCTCTCCGGGGAGCAGCAGGCGGACGGCGGTCTGGATCTCCCTGGAGGTGATGGTGGAGCGCTTGTTGTAGTGAGCCAGACGGGAGGCCTCCCCGGCGATGCGCTCAAAGATGTCGCTCACGAAGCAGTTCATGATGCCCATGGCCTTGGAGGAGATGCCGGTGTCGGGGTGCACCTGCTTCATCACTTTGTACACGTAGATGGCATAGCTCTCCTTCCTGGACTTTCTCCTCTTCTTGCCGGTCTTGGTGGCGGTCTTGGTGACCGCTTTCTTGGAGCCCTTCTTGGGCGCTTTAACGCTGGCTGCTTCAGGCATGATCAACGGTTGAGGGTTGACACAGTAGAATGAGTTCACCGACACAGCGTGGTCTATTTATATTCATTCGATGCAAAGGAGACTGTGCTGTCGCTCGCACGGGATTGGTTGGTTACTGAGCATGCGCTGAACAAATCACCCTTTAAGCATAGTTTTTGAGAATAGAAGAGAAACATTTACATATACCCAGCGCCATATACCCATAGACATGTCTAAAACCCTTTATATATACAGTCTATGCTAAAACCTAATGTATACAGAAAAGTATACATCTTCTTGTCCTGCAATTTCTCTTATTTCTAATGTTATTTTGTTAACATTTCTGAATAAAAACAATGTATTGTGGTGAAACTGCTGGTCATTCATCGTGACCTTGAGAATATTTGATAAACAGTCAGAAGATAATGCTTTATTTTAAGAGTATGCAGAATACAAATACATGAGAGAAAGAAACAAGCACCTGTGTTAAATAATAAATAAAGTTAAAATCCTAGTCAGACGTGTGTGGAGCAAAAACACCTAAGTAGCCTATTTAAAGTCTCTAATCTTCTGAGTCTAAAGTTTATTAAAGGTGTTTCTTGGAGCAGATTTAGTGATTTTATTGTTATAGTCTATAATGATTGTAACAAATAACTCTAAAGTAATCAAGTTTCTCAAAAACAGCCCCAGATTTAAATTCTCCAACTGTTTGTGTGTTTTTTGTAAATGTGTTGGTGTGTCTTTTAAAGTTAAACATAAGAAATTAAAAGACGAAAAATGTATAAGAGTGATTCTACAAGTTAGGGTACATTCCATGTCCATTGATGTCCATTGATGATAATTATAATTATTCTAACTATTTTCTTCAAAAATATCATATTTTGCCTATTATTGGAAAGCATGTTATAATATCACACAAACATTATGTGCATCCTATGCTTTATTTAGCTTGAAATGTGTCAAGATGTTCTTAAATTGTCAGTTTTTGCTATGTCCGTTTTTCAGTTGAGGGTGTCTTGGTTTCAAAATAATGAATTAAAGTTAAATAAAAAAAAGTATTCATTTATTTCAAAAGTCTAAATACTAAAGAATAATAACATCTTTTTAATTGATTTCCTCCTTTAAATAATTTAAATATCTTAATATATGAATGTCCGCAAAAGTTGTCAACTATGTTACTAACAGAACTCCCCCCTTTAACTAAAAAATGGTTTGTCCAATACCATGTCACATGATGCCATGTTCCTCTTTGGCAGACATTTTGAACACACTGTGGTGATTGTCCTCTAATTTTTTACAATATTTTATGTATAATAGCACATTGTCAATGAGTATATTAATTGACCATCAACAATGTTACGTACATTGTTATGGTTTACAATTGTTTAATGATTTTAATTCAATTATATGTTCAAATGTGATGTTAACCTGTTCAAGAAAATGACATGTGGTCATCCAATTTTGCACTTATGCCTTGAAATGAACATAGTGCTGATGGTTAATAATGTGTCCAGTCAACTATGTTATTTGCGTCAAATGTTTGACTTTCATTGTCAACTATGTTGCACCTCATTTTTTCAAATTTAAAATATCTAAAATAGTGCTTCTGATATCCTTTATAGTATAATGTATATCTACACAGGTTGGAGTTTTACATGACATCTCTTAAAACTATCAAAATGACCTGTATGGTAGTTTTATAATACAAAATATCCCTAAACTTAATGACAGTGCTGAACATATCACATGAAAAAACAAAACTTTAAAAAATCTTTGGATATATGGTAGAATAGACTCAAGAGCCTTTCAAATGTGATTTTACTTGAAGTGCAGGACTTAATCAAATGATTGTAATGACATCAAGTTTGTCCGTAACATAGTTGACAAACTGAGTAGTGAAAACATCCTTTCCCTTAAAATAAAATAAAATAAAAAAATGTTTAAGCTTTGCAACTAGTGGATATGTTACACTGAGGAATATACTAACTTGAACCACTGATTGTTCTATTGAGAAAGAACACTTTCTTTGTACTGTTTTGTTGATGTGTAATGCACCCTAAATTATAGAATCAGTCATAAATAAAATCATAAAAGTGATATGATGAATGATAGAGGAATACTTTATATGATTGACGTGTTATCGGAAAAATAAATGTACTGGCATATATACTGTAAATCACTCCAGCAGGCAAACGGCAGGTTACTTAGTTTTCTGAAGAAGAAAATATACATGTTATCAAAGTGTTAAATTAAGTTAAATTATCCTAAATCAGTGAAGTGTAAAATAAAACATACCGACTCTCCATCAGAACCGGAGTACAATCCCACGACTCTTTTGAGTGTGTTTGCAGAGACAAAACTAACCTCTGTTTAACATTAACATATTTATATTAGTAAACATTTTTTAGGTTAGGTCTTTAACCAAACATCGTATTTCTATGCCCAACTAGTTTAAGTCGAATTTGAAAGTATTTTAAAGCATTTAAGAGGGAAATTAGAGAGGAACGTCACAGATTTACGACTCACACGGCAGCATTTGAGGGAGGTAGAAAGGCTTCCCATTAAAATAATAACACAATATTGAGGTTAATTTCACTTTTACATGAAGATAAACTCCTTTGCTATGGTTTAGGGTGAAGTTTACACTATATTGTTTCCTCCAGATGTGATTTTATTACATGTGTTCATGAAGAGAAAACACAAAGTGGCACAGTATGCCTGCTGCTCCTGTGAGACAGGCTGCGATTGAGTCTCTACGGTTCTCATGGTGTGTTTAAGTTCCGCTCTTTGCTGGGATTTCTCTCTCAGTCTCACCGAGTCCAGAGAATCCACTTTGAAAGCAACATGGCAGAATCCGCTCCCGCCGCCGCCGCTCCGGCCAAGGCCCCGAAGAAGACAGCCACCAAGCCGAAGAAGGCGGGCCCCAGCGCCGCTGATCTCGTGCTGAAAGCCGTCACCGCCTCCAAGGAGCGTAAAGGGATTTCCTATGTCGCCCTGAAGAAGGAGCTGGCCGTTAAAGGCATCGACAACGCCAACCAGGTGAAACGCGCCGTGAAGAAGTTGGTGGAGAATGGAGCCCTGGTGCAGGTCAAGGGAACCGGAGCCAGCGGCTCCTTCAAGGCAGCCAAGGCCGCCGAGAAGCCCAAGAAGGTAGCGAAGAAGCCCGCAGCCAAAGCCAAGAAGCCGGCAGCAGCACCAGCGAAGAAACCCGCCGCTAAGAAGCCAGCCGCCAAGAAGGTAGTAACACCCAAGAAGGCGAAGAAGCCTGCTACTGCTGCTAAGAAAACCTCCGTGAAGAAGATCACAAAGAGCCCGAAGAAGGTGGCGGCCAAGAAGGCAGCACCCAAGAAGGCAGCGACCCCCAAGAAGGCAGTAACCCCCAAGGCAGCGACCCCCAAGAAAGCTGTGAAGAAGGTGGTTAAACCAGCTGCCAAACCAGCGAAGAAGGCACCAGCCAGGAAAGCATCGAGGAAGTAAACAGATCATCTACTTCATCTCCAAAAGGCTCTTTTAAGAGCCACCCACATACACCAAAAGAGCACTTGTCCTGTTTCAATATTACATGTTTACATTTTGCAACACCAGAGTACCTTATGTTTTACAAGAAATGAATTAACTGATATAAAAATGACTTGAATGAAACATGAATAACATTACCTGGTATACTACATTCATCTATTTCCTTTTAGTACAATATATTTCATTATGTTGTTATATAAAGACATCTACTTACATATTCTCTCAAACATTATCCCTTACATGTACATTATTTCCTATATAACATTGTTTTAAAATACATATTTCATAATTACATACTGTTATTATATTAAAATGTGTCTGTACTACACATGAACTATTACCCTGTCATACCCAAGTCAACTATATGTATCATTTTTAATATCTGTATTTTATACTGTAGATATACTTATATTCACTGTTTATTTGATTTTGCATCTTATTGCTTCTATACTTTATCCAAACGTGTTCCAATAAAAAAAACGGTCCGATTTTGGTTTTTGATAACAACTTCATTCAATTTTCCGAAATGTATTGAAGAATGAAGAAAAGCAGTCCGGTGGACCGGAAGTTAAAAAACATATTTCAAAATAAAAGACACGAGAATATGATGGCAATGCTGTACAAGTTCAATCCTGGAACCCAGAAGTCTGACGAGGATACGTTTATTTCTGCATTCACATGCAGATATGCGTTTATAGAGATTAATACAAGTATGCAAGCTCTTTGCATAACTTTAATTCGCTGACTTCTGGTTTGTACAACTTCCGGTTTGTACTGTGTCTGTAAATCCAGTGTCCAGCTTGTCGCTGTGTGACAACCATAGACTGGTGACAACGTCATGTTTGTTGCATACCTGCAAGATTGACCTGTGACAAATGTCAGCGATGTGAACAGAACTGTCGCCCTACTTTCACCTGCACCCAGCAGCAAGCGGGAGAACGATATCTCATACAGTCGACCCCTAAAACAGTTCACTCAGTAATGGAACAGTTGTTAAGCATTATTTTGTCCAACTAGTCTACATAATGAATTTGATGTTTGTCTAAACTCTAAGAAGCTGACAGCTGAGTTAGAACAGAAAGACATGCAGGCCATAATCACTAGACGCTCAAAAGAGGAATGTGTGTGTTAGGCTTACATGAACTGAATTGAAACACTGTCCATTAGTTGATTAATAAACAAGACATTCAAGTCAAAGTTTTAGGCATTTTCATTTGTAGCACGCTGTAAATATGGACTATGAATGAACACATGCAATGTGGAAACACAAATAGGTTTATTCTCAATACTCATAACATGTATCAGACACAATGGCTTTACTAAGAGTGAAGATGACATGAACATAGTTACTGTATGGTACTGAAGACAAAATACAGTATATTGCATTTACCTCTTCCTCTAACTCTCTCTCCAAAATTGGCCTCCATTGTTGTGCACAACAAAGTTTTCAAGCTCAGGTTTCTAAGTGATATAATCACTATTACTACTACTAGTAGTCTACTAGAACTATTCTTTATACATCCATGGGTACAACTTCAGATCAAAATGAACACATAATGAAATATGACCCCCGGTTTGATGATTAACAGGTCACAGAACAATGGGGGCTATCTACCCTTACCCACAATTTAAAGTAATGGCGCATTTCCACTACAGCGCGGAGCGCGATTTAAGCGTGCCGTGCCGTGCAGGGCCCGTTTTTGGTTGCGTTTCCACTAGGCGTAGTACCGGCTAGCGGGTACTATTTCACCGTTTTTCTGGCCCCATAAAATCGAGGTTCTTTCCGGGCCAACAACCAGGCTGAGTCGGGCTGAGTATGCTAAACTAGAGAGAGAGAATCGCTGGCAAGGGGGCTACAACTACAACAAAATGAACATATTTGACCGTGATTTAATTGTAATACACGTTTCTAAATGATGCCGAAGTAACAACATACTGATACCGGTTAGTAAAAACCATGAATTAATGCTTTGACAAGTCTGCAGACAGACGGCAGGCGAAACACCTTTTAAAATGCGTGTTTTCTAAATGGAGATTGGCTAAGCTAACGCAGTATATGCTCCGACCGTCCACACTCACAACAACGGCCTATACAGACATGCAAAGCGTATATATTACAGCACGATTTTTTGTTAGATTTGAGTGGTTCAAATTTATTTAAAAAGTGGGTCCTGAGGCCTGACCAGTTGAGAACCACTGGACTAGGATGTTCAAACACAAATACTACAGTGTGTACACTTGATATGTTGCTATATATATATATATATATATATATATATAAACCCATAAATGGTTACATTTCAGGACTTGTTCATATATAAATATATCTCAGGACTAATTATATTAACATGTTTACAGACCAAAATTATATATTGAATTAGTTGTTTGTATGGACTTTATCTAAAAAAACACTAGATGTCAGTGTCTAGCCATAAATGAGAGCCTGCATTACAACCAAGTGGTAGTAGCAATATGGATCATCATCGTATGAGTTTAATGTGTTATTATGGACCGTGCCTTAATAATCAACGGGGTACAAATTGTTTATAAAGTAATATAACACATGTGTTTCAGGACGTGTTGCTCTGTAAGTGTGTGTGTGTGGCTCTTAAAAGAGCCGTTGTGTTTCAGTGTTCTGGTCTCAGGTCAGTTTAAGCCCTCTCTCCGCGGATACGGCGGGCCAGCTGGATGTCCTTGGGCATGATGGTGACCCTCTTGGCGTGGATGGCGCACAGGTTGGTGTCCTCGAACAGGCCGACCAGGTAGGCCTCGCTGGACTCCTGCAGAGCCATGACGGCGGAGCTCTGGAAGCGCAAGTCGGTCTTGAAGTCCTGAGCGATCTCCCTCACCAGGCGCTGGAAGGGCAGCTTGCGGATCAGCAGCTCGGTGGACTTCTGGTAGCGGCGGATCTCCCTCAGAGCCACGGTACCGGGCCTGTAACGGTGAGGCTTCTTCACGCCGCCGGTGGCCGGGGCGCTCTTACGGGCAGCCTTGGTGGCCAGCTGCTTCCTGGGAGCCTTTCCTCCGGTGGATTTACGGGCGGTCTGCTTGGTTCTTGCCATGGTTAGAGAGGGTCTGCTTCTCTGTTGGAAAAGTAGTAATGCCGTTGACTTGTCTGTGTCTCCTATATAGGCAGAGCAGGCGCGGCAACGACGCTGATTGGTCGAATGTATACACGTGACACTGCAGCTCAACTATTGGTTGGTAGAGATTGGAAAATTCAAATTTCGCGCTCATTTGGTAAACTGTTCTTATTATACATCCATGTGTGTGACATACAGCTTTTGTAACACTTTGTCTATGAATCAAAAGTCCAGCAAAGATGAATGATGCAAAAATTATTCTATACATTCATAAACTCTGAATTCTGCATATTGTAATTCATACATATTTTGATGTAAATATCGCTATATTTCTAATGTTATTATAGCATTCTTAAAATAGTTTTTAACAGTGTATGTATTTTTAAGCAAATAATTAAAGAAAAAAATCTAATTTTAAAAAGTAAAAATGTTTGCGACCTTGCTGGCATAGAAAGGGCTTGGGAGAGAAAGAGCCTTACAACATTATATTTTTCTCAAATCCAGTACAAAAAAGGTGTAACAAATGTAAAGTGAAAGTACAAAAAAGTTGTGTAAAATTAAAATTATAAACAACATTCCTTATGCAGAAAAATATACATATCTGCATGTCCTTGATTATGTACCCTGAATTCAGGTTCAAAATATTGTTATGTAATTCAGTATGCTGCTTCATTAAATACATTTAGCTTTAAACCTTTATACAGCCGACAAATGCTGTGAGTTATTATTTTGACACTGCAGCCTACTGTACATGGCGTATACTATACGCGGTTAAAGCAACATAATCCCACAGTTTAACACCTACAATATTTAACACGTTACTACTGAAGAGCACATTTCAATCAAGAAAATTATAGTTAGCAAAAATAGCTAAATATAGTCCAGTTACTCATATAGGTTTTGCAACAAATCAATTGAGTAGAGACAAGGCTAAATTAAAGTTTAATTACTTAAGAATTCAATGTCGTGTCTCCAACAAGAAAATGTTAAAACAAGTTACTAGCTAGGTAGCAAGCTAACATCAATTTAAAACCTTTGCAAGCAGCAGACAATCATTTTGACAAAAAAAGATGGTAAAATGACTTCAATGTGCTGCCAAGGTGGTTTCCAAACTGAGATTCTTCTTCCTTCTACTTTGACACAATTCTGCAATCTATATTGTATGCCTTTGAAGAAATTCCTGTGTTTAATGTAAACTACATGAAGATAAGACTGTGTATCTTGATGCATCAAGATTATTGTGGAGCCACTCTAGCCAACTCAACTGAAACAGAAACATTCTGTATCATATTGTACAGTAATTTATTGTTCATACTTTGTTCATCGAAGTGACACATTAATCTGTATTTACTAAAACCGGTAGATTACTGTACCAAATTCTCCGTACTATTACAGCTATTTGTTAGTTTAGGTTATTGTATGTATTTGGTTATCAATGTACTCTCACCAGGGACTAAGTTCTACCCATACCATAATAATACTGTACAGTGAAGCAATAGTAACACACTACTCGAAACAAACATCTATAACGAAATGACTAACATACACAAATAAATCAGCTGATAACATAATAATAAAATTACTAATACAAACAGTAATACTCAAATTCAAAATTGTTGTGTGCAATAAGCGTCACTATTAAAATATTGTAAAAGGAGTTGGATCTTATAGTAAAGTGGGTGGCTCTTAAAAGAGCCTTTGTGTGTTTCAGTCAGCATGAGTTTATCCCCCGAAGCCGTACAGGGTGCGGCCCTGCCTCTTCAGAGCGTACACCACATCCATGGCGGTCACTGTCTTCCTCTTGGCGTGCTCGGTGTAGGTGACGGCATCACGGATCACGTTCTCAAGGAACACCTTCAGCACACCGCGAGTCTCCTCGTAGATCAGACCGGAGATGCGCTTTACTCCGCCGCGGCGAGCCAGACGGCGGATGGCGGGCTTGGTGATGCCCTGGATGTTATCACGGAGCACTTTACGGTGGCGCTTAGCGCCTCCTTTGCCGAGTCCCTTTCCGCCCTTGCCTCTTCCTGACATAATTTCAGAGTTGTGTTAAAACTGTGAATGTTATTGCTGAGGAGACCGTTGGTATTTATAGCCAGTCTGCGGACGTGGTTGAGATCAGTTCAGCGGGAGAAAACAAGCTAACAACAGAAAACGTTTGAACAGTGATTTCACAATAAAGTTGCGCAATTGCCGATCTGGGTTATGGGTCAATCTTTAATTTCCCCCAGTGTTTCATCGACACCATATTCAGCTGTTTATTATCGATATAATTAAAGCACTTCTAATTTAGTTATTTTTTTCGTTATGATTTGGTTATTTTTACCAATTTAATTTTTCCATTTTGTGATATTCTCTCTTTGGATATTATCTGTACCTTATTGTGAGCTTTCCGAAGTACTACATAATAGGTATTTCACTACGAATAAAAGTAGAAAGAGCAGAAGCCTACATTAATGGCCAAAACAAAATGACAAAATTGACATGAAATTCATTAACAAGTTCACTATGATCAAACTATGTGTTGTCTCTTTACATGTATGCAGTGGCGGCGCCAGGGTATGGCTGGGGTAGGCTACAGCCATACCAAGAAATGGCTTAGCCCCACCATGAAAATGATGTTAAAGTAAGCAAAATAAAGTCCGCCAACTCGCGCGGAGTAAATTGCACAGACAGCAGTTAGTAAGATTGATTTCAGTAGCCACTTGTCTGGAAATACCGAAGACTAGAAACAGTTTTGAAAATGTTTGTCACGTAGTGATGTCTTCTCAATAAAACATCTTTGATAATGTCTTCTGGCCAATCAGAATCACGATAACGGTGTGGTGTTGTTGCAGGAAGTCCCGACGGAGAATACTTTTGCGGTAGTACATCTCTATATACATCGATACAACATTACGTCGATACATACAGTTCAATTTGGATTGAGACAGGGAAATAATCTAAACCTCACGCGTGGCGTTTCACTGTCAAGG
Source organism: Trematomus bernacchii (assembly GCF_902827165.1). Taxonomy (NCBI): domain Eukaryota; kingdom Metazoa; phylum Chordata; class Actinopteri; order Perciformes; family Nototheniidae; genus Trematomus; species Trematomus bernacchii. Next base: position 436,377 of record NW_022987688.1, on the reverse strand, counting down.
GGGGCGATATAGCGTGTATGTACATTGCAAATACTGACTTGACCCCCACCACTGTATGGGTTAGCCCTACCCAGCGCCATAGATAGATCTCTCTATGAGGCGCTGGCCCTACCATAGATTACCCAACAAAAATACTCTGGAGCTGCCACTGCATTTATGAGGTGTCTTTCCTTTATTTTGTGTCACATAACAAAAAACTTTGATATGTCCTATGGACATTTGATTGTTTGATTTACTGTTTTTCGTATTCAAATATCCTATATTTATTCCTTTCATTTGTATAAATGTAAAACCCCTTCCCTTGTGAGGGATGGAGATAAAGCTAATATTATGAGACGCTTAAGAGGTCATGTTATTTATTCGAAAATGTGGTTAAAGCAATGACTTGTTAAACAGGATAAGTTGCATAAACCATTATGTTTATATTAAATGTAGTTTGCCTCACATTTAGGAAATTCTTTGAGATTCTAATAATCCATTTGGGATAACATTGAGATTTAACAGTCTAGTGTTAATGAATAATATAATTTCATAGCTAATTCCAAGCCTTTGTGCTGGTGTATGGTTCTAATTCCTTCACTTAAGTTTTTGTTTCTCTGATTTTCTACAATTAATTAAGTGATAATACTTGTCTGATGTTCACAGTCAGTGGGAGTTCTGCTACCAAGAGTTTGTGTCTTTTTGAGAGCCTTTGTGACCTTACAGGTTTAGATCTATCTGTCTAACACATTTCAGAATGTAAAAATATATGATAATACTCATACTATATAAATATAGTTGTATTGTGATATACATGAGAAAAGCTGTGCTAAATTAAGGTCTCTCACTGTTGAGTAACAAAGACTGTATTTAGAACACAGCCAGGGCCTGTCCTGATGTGAGTGTGTTTGCAGACAGCAGAATTACCTCTGTTTAACAAAAAGGTGTTAACACATTTGGATTTTTTTCACATTGAGTCTTTAATCCAACATTTCATTTCACTATATTACAAGTTTTAGGCGGATTATAATGTATTTTAAATCCTTTAAGAGAGAGATTACAGAGAAAAGTCGCAGATCTGTACCACTCACGGCAGCAGTTTTAGGAGGTTTAAAGCCTTCCCAATGAAAACACAACAATATTTAAAGCTTTATTTCGCTTTTATATGAAGATAAAGTCATTCTCTATCAATTCGATTAACCTTTGAAATTTAACTCGTTCTCTAAATGTGTATTTTTTACAGTTTTAGCTGAAGAGAAAACACAAAGTGGCACAGTTTTTCTGCAGCTCCTGTGTGAGACACTGAGTTGAGTCTCTACGGTTCTCATGGTGTGTTTAAGTTCCTCTCTTCGCTGGGATTTCTCTATCCGTCTCATCAGACTAGCACCGAGAATCCTCCTGACAGCATCATGGCAACAGAAGAAGCTCCCACTGAAGTCGCCGTCGTCGTCGCCGCCCCGGCAAAGGCACCAGCAAAGGCACCAGCAAAGGCACCAGCCAAGTCCCCGAAGAAGAAGGAAGCCAAGCCGGCCAAGAAGATTGGTCCCGGAGCCGCTGAGCTCATCTTGAAGGCGGTCACCGCCTCCAAGGACCGTAAAGGGATCTCTTACATCGCTGTGAAGAAGGCGCTGGCCGCTCAGGGCTACGAACACACCGCTCACATTAAACGCGCCGTGAAGAGGTTACTCGAGAAGGGATCACTTGTGCAGGTCAAGGGAATCGGAGCCACCGGCTCCTTCAAGGCCGCCGAGAAGCCCAAGAAGGTAGCGAAGAAGCCCGCAGCCAAAGCCAAGAAGCCGGCAGCAGCAGCAGCGAAGAAACCCGCCGCTAAGAAGCCAGCCGCCAAGAAGGCAGTGACACCCAAGAAGGCGAAGAAGCCTGCTACTGCTGCTAAGAAAACCTCCGTGAAGAAGATCACAAAGAGCCCGAAAAAGGTGGTGGCCAAGAAGGCAGCACCCAAGAAGGCAGCGACCCCCAAGAAGGCAGTAACCCCCAAGAAGGCAGCAACCCCCAAGAAAGCTGTGAAGAAGGTGGTTAAACCAGCTGCCAAACCAGTGAAGAAGGCACCAGCCAGGAAAGCATCGAGGAAGTAAACAGATAATCTACTTAATCTACAAAAGGCTCTTTTAAGAGCCACCCACATACACCAAAAGAGCAACAAGTCCTGAAACACATGTGCATATACTTTATAGACTAATTGTCCCTTTTTGATTATTAAAGCATGGTCCATAGTAACACATTATGATAACATATATATAAAGCAACAATGTAACTAGTATTCGTGTTTGAACATCCTAGTTGATAATGGTGTTGCTGATGCACTTGCAGTGTGTCATTTCATGATAAGACACTAACTATGTGGGCTGTCTATAAAATACAGGTTAGTTTAAGCAATATTACTTAAGATGTTACTTTTTACATGGTTATCTTATCTTGAAATAGTGCTGTATAATAGTTTGTGCCATGTTTGTTTTAGAGCTACTAAACTAACTCCTAACGGTATAATATACAACGGTCACATTAAATAACTGCTAATTGATAAGAGATAATAACTTCATTAATATATGTACCTAGATATACCTAATTTCTTAAAATGCTAATACAAAATAAATAAAGAACTGTTAGAAAGACACACGTGTTCATATTTAATCCACTACAATAGAGCCACTATTTTCGTTCTGCTCCAAACATTTGTTGGTGAACTCTGACATCTGTTGGATAAAGGCTGCTACTAAATATATCCTGTTGTGTATTCACTTCAATGTGCGTGAGGGCAAAAGATACCATCGAGTGCTTAAATGTTACGGTACGCTATTGATCGGTGAACTGCAGACACCTGCCAATAAGTAGCTACTAGTGTAGTGTAAACTGAGTTAAACATTAATGATGGGTCCAACAAACGTTGTGGCTTTATTTATGTGGACTGACAGATGTAGAAACCAAACCGCTATTCATTTGAGAATGTGGTGATTAACCTGCTGGATGTACGAAGGACATTGTGAAGAGGAGTTTGCTTAAATTTAAATAAGGCTATACTTTAGAGGCTACAACCCGAAATACAGATTAAATCATTATTAGTATTTAGGATTATATTTAAAGTGTATATTGCTCTATAATGTGAGTGTTTTTAGTTGAGACTTGGTGTAATATATATGGGCATAGATATGTCTCATAATTATTTGTGTGAACAGAAAAATAATTTGTGTGTAAATATGTGATTTGTAAATGTAAAACACCATCCACAAATGCATTTAAAAGATTTGCAAACTCACAAATAAATGTGCAAATGTAAAACGGATCTGCAAATGCGCAAAATATTTTTACAAATAAAAAAAAGATCTTTGAATATCTCTTTAACATTTACAACTTTAGATCAGGCATTTGTGAATCCATTTTGTATTTGTCAACCAAAAATGCGCTTGTGGATCTCACGTTTCTGCTTGTGGATCTCAAATCTCTGCTTCTGGATCTCAAATCTCTGCTTGTGGATCGTCTTTTTACACACACGGAGTTTTGAGACAACCTTTCCGCCGGTCTCGGCTAAAATCTACTCGTGTCACTCGGTTATTTTCGGAAGCCACGTGATGGCCTGCTGATGACGACATTTCCGCATGGTTTTCAAAGTAAGAGCATGATGGTTTGTTTAAAGCGCTGTTTTTTTAATGAACAGCGGAACGTTAGATGCCATGGCCATGGGAAGTAGGGGTGCTGAGGGTGCTGCAGCACCCCCTGACGGAGGACAGGGAATCTGCACGTCCACAAGATTAATGGAAATATAATACAAATATAATACAAAAAAAACTAATTTTCGGCATTGATGTAACAACATTCATAATTAAGTAAAGATAACACCCTTTTCACCCCGGTTACATTTTCCATTTCCCCTGAGAGGCTCAGTGAGGTAAAGGACTGTTTAAATAGTTAACTTTAGTCTAAGTTATCTCAGTGGGTCTCAAACGGTTTGGTCACAATTTATGTAAACAAATATTTCCAAGGCACTCCTTTATAATTATTAGGATAAATAAAAACAGGTTTGAAATCATTCCAATGTATACTATAGACAGTAAACCAAAAATATCCTTTAAAACTGGAGAGATTAAAAAATATGCATAAATAAATAACTGTTAACTAGGTAAAATAAGATATAAATGAACAACAAAAATAAAGTACGTTACATTTATTTGTTATTGGCTATGGTAGGTTATTGGTTATGTTCACATACTTATTTGATTATTAAAATGTAAACCGATCTTCTTCATATGGGTGTTTTAGAGTTGTACCCCCTAGATCCAGTCTCTTGTAATTATGCTCAAAGTGCTCCAGATTGAAGCATTTTACTTTAAAATGTTAAAAACAATCTTCCCGGGGGGGCATACCCCCGGACCCCCTTAGAGGATGTGACGTGTTAAAACATGTTAATACAATACTAAATACATTTTAAGCCTTTTTATATAAGCTGTCCAACATGTCAATAATGCGGCTTTCACACCAGTGCTTTTCCCATTCTAGCTCCGAGCTAGAGCTTTTCTGGTTCAGCTCCGGTTTCCCTTTTCTGCTCCCGCTCTGTTCACACCGCCCAGAGCCCGACTGGTGCTGCTGCGTCATGACGTCACCGTTTACATCGCTGATTTGCTCCCCAACGGCGCTCACAACAACAACAACAACAACAACAACAACAACAACAACAACAACGGGGGACTGCGTCGGGTCGATGATCGTGTTGCTTTTAATCATACGAAGCCAGATTAAATTAAATAACGACTTCTCCAACCTTATACTTTTCTCCAGAGTGCCGTGGTTCATTGTTTATTAATGTGTTTCAGCGGCATTTACCGACCGCTGCAGTGCTGCTGCTCTTCCACGGGAGTTTATTCTCCCGTTAGCTCCGGGTTAGCTCACACGGCTCTAAAGTATTCACTGTCTGACTGTCACACAAGCAGCTGATACATATCCCCAGTTCCCCTTAAAGTGGACCTATCATGGTATATTTAAATGATATAGGGCCATACCTATATAAGGTATATTTATACGTTTCTGTTTTCAAAATACCAAACAGATCATGCATTTTAGCCATGCCTCATTTTGCTCAATTTGCACTTTTTTTTTAGCTCTGCTCTGCAAGGGCAGATTCAGTGAGAACAGCACCATCTACTGGCCTGGCATATGTACTACAGCGTCTCCAGCGCTTTCGAACGGCAATGGTCATGGCTGTCTCCTCCTGATTGGTGGAGTTGGCCCAATAGCCGTAGCGCCACCGTCCTGACGTCAGGACAGTGTTCAAATCTGGATCAGTTTTTATCAGATCCGTTGCAGCCTCTTTTTTAGAGATTTGGGTATGGAGGAAAATAGAGAGGGTTGTGTTTTCTGACACTTGGTGAGTTCCCTGGAACACCGGGGACACATATTCATGTAGAAAAGACGTACAAAAGTGCATTTTGCATGATAGGTCCCCTTTAAGTTGCAGCCCATGTATTGATTCCATCCGATAGCTGCTATAATACAAAACAAAACGTCTCTCCACAATGATCAATAACAGCGAACAGATGGTCAAAGTAAGGTACAAATAAACAGAATCACACGAAGCCTGGTTAGTGTTGCCTGACTTTATAAAGTGTTTTTTTTTTTATAAGTGTGTGGTTGCCTTCTAGTCACTTTGCTCAGCGCTACTTCTTGTAGGCAAGCATGACGAGACTCTTCAGTCGACCCATGTTCAGGGGAGGTGGGTTTAGTTTCCTGCACGCCTCGACGGGGGGGGGGGGATGCCAGCTAAAATCTTGCCTAGGGCAGCAAATTGGTCAGAACCGGCCCTGGTGTCATCCCCACAGCACCCCCCATTTGAAACATGTTCCCACGGCTATGTTAGATGCATTCTTTATCACTGTTACGCCCAGATCTAGGGGAAACTAGGCGCAGCATAAAATTGCCCTCTCCCAACTCTTCCCACTCCCAAGAACATGGACACCGAGACAGAGAATGCCGTTTGGTCATTTTAATTACCAAAGTTTTTAACAAAGAAACGCAACAACCCACAAAACAAACAAATCTCTGAACACATAAATATTGCCTAATAAATAAGAAAAATAAACGTACAGGCTTCTTATCTACTCTGACGTATAAACAGGAGAAAACGAGAATCAACCAAAAGAAAAGGGTTTCACACTTTTGCATAAATGAAAGCGTGTCCAACAAGGACAGGTTAAAGTAGTTTCTTTTCTGAGGTTTTCAAGACAAGCAAGAGGACCAGTATACGGTATAAGTAGGACACAACAGGACAGATACGGGAGGAGGGAACAATATCTACACACAAATGACATAACGACCCAGGGTCGTAACAATCACCATCATCATCATGTTATAGTGATACAGTTAGTTTGTGTTAGTTTATTGGTTCAACTTTCTTCATTGTTTTTTTTGTATTCAGTCAAGCGGGTCAAAGTTACAAAGCACTTCACATCTTGCTTTTCTACAGATTACCTTACCACTGCACTGGTAAGGTAAAACTAGGCCGGTTAATAACGTATTTAGGTCAGCCTTAGTAAGGCTACATTAAATGCATATATTCCTGTCTATTGCTTTCATTTGTATTTAATGTTATTGTTTCCACACATTTCACAATTTGGGATGAATGAGGTATCTATCTATCTATCTATCTATCTGTCTATCTGTCTGTCTGTCTGTCTGTCTGTCTGTCTGTCTGTCTGTCTGTCTGTCTGTCTGTCTGTCTGTCTGTCTACAGATAGATAGATAGATAGATAGATAGATAGATAGATAGATAGATAGATAGATCAGTGGCGGCCGGTGGTCTTTTTTTTTGGTGGGGCTCTTGACGTACCGTAAGTGACCTACCCGGGGGGTCCGGGGGGTTTTCCCCCGGAAACTTTTTTCGAGAAATGACCCCTTAAATGATGACTTCTGGTGATGTTAGAGGGGGGGGGGGGAAAGGAGAAATCGAGGCTTAAAAATATGAGAAGACTGATCAATACCTCCATAATCTTCAGTGTGGAAAATATTATTTATCAACCTGAACATCTACTACTTTACCAGGAATTTGTGTTCTCAGAACTGGTCTGTTTTTTTCTTTCTTAAAACTGTTCATGTTTTATGAACCAACACCTTCACCAAGTAGCTTTACAGTGAACTGCATGTGAGATATAAAATTAATAGCATCTTTTCAGTAGCATTAATTATAAATATTTAAGTGGTTCAATACAAGTCACTACAGCATTTCAAACTGAACTGTGAATAAATGCAATTTAAAAAAAAATAACCACAGCACAAAATGTCATAAATTGTGTTTTTTCTTTGTTTCTCTGAGGATTATTTACAAACAGGCTTATTTACATATAGCAATAACTCAGAAATGAAAAAGCTACATCGTCTAACACGAACAACCACTTAGCATAATGATAATATATGTGTTATGTACAATGTAACTGGCAAGGCTAGAGCAAGAAAGAACATAAAGTTTGCAAAAGGTTTAAATAACTTCAAGTATCTGTCTTCAGATTACGTGGAGGTTTTAGTCCGATGGGAAGCAGATTTTAAGCGACACCGAAGATAAACCAAAAATGTGGTGGAGCTGCAAACCGTGTAGTGTTGCTGGGACAGAACAGGAGCTATAACCGTTGGAAAATACATCACAGACAATGCAACAAACGTGGAGACAGAACAATCACTTCTGTGATAAATGCCCACTTATTAATAAACTTCTAACAACCATGGGAAACCTCCTCTCTACATATAAAGTGATATCCAAGCATGGGAAACAAAAGACAGCATTTACCTGTTTGCATCCAGCTAGCCAAGCCTTTCTTGTGTACCAGCTACTTGTGAAGCCTCGTGTATAAATGTTGTCTTTTTCACGAGATTGCTGCGATATATTCAAATCGGGTTGGTCCGGTGCAAGGTCTTTAAGCAACAATTTATCTGCCAAACTTCTCCTTTCGAAAGGATTGGAGATTAGCTCTTGAACAGAATTAGCCGGGGACCGAGGTCCGGAGACTCCACCTGCACACGAAGCCATCCTCATCAACTACTGCGTCAACCGGATACGAGTCACTGTCCAAACTACTCACAGACTGCACTGGGCGCTGACATTGGCGCCCGGTGACCGTCATCTTTGACGACGCTGATTGGCTGAAATTATATTTTCGCGGCATAGTTTACACGTTACAGATAGCAACAGTCAGCTGCTGGTGGCTGCTGCTGCACTGGTTGAAGGCTCCTCTCTTAGCGCCCAGACGAGAGAAGGTGCATGGGCAAGGCCAGGCAGGAAACATGTGACTTATCAGTAACTTTAGACATCGTAACACAATTTTAAACGAGATTTTATTGTAGATTATACATTTTACTGATACCAATTATATAATATTTACCTTGTTCATTAAAAATAAAAATAAAAACATATATATTTTTTTAAACATATTTTTTTTTTTAATTTTAATTTTAATTATTATTATTTTTTTTTTTTTTCAATATGGGAAGAGGTGGGGCGGCGCCCCTAGCGCCCCTATGGACCGGCCGCCACTGAGATAGATAGATAGATAGATAGATAGATAGATAGATAGATAGATAGATAGATAGATAGATAGATAGATAGACACCCATGAAACAGAACTGTAAACAGATGTACTTTTTCTTTATGGATATTTTACAAATCACTCCCCTTTTTAAACTGTATTCTTGTTTTACTGTCATATAGTATTTCATACCTGTTTTTCATTTATTCTCTTATTGTTTTATAGCCTAACTATAATGATCATATGAAGTGTGCCTCGGAAATACTTGTTTACATAAATGGTGATCAAACTGTTTTGAGACCCACTGAGATAACTTAGACTAAAGTGAACTATCTAAACACTGAGAGTCCTTTAGCTCACTGAGCTGACGTTATCTGACAGGAGAGGACTTTCCTTTCACTAAGTTGTAGAAACAGCTTCTAATATCGGTTAGCGCAGCAACAACAATCTTGCTCTCTCTCTCTCTCTCTCTCTCTCTCTCTCTCTCTCTCTCTCTCTCATCTCTCTCTATCTTCCTCTCTCTCTCTCCTCATCTCTCTCTATCTCTCTCTGCTCTCTCTTCTCTCTCTCTCTCTCTCTCTCTCTCTCCTCTCTCCTCTCCTCTCTCTCTCTCTCCTCTCTCTCTCTCTCTCTCTCTCTCTCTCTCTCTCTCTCGTGCCACACAGACGCACACGGAGCCGAGCTTGAATGAAACACCCAGAAGTAGGCTACTTGTACTGTACTGTAGCAGCATATCATTTTCGAATCAATCATTTTTCAAATTACGAAGTTCACATATATTATATTATACGGACGGACGGACAGACGGACAGACAGACAGACAGACGGACGGACGGACAGACAGACAGACAGACGGACAGACGGACAGACGGACAGACGGACAGACAGACAGACAGACAGACAGACAGACAGACAGACAGACAGACAGACGGACATATAGATAGATACTTCATTCATCCCAAATTGTGAAATGTGTGGAAACAAGTATAAACATAATAACATGAAATACAAATGAAAGCAATAGACAGGAATATATGCATATACAGTAGAAAGGACACAATGAATATTATAACATTTGATGTAGCCTTACTATGAAGGCTAACCTAAATACGGTGCTTTTTTACAGATGACCTTATCTGTACTGGTAAGGTAAAACTAGGCCGATTAATAAGATGTGAAGTGCTTTGTAACTTTGACCCGCTTGACTGAATACACAAAAAACAATGAAGAAAGAGTTTCCTCTGGGCTGCTTCGCTGCCAGCTCCCCCGGGACCCGAAAGTGGCAGAGCCTGTACTTCAACATCAATGCATACGAATGTGCTCGATATATGCTGTATTGAACCAATAAACTAACACAAACTAACTGTATCACTATAACATGATGATGATGGTGATGAAGAATGCATCTAACGTTCCGCTGTTCATTATAATACAAAAACAGAGTATTAAACAAACCATCATGCTCTTACTTTGAAATCATGCGGAAATGTTGTCATCAGCAGGCCATCACGTGGTTTCCGAAAACAACCGAGTGACACGAGTAGATTTTTTGCCGAGACCGGCGGAAAGTATGTCTCAAAATTCCGTGTGTGTAAAAAGACGATCCACAAGCAGAGATTTGAGATCCACAAGCAGAGATTTGAGATCCGCAAGCGCATTTTTGGTTGACAAATACAAAATGGATTCACAAATGCCTGATCGAAAGTTGTCAATGTTAAAGAGATATTCACAGATCTTTTTTTTATTTGTGAAAATATTTAGCGTATTTGCAGATCCGTTTTACATTTGCAAATTTATTTGTGAGTTTGCAAATCTTTTAAATGCATTTGTGGATGGTGTTTTACATTTACAAATCACATATTTACACACAAATTATTTTTCTGTTCACACAAATAATTATGAGACATATCTATGCCCATAAATATACCACATGTTGTGCACCTCAATACATATAGGGCTGTTCTGGGCCTTTAAGTAGTTGTGTAGTGAAGAGGGAAATGTTCTTTAGTTGGATGTGGGTGGCTCTTAAAAGAGCCTTTGGGGTGTTTGTTGAAGCGGGTTCAGGGTGTTCACTTCTTGGCGGGCTTCTCGGTCTTCTTGGGCAGCAGCACAGCCTGGATGTTGGGCAGCACGCCTCCCTGAGCGATGGTCACTCCTCCCAGCAGCTTGTTTAGCTCCTCGTCGTTGCGGACGGCGAGCTGCAGGTGGCGGGGGATGATACGGGACTTCTTGTTGTCCCGGGCGGCGTTTCCAGCCAACTCCAGGATCTCAGCGGTCAGGTACTCCAGCACAGCGGCCAGGTACACCGGGGCTCCGGCACCGACGCGATGAGCATAGTTACCCTTCCTCAGATGCCGGTGGACACGGCCGACGGGGAACTGGAGCCCGGCACGGGATGAGCGAGTCTTGGCCTTCGCCCTAACCTTTCCTGCACCTTTGCCTCGACCAGACATTTTCTATGTTATTGTTCTTCGACGTTAAGAAGAGAGTAACTCGATCACAGTTCTCACCAGCTTATATAGGAGCGCAGCTGTACGCTCATTGGTCAGATTGACCCGTAACTGTGATCGTCGAATCAGAAAACAGGTCGGTCTGCCGCCTGTATGCTGAAACACTGTACATTTTTCCATCTGTGGGACTAGTTAAGGTATTGTGATTTGTATTCATAAAGATCCATAGCGTATGTCTTCTCAAAATGTACATAGTTCTATTTTATTTTAATTATTTTGCTAGGTTTTCTTCATTCTGTGTCTTTGTATGCACCAAATATACCAAAGCAAATTCCTTGTATGTGTTAACCTACTTGGTAATTCAACCTATTCTCATTCGTATATACACACTGTACATACATTATTATATTTGCAGCACTTAAGAAACAATATAGCTTTATTTGTAAAGCATTAAAACCTCCAGGTGGAAGTGATGTACAAAGACAGAAAAAAAATGCATTGGCTCCCAGGCCTCCATATTCCCTACTTTTAAATAACAAATTACGTTTAGTAACCTCCCTTGTTGTACCCCACACCAAATTGACACACTGTTTGTTTAATTGCATAACTATTTGGTTTGGTGGGGGGGAAATGTTTGCTAGAAAAAGGATCTTGCTAAGTATGAATGATTTTATTATGTTTATTCTTGATTTATAATTTTTATTTTTATTCTCCCATTGTTTAACTTGTTCTTTGACTTCACTTAGTTTGTTCTCCCAATTGAGTTCAGCACAGTTGTCGCTACAAATAGTTATTCCAAGTATTTTAATTTCTTTTTTCACTTGAATGTTTATGTCTCATTTGGCATCGTCGGTGCCGATTCAAACACCTTCAGTTTTGTTGTAGTTCAATTCATATAAGTTTAGGTGGTTTGTTAGAACATCAATTTCTTGTTGGTTTTTTATAACGGTGACATCGTCTGCTTAGGCGATGGCAGTTATTTTGGGCGCATGGACAACTTGTGTTCCTGATATTAACCTCTCATTGTTTATTATTTTAATTATTTTCCGCCCTTGCCTCTTCCTGACATATTTGCAGAGTTCTGTTGAAACTGTGAATGAACTTGCTGTGGAGTGGAGATCGTGGGTACTTATAGTCCTTCTGCGGACGTGGTTGAGATCAGTTCAGCGGGAAAAAACAAGCTAACAACAGAAAACGCTTCAACGGTTATTTCACTTTAAAGTTGTGCAATTGCCGATCTGGGTTATGGGTCAATCTTTGATTACTCCAGTGTTTAATCGGCACCATATTCAGCTGTTAATTAGTGATGTTACGTATTGTGCCGAGGCTTCGGAGCGTGTGTCGAGTAATCCCCGAAGCTTTTTGTGAAGCATGTATCGAGGCTTGTATCGTTTTGGGCCAGTGACGTCATCGATGACAAACGAAGCCTCGCTGCCTGTCGATACCACGTGACTGCTTCAGAAAGCGATTCAGATCGGTTGAACCGTTGAACCTCAACGCTGCTCATAATACCCATGGATGTATAATAAGAACCATATTACCCCTCCTGTACCCGGGTCCGCTGGTGACACGATGGAACTAAAAGAGCTCAGACCCTCACTTATATAGAGGTCGGAACATGTCATAAGTATAAATAGATACAAGCATAAATAAATGTAGGAACATGAATAAATACAGGAATAAATACGATGGAGTGTTTTCAAGGAGATTCTGTGTGCGGGCTGTGGCTCAGCTGGAAAGCAATTGACTCACACCGCAGGGTCCCTGGTTCAACGACTGAACAATACGTCTTTTTTGTTGTTTATAAAAGCTACAGCTAAATGAGATAATGTAGTTAATAAATGTATTCTTTGATACGGTTTAGCCTTTCTCAGGCTACAACATGGTTACGTTTATGAATATTATTAAGGAATACAAATCCCTCTTTGCAATGTTTACCAGCCTCCTTAGGCTTTTCAATCACAATCATTCAACTGGAATAAAAACAATATTGTTAACATGAAAATATGATTTTATGTTCGTTGTTAAGAGTTATTCTAAGGCTTTACTCATTGGGAACTCGGTATGAGATAGAGTACACTATTGAAATGTCAAATCTGCCTGTTTTACACACTTTGACCAACAGGGGGGTTTGTGTTCAAATGAAGCCCATGATGAAGCCTCATGAGATGAACCCTTTTGCGAACCAATTGGCTGGAAAGCTTCAAAGCTTCATAAGGCTTCATCTCGCCATCACTACTGTTAATCATCGATATCATTTATTGCATTTAACATTACCAAAAAGAAAATACTTTCTACTTGTATCATACTGTACTATTGTATACGGTTGGTATTACTAACAATATATAGCACCTTATACTAGTCTATATCTTATACCTCACTTTACTATTGTGTTATAGTTTATCATATTTTCATTTTGCAATATTTAAACACCAATGAAAATCTTAATTTAAATACATAAAACTATGATGTACACAGTTTACATGTAGTTACTAATCAGTATCACTTTCCCTCATAAGGTTTTCTTTAGTTGTATGGTTTTCTGTTACTTTACATTTGGATATCTTATTGTATTTACAACATTCAGACTGATATGCAACGTTACTGTAATATTTTGTATTCTTTGGGCTTACCAGAAAGTAGTTTATTTGCACTTTAACATTCATTATAAAATGCTAGTCAGAGTGCTCAAAGTAAATATAATGTTCATAGATTACTAGTTTGCTCTAATCTAACAGCAAATTTGAAGCAGGTTAAATCCAAATGACATACCAATTAAAAACATGGGGTTTATTTGACTATCATTGAGATAGGACTATTCCATGTTCTGGATTACTAGCAAATATAAATAAATACAAAACAAGAGCTGTTTTTGTCACTGGGCGTTTATTATACATATTCATAATTTTCAAATTAAAATATTAATTTAAACATGACTGCTGAGTTTACATAATTGAATTACACATCATGGATACATCTAAGGATGGCAGCAGTAGATGAAGTGGGTGGCTCTTAAAAGAGCCGTTGGTTTGTAGCAGTAGCGGCAGCAGGTTACTTGGAGCTGGTGTACTTGGTCACGGCCTTGGTGCCCTCAGACACGGCGTGCTTGGCCAGCTCTCCGGGGAGCAGCAGGCGGACGGCGGTCTGGATCTCCCTGGAGGTGATAGTGGAGCGCTTGTTGTAGTGAGCCAGACGGGAGGCCTCCCCGGCGATGCGCTCAAAGATGTCACTCACGAAGCAGTTCATTATGCCCATGGCCTTGGAGGAGATGCCGGTGTCGGGGTGCACCTGCTTCATCACTTTGTACACGTAGATGGCATAGCTCTCCTTCCTGGACTTTCTCCTCTTCTTGCCGGTCTTGCTGGCGGTCTTGGTGACCGCTTTCTTGGAGCCCTTTTTGGGTACTGGAACTTTTGGTGGCTCAGGCATGATTACGATTCTGGACTTCTCCGAAAAGTGAGGAAAGGGGCGGTACGCTACTCCTACTTATACCCTTGTATGCAAATAGTACTGTGCGGTTGCCCCTCTGCTATTGGCTGGCTGGAAAATGACGTTAGTGCTTAGCTGTTGGTTGGTGAAAGTGAAAGGTTTTCAACATTTACCTTTAATATGCTATAACCATTTTGAAAACAGACACATGGTGAAAGTATATTTTATATTTTTGAGAATAATTGCATATTGCTCCCAATTAAGTTTTATTGATTCATTTTAATATAATAGATTTTTTGTTTATATTCTTTACGTTTTTATGTTTAATTACTTTTCATATTTAACTTAATCCTTCTCATATCTTTTTTTAACTGGCATCATTAATCTTTGGTAGTAGTATTTTCAACATTATTCTTATTAGGTTCTGTGTTTTAACAGTACATTTATATTTATGTTTTCCATTGGTTATGTGCTTTTGTTTGAGGCTCTAATGTCACCATCTAGTGGATGTAATCCGGAATAGAATAGAATGGGAGGGAGAGATGAACCCCTCTGTAATGGTCTCACATGCAGAGCACACAGCACACAGTGACATGTGTTCTCTGCTTTTAACCCATCCTAGTACCAGGAGTCTAGCACTAGGAGCAGTGGGCAGCTATTGGACAGCGCCCGGGGAGCAATGGGAGTGAGGGGGGAAGGGGGTTGTCCGGTGCCTTGCTCAAGGGCACCACGGCAGGGCAGGAGGTGAACTGGGACCTCTCCAAGTAGCAGTCCACACTCCATATTTAGGTCTGGTCGGGGACTTGAACCGGCGACCCTACGGCTCTGACTGAGCCACTGCCAGACAGAAAGAAATGTGTGTTCAAGTTTAGTCAAGTTATACTAAACTTTTATTTTGAAGTGCAGTGTTCATAATGTGTGCATGTATTTATTGTTCTATTTATTTATTTATTTTTAGAGATGCCTTCAAAATAAAAGTTCACAGTGAAAAGTAGTTTGATAATTTTTTTACTGTACATCTACTTTACTGACTTTAAACCATAAACCATTATTTGTGTTGGTTATATTGTATACCCTATCCATCTGTAGTGTCAACGTGTGTTTACGTAATCAAATAACCTCATCAAATAAATCCTTTGACACTGAGAGAGAAAATGTCTCCATCCGGTGGAAAAACAATTAACCAGTGGCGAGCCGTCAGGGCCCTCTAGGCCCTCTGTGAGGGCCTAAGATATTCCAAAAAATAATATTTAAAAACATTAAAAAAAAATATATTTTTTTAAAATATATATTTTTTTAATATTATTTTTGTTATATTTTTCATTAGTTTTACCGAAAAAAAACTTGATTTAATAAAATGACATTTCCAAAGAAATAAATCCTTCGAATCTGCCTGTTCAGTCTCTGTTTGAATGTCAGTTACTATAGCGGGCCTCTCTGTGATTCACAGAGGGCCCGCTATAGTAACTGAACGAGAGAGTAATGTCAAATGACAGTACAATTGACCAATCATATCTTCCCTCTAAATGGGTGGGTTTTATTATCGCGGACTTTATGACGAGTTCCGCCCGCTGTGAAACTTTTCTTGTTTCCATAGCAACAACAACTTCCTGTCAACAGCGTGAACTCGCCTTCAAAATAAAAGCATGCCAAATTACACTTAAGACATACAACTGCAATGAAAGTAACAAACACAATGCAATATCCTTTTCAATGTCAAAGAACACAAATTGGGTTCACAGGTGTTGTTTTGTGTGGTAGAGGGTCGCTGTCATTGATGCGTTTTGCACCCTGGGCCGTTGTTTTGATATTCCGCTGAAGAATATGCTGTGACGTAATAACGTCTTTTTTTCGAAGGAAGGGGTGGGGGTCAGAGGGCCTAGGTATAAAGCTCACGGCTCGCCACTGCAATTAACAGCTGACACACATCTGAGTTTGTTTCAGTTTATTTCATAACTCTTCTGCATATACTATCAACAATTTAACAAACAGGATTCTTTTTTGTTAAAAACACAATGTAACATTAAACGGGATGAGGTTTAACATGTGATACACTTATACCACTTATACACAGAGAACGTCAGAACAAACTTTTGGCTTATTCAGACCAATTTGGCAGCGTTTTGTTTTGGGGATCGGTGTTGGTATAAAGGTACTTCATGTGGACGGAGGCAGCTTCACGGGTATTTCACACGCAACAGGCAGCAAAGTCTATACGGACTCCACACAGAAAGGAAACTACCTCCACTACATGTTGGCAGGACACAACACCCCCGGGTGGATATGAACGAAGGGCGGTGTGCAATCAAAACCATGCATTACAAAAAATAAAAATAAATAATAAATTCACTTTGCAGGTATGCCTACAAACAGTCGCTTTTCAAGAAATGTTATGAAATGCTGCAAAATGTTTGATTTGATTGAAACAAAAACGATTTGTGGACCGTAAGATCCAGTTTGTGCCTCTGACGGGATCTCAGGTTTTACATTTTGTCCATTTATAAATGTGAATGACTGTGTTATCATCAATACTCATATCAGTGAAACAGTAGGATTCTTGATACCAGATTGACAAAGAATTTATAAACAAAAAAAATTATTTAACATCTCTTGAGTTACCGTTAGCATACTGGTTTTGTAAGCAACTTTAACAGGTCGTCATTTTTATAAAAACTCAATTTATTCAAGTTTCTCAAAAGATATATGCTTGACAACACGTAATAATACTAATGTTATAGGCTACCTTAGCTAAATATTAATTTGAACTGAATAGAGCTTGAACTCAGACCAACAATATGGAACCTCGTTTACCCACTGCTAATAACTTACAGCTAACAGCTAAAAGCTAGCAGCTAACAGCTAACGTTAACTAGCTCTCCTGCAGATTCAACCACATATTTTTGAGCTTGTGAAAACAGAGCTCATGTTGATGACTTTAAATACTGCTGGGTAGCTTAACTTATCATAGTACATTATATTTAATGTGTTCATTATATACCCAAGTAAAGTACTTCAAAAGTGTACTATACAGCAAATGTACCTATTACTCTCGTTATCATACGAATATGATGCATTTGGGAGGAAACAAGTTACAAAACCATTGGTTTGATAATCAATGTTATCTCCAACCTAATTCTTCTTTTATCCTATGATCTAACAATAAAAGCACAAACGATCTACCTCAGGTGAAGGTAAGAGACATTTGTCTTATTTTGATTATCTGTGGAATAAATCTTGATATGGAACAAGACACACGGTTTCTTTTCTTCACAGGTGTCGACGTGTGCAGTCAGATAATTCTTATGAATGACATTCCTATTGGGTCCCAAACATCTTGTGCCACATAATAAAGTTTTAAATTGATATGTTCAATCATCACTTATGGGTGTATACATACTTGTTAAACAAATACTGTTTCACCTTTACAGTAATATATTGGATAAAGAAACAGACATGCATCTTAAATAAATCTACTTTTCCTGAACACAACGTAAAACAGAATCTTTTTGAATGAAAACACAACTCCTCAAAAGCAAAACGATGATTCCCTGAAAGGCACAAACTGAACCACCGATGCATTTTAATTATTATTATTCAGTTGATGATAATAAAGTGTGTTGGTGTGAGGTATGGAGAGCTAACGGAGGGTGTTTGTAGGACTTCAGGGGTAAGGCTGGACTTCTCCGATCTACACAGTACAGGGATAGCAGCTTCGAGGAAACAAAGAACACTTTTCACAACTGGAAAAATAGGATTGAAAAAATAAAACAGGACGTACTGTAAATTCTCAAACAGTGGCTCCAGGCTTAAGTAGAAAACTAGTTTGGAAAAATGACTTGTGTGCATTTGATCAGATCCATTTTTACTGATCTATTTTAAAAGCTTTACAATTGTTTTTTGCCTATAATACCTTCACTACCCTTGGAAGACTTTTATTGTGAAACATTTACAGGAATTTGATATTCCCAACTTCATATGATAATAGTTTGTTTTACTGATCATTGATAACTTCCTTTTGTTTCACATTAAAAGCCTTCTTGTGGTTCCGTTTTACCATCTCACTACTTTTGGAAGACACTTATTTACTTTGATTTTTCCATCATAATGAGATACAAGAATATAAAAAACTGTCTTTTATTTAGCTTTTTTGATCAATCCTTGTTCTTACATTGGCTTCACATTATCTAAAAAAGTTATGTTCTCAGTAGTTTGTGAACGACAGCTAACATTAGTACACAAAATGTACAGGTAGCTAAGCTAATAGCAATATAACTTAGCTAACAAGGCACAAATCTAAGGGGCTAAAGCTGCATTCTCCTAATCATGCGGGATAAATGGTAGATATTAAAAATATTTGATTTGTGAAAGATCTTTTAATGTTGCAGAGTTGGTCATGTAAGGGTAAAACATACAAAAAAGCACGACCTCATTTACATTTGGATGTTTAAACCTCAAACGATGGAATTTAAACTGATCTCAGTCATTGTGTCTTTGGCCAAGGAGGTCATGCTTTTGGTTCAGTTTCATCACAAAAACCAATGGCCCGATTTTCAAGAAAATTGGTGCAACAGTGTAACAATGGCTAAGCAAGAACTTGAGAACATCCACAGAGAAGATCCACATCATGAGGCAGATACAGACTCCAATTCTCACTTTTTGGCAAACGACCTTCCAGTTCTGGTTTTATTTGAGAATATACAGTATTACAGAAAAATGACTGACCTGATTTTCATGAAAATTGGTGGAAGGATGTAACATTGGCTAAAGAAGAACCTGTGAACAGTTGGAGGAGATCCAAATCAAGAGGTGGATACACACTCCATTTTTCACTTTTTGGCAATGGCCTTTCAAATGCCCTTATAGTTCTGGTTTTATTTGAGAATTTACAGTATTTCACCTCCCATTCTGCCAAACACACTCATTCATTGTTCTCACTGTAACACACATACTCATGCCACTTATAGTTTCTTGGTTGATATGTAGGAGAAAGTACAAAATAACAGCAAGAAGAAGAACAGGCCACACAAAGGTAGAGACATACTAAATACTTCAGATTCAAGCCCCTGAACATACAGTAGAAATCAAAACGTCACTCGTAAAATCCAACAGCTTCCAGGAGCCCGTGGAGTAGGTCTGTGGGACCCTGAATGCATCGCGTTGTGTTCGGGACACTGATTTGTGTTTTTTTAAATATCTGAGATAGGCTATGGCTTTGGCTCTGGTTCAGAGCTGGAGGGGGTGCAGTCGAGGAAAAACGAAACTCGGACAAATTCAAACCAAACATCCTCTCTCCTTTAAGGTTCAGATGATCTTTTTTTTTAAATTATTCATCCATCCGCTCCATCTGTCTTTCAGCATTTTAGAAAAATAGAAATCAGGAAAAACGTTGTTTACAAAAATAAAACCAAAAAGTTCGTCCAGAGTCTACGTCCACACGACAACTTCACATAAATATGGACTGATATTGCACAGCGAGGGATTTTCTTCCGATATGAAGGAAATCACTGACACAATTTGTAGAAAAACAAACAAAAAAGAACACGTTAGGACGTCAAAATGATTTGCATTTCCTGGATAGGTTGTTTTTATTGATTTTTTTTACTTCCAGAGAGACAAGCGATCCCAGGCCCTCCTGCATCAGGCAGATAAATCCTCTGCTCCAAAGAAAAACAACAAAAAAAGCTTCAGAAGTATCACTGGTGAATTTTTTGGTTGAAGGCACAGATTTTCCAGAAAAAGGGGAGGTGCTGATTTTTTGAAGTGCAGCAGCAGTTTCCTGTGGTTATGGGTTTCGGGGGGGGGGGGGGGGGGGGGGGGGGGGGGTCCTTCGGGCGGATCGACTCTCCTGATGATCGGAGGGCAGGGCGTCGACTCTCTGTGGAAAAACAAAAACACAATTTCAGTTAGGGCTGTGCAATTAATCGTTTTTTTAATCGCAATTACGATTTTGGCCTGCCACAATTACAAAAACAACATAATCGAAAAAAACGATTATTTTGCTTTGCTAGGTTGTGACCGTGCAACATATTTGATCTAATTTATTTTATAGTCTAATTTATTTATATATGTTTAGTAGCTTGTGGAAGTGCGCTCCAAAATATTTGTTGATCTTTTTTATTGGTATTTATTATTTTGATATTATTTATGTTAATGTAAATATAAATGTATAATTTATTTTATTTATTGGTTTTTCAGTTGAATTATACGTTCAGGGTAATCAACAGTTAAACAGATACTGTTCAAATTATTATTTTAATTTGTTTTAAAGTTCAATAAATTGACGTTTTCAAAGTCAATGAATAATCGTATTTAATAATCGTGATATCAACTATTGACCAAAATAATCGTGATTATGATTTTTGCCATAATCGCACAGCCCTAATTTCAGTTTTTAACGTCTGGTTTTCGAGGCAGAAGCTACTTTTCTTGCCGGGGTTTCACAGAATAAATGTTCCCTTTTCAACCCCTGCCGTGATATGACTCAACAGTTCAGTGCTTCCTGCTCCCTTGTCTGAAAGTGAATTGTTTGTTATATGCCTATACCGACAAATAAGATAAGATAAGATGGACCTTTATTTATCCCTGTGGGGACATTCATGTATCATGGCAGCAAAAATACCTCCGTTGCTGCACATGGATGCAAATAAAGTAAATATTGATCACACTCCCACAAATATCCAGACCGATACTTTTTATACTTAAAAGCAACCCTTCCAACACTGGTAGTATCATCATTTCCAAATAAGGGATGATAACTTGTTGTTTTATAAGAAATTCCCCAAAGACTGTTGAGCGAAAACCCAATAAAGAGCTGCAGCTTCAGTCCTTAAACCCTGATATTAGTCAGCATTATAAGTCCTAAAAACCCTTAAATGATGTGAAGTCATGTGACCGTGCTTTAGTTCCTTTATAGCCCAACTGTTGGGAAAATAGTGGATGTCCTCTTCCAACATGAGAGTAACATGATAACAAAGGTATCCCAACTGTAGCTGTGAACATGACAGGATGTCTGATTACCTAGAAGAGCATCAGGACTGTTTGAGGCATATGATAGCTATGTGATTAACATGATGATTCAGCCTCTATGGAGATAGACATATGACAAGCATGCTCATTTCTGACGTGGAGCTAATCTGAAGTAAACATTGAATACTGCTTTCTATTCCTCCATCTTGTGACTGTGTAACTCCCTCTCTTGGATATCAGCATGTGAAGGACACTGTTCAGGAACTAGTTGATGCTCTGTATGTGATGACTACTTCCATTCTGGAGAGGATCACAGATACATGGATCCTGAGATTGAAGCTCAAGACGGGGACTAGTGAGAGTTTTCTAACACCAACGATAGCTTTTTACTTCAGAAATCATAAAGTGGTGTTAATATGTGGAGATTATCCTGCTGAACAAAACACGTAAATATCATAAACGTTTGAGATTATTATCAAAAATTGGAAAATGTCATTGACTATTTGGGAGATGCTGCCTTCAGGGTCCACTACAGAAATGCTTCTCCACTGTATATATATATATACGTCGTCCTCCCGCCCCCCCACCTTTCAACATCTTCCTGGAAGTTAATCCTCCGCAGCAGATGGTGCTCCACAGCTCCTGTAGTTATGAATGATTGCACGGTCTTAGGCATTAAGTTGGATCAGAGTAATCCAG
Source organism: Trematomus bernacchii (assembly GCF_902827165.1). Classification (NCBI taxonomy): domain Eukaryota; kingdom Metazoa; phylum Chordata; class Actinopteri; order Perciformes; family Nototheniidae; genus Trematomus; species Trematomus bernacchii. The sequence goes on along the minus strand of NW_022987688.1, from coordinate 414,335 downwards.
AGCAGCATATGCAGCCAAATCCAGCCGCCAGGAAAACTGTTCCTCCTTCCTTTCCCCCCCGACGAGGTGTCAACAACCCGCCCGCCGCCGGGAAACACACCGGGACGCTCAAGAGAAACTCCCTTTATGATTGCATCGTGAAAGAAAAAGAGGAGGTTTTATTTTGCAGGTAGAAATAAGAATAAAGAGTCTCGCCAGCGAGGGTTTTATGAATGGCTTAAAGAATCGATTATCCGTGAATCAATGTCAGTATGTCAAACCGCCACACATTCATTCAAAGCCTTTCAAACCACATGAATTCATATTATCATTATTGCAAATGTATTGAAAAAAATCCCAGGTTTCCAGAAATGTACTTTTTGGCTTGAAAGAATTTGAATTCATGAAAAAAAAAAAAAGACTGATGTTGTGATGTTGACCTCTTTGACCTCTACAAATAAGGCCATATATTTAAATAAAAATGTTAATTTTTTTATTTAGCCTTTATTTATACAGGTGTAAAATCTGTATGAATTTATGAAGTGTTTATTTTCTTCATAAATTAAAAAAAAAACATGTATTTGTATTTATTTATTTAATATATTTATTTACATTTTTAATTTGATTATTTTTGTTCTGTTCGATATTGTGTTTTGAGTATCCTGGTGTTTTGTACATTTTTTAAAGGTGATATTAAAGTCTAATTAAAATACAAATAAAATGGATACAAATATATTTCTTTAACAAATAATTTAAAATGTAGAACTTTTTTATATATAGTTACTTTTAAAGTCGGGCAGTTGTAAAAACTAAAAGTCATTTCTATTAATATTTCTATAATCCTAATAACAAAAAAATATAATTAAAGGAAACAAATATATATAAATATGAATAAATAATCCTCATTCATTCCCACGCTCTGGTAAATCACAGGATTGTCCACTGGGTGGCGCTGCAGCCTCTCAGCAGCGTTTCTCTCTTCTCTGGGTTTTTGGTGGGATTCAGTGAAGACATGCTTTGTTTACCTCGTGTTTTTTACATTCCTCTTAAAAATCTTAAAGGATAACATCTGCTTGTATTGAAGATAACAAATTTAATTAATAAAGATTTAAGGACAAAATGTTAAAGTTTTCCAAGCTTTAACCTCTGCAGATGCAAAAACTTTGACATTTGGGTGTCTCACTCTCGCTCCAGCAGTCTTCACACACACACACACACTCACACACACACACACACACACACACACACACAGACACACAGAGACCCACCACACGCTATTTTAAGCATGATGGTGACGTGCAAATGTTCGACGATGCAAAGCAGATTAAATGCTGCATGCATGTTCCTCCGTATGAAGATATGTGTCCTCATCTCTGACGTGTAGTGGGAATATATGCACAGAGAAGTGTGTGTGTGTGTGTGTGTGTGTGTGTGTGTGTGTGTGTGTGTGTGTGTGTGTGTGTGTGTGTGTGTGTGTGTGTCATTTGATGATTCACTGCTCTGGTTGTGAAACATCACGCTAACCTGGAGGCTGTTTTATTTATCTTTTTCAGCTGTCAGCTCATAAAGTCGGAGAGGTTTTATTTAAATAAATATTAATAAATATTTTACATTTTTGGGGTTTCGTCACTTTATGGATTTACAATGTTACCTCCCAAAACAGAAAAAACAATATCTGTATTGACCTTGACCCTGTCTTTCCACTCAAGAAGGAAATACAAGTAAGAAATCATAATAAAAAATAAAGCAATTCAAAAAATGTATTATTAATAATAATAATAATAATAAGTTTATTTAATCACAACAAATGTACACGCAGTATATAAAAGTCATTAAATATAGGTTTTTTCACTCCTGTGGTTCTTCCAGTATTTACGAGTACGGGGTAAAATAAGTGACAGTATTTTATTCATTTTTAGTCCGACGGGAATAAACCTGATTTTGAACATTTAAGATGTTGCGTGTAATCCCTGCAGCAGCTTTCCTACAAAAGTAAAATATGGGACGTTGCATTAAAACGACATTAGAACAGAATCAGAGGTGAGTCTCCTGGACCCTCGCTGACCCGGGAGCATTATGGACTTAAAAACAAACACTGCAAATCCCAGCGAGGACGTATCTCTGCGCGACTTAACTCAAAGTGTTTTTGAAGCATTTACAAACATGACGGCAGTTTTAAAAAGGATCTGCACACACATCAGGCCTAAACAGCACCACACACAAGTCTAAAATCTGGATGCTTAAAATTGACCGTATCCAATCTGTTTTCACACCCAACCCACGTAATCCGCGGACGGTCTGGCGGTGTTTTGAACGGGCGGGAATTATGGGAAATCTGACGGCGACAGGCCCTCCAGCTGTTACACGACGCCGTGCACATATGTCCAAAAAAAACAGCTTTAAAAAGAGATGTCGGTGCAGGAGAGGTAAACTATTATGCAGCGAGTAGAAACAAATGGACGCACACTTCTGCAGGGAAAGAAACATTTGAGTTTGAGGCTGAAAATAGTGTGTACATTTAAAAAGGGGGATGTTGTTTTTATTTTATTTGTATATTACTGTATGTCTTTGACTGGAGAGAAATAAAGCGATGTTGCACATTTCTGCACACAACTACAATTGAGAAGCTATTACATTTTTTATTTAATTATATACTTTTTAATTTATACACTATTTATATTTGCTGAAGTATTAGTATTTTAGTATTTAATATTTTATTACATTTTTTGCAATGCACCAAAGCAAATTCCTTGTGTGAGTAACGGGGACAAAACGATGCATGCAAATGAAATGCAATGATCCGTGAGCTGCAGAGAGGCGCTGCTGCTCATTCCTCTTCTTGCTCTTCTTCACTGAGATGAATGAAAAAGGCCCACGTCTTCACACCTGCTCCTCAGTCAGCGATGAGGAAGAGGTGTGATGAAGACGAGCTGCAGAGAGACGCTCACTTTCTGCAGCCGTTACATCATCATCATCATCATCATCATCATCATCATCATCATCATCATCATCCTGAAGTGACCAAAACACAGCCGGGCCCCCAGGAGCCGTTAGATAACAAGAGAGAGAGGCTCTTCTGTTCCAGCTCGGAGTTTTGGCAACAATTCACAGAAGCATTGCACGTGTGTTGCAGCTGTCGCACAAATACAACCAATGAAAACAGTCATTCTGCAACGCGCTGCCCAGAGGATGTGTGTCACTGCTCCTGAGCTGTTCAAAAGCATTTATGTGGTAAATAACACCTTTTTTGTCATTGCACCATTATGTCTCTTGCACGTTTTATATAAATAAACTGTATTTTGCATTTGTTGGACACTGTAGCTGGATATGACAACAGAGCGTTTAAATCTCTGCATTTGACTTGTGCTTCAAACCAGTACAAGATGTCCCTCTGTGTATAAAGTATCAGTAAATGTAAATACTTGCGTACTTCAAGTACTTGAGTGTGTGTGTGTTCTCCGCCTCGCTGACGCACACATCTGCGTTTCGGCACCAACTGCAGTTTTTTGGCCCGAAGCTTTATTGGAAGTCGTGTCGTTAACGCTGGCCGACCGATGAAACTCAATCAAGCGAGAGGAGCGCTGTGATTGGCCGACGGGAGTCACGTGATCTCACTCTGACACCAACAGCAGCTCCGCTCTGATTACTACACACATACACACACACACACACACACACACACTGGACATTTTGTCTATTTATATCCGGGGATGGTGAATATTATCACTGAGCAATCAAATCTGTGTGTTCATGCGAGAGTGACGCGGCACGAGGAGGCGAACGTGAAGCTGCGGAAAATATTATAAAATAAAAACATATAAAACGAGCGTTACATGACGCAGTTGTGCCATCTCGTCTGTGCATAATGAAACAGGATTTTCCCATTTTAAAGGACTAAAAATAGAAACTAAATTCAGTGAAGGGGAAAAACACTGCGAGCCATCGACCGTTCAACTTTTGATTATCTTTCATAACACAAATTACAGTGACCCAAAACAGCAAAGAGACACAACCTGCTGCACATGTAGAAATATCTTCAAACACTTTAGGACTTATGAGTGATGAACGAGAAACATTATCAAGCTGCAGATTATTAGATGCACAAGGATCAAAAAGGGAGCAAATACAACCAGAAAGAGACGCAGCGCATCCAAACAGGAATACATAATCACCAGATAGAGTTGTAAACCTTTCAACAAGGGACACAATATGTCCTAAAAGGACCAAATAGGATCAACAAGCAACCGAAAAACAATCATAATTATTCTGAATTGCAAGAAAAGAGGAACCGAATATCCCAAGATGTCAAACAACCAGCATAGAAACAACCGACTGCATTCAGAAGAGGACCAGAAATGTTCCAAAAACAACCAAAACCGAAAAGGACTATAAACTGTTGCTTTAAAGTAGAGACACTACATACTGATATACACCTGAACATCAGCAGGAGAGGACTCTTTAAAGTAGAGACACTACATACTGATATACACCTGAACATCAGCAGGAGAGGACTCTTTAAAGTAGAGACACTACATACTGATATACACCTGAACATCAGCAGGAGAGGACTCTTTAAAGTAGAGACACTACATACTGATATACACCTGAACATCAGCAGGAGAGGACTCTTTAAAGTAGAGACACTACATACTGATATACACCTGAACATCAGCAGGAGAGGACTCTTTAAAGTAGAGACTCTACATACTGATATACACCTGAACATCAGCAGGAGAGGACTCTTTAAAGTAGAGACACTACATACTGATATACACCTGAACATCAGCAGGAGAGGACTCTTTAAAGTAGAGACACTACATACTGATATACACCTGAACATCAGCAGGAGAGGACTCTTTAAAGTAGAGACACTACATACTGATATACACCTGAACATCAGCAGGAGAGGACTCTTTAAAGTAGAGACACTACATACTGATATACACCTGAACATCAGCAGGAGAGGACTCTTTAAAGTAGAGACACTACATACTGATATACACCTGAACATCAGCAGGAGAGGACTCTTTAAAGTAGAGAAACTACATACTGATATACACCTGAACATCAGCAAGAGAGGACTCTTTAAAGTAGAGATTCTACATACTGATATACACCTGAACATCAGCAAGAGAGGACTCTTTAAAGTAGAGACACTACACACTGATATACACCTGAACATCAGCAGGAGAGGACTCTTTAAAGTAGAGACACTACATACTGATATACACCTGAACATCAGCAGGAGAGGACTCTTTAAAGTAGAGACACTACATACTGATATACACCTGAACATCAGCAGGAGAGGACTCTTTAAAGTAGAGATTCTACATACTGATATACACCTGAACATCAGCAGGAGAGGACTCTTTAAAGTAGAGACACTACATACTGATATACACCTGAACATCAGCAGGAGAGGACTCTTTAAAGTAGAGATTCTACATACTGATATACACCTGAACATCAGCAGGAGAGGACTCTTTAAAGTAGAGACACTACATACTGATATACACCTGAACATCAGCAGGAGAGGACTCTTTAAAGTAGAGACACTACATACTGATATACACCTGAACATCAGCAGGAGAGGACTCTTTAAAGTAGAGACACTACATACTGATATACACCTGAACATCAGCAGGAGAAGACTCTTTAAAGTAGAGACACTACATACTGATATACACCTGAACATCAGCAGGAGAGGACTCTTTAAAGTAGAGACACTACATACTGATATACACCTGAACATCAGCAGGAGAGGACTCTTTAAAGTAGAGACACTACATACTGATATACACCTGAACATCAGCAGGAGAGGACTCTTTAAAGTAGAGACACTACATACTGATATACACCTGAACATCAGCAGGAGAGGACTCTTTAAAGTAGAGACACTACAAACTGATATACACCTGAACATCAGCAGGAGAGGACTCTTTAAAGTAGAGGCACTACATACTGATATACACCTGAACATCAGCAGGAGAGGACTCTTTAAAGTAGAGACACTACATACTGATATACACCTGAACATCAGCAGGAGAGGACTCTTTAAAGTAGAGACACTACATACTGATATACACCTGAACATCAGCAGGAGAGGACTCTTTAAAGTAGAGACACTACATACTGATATACACCTGAACATCAGCAGGAGAGGACTCTTTAAAGTAGAGACACTACATACTGATATACACCTGAACATCAGCAGGAGAGGACTCTTTAAAGTAGAGACACTACATACTGATATACACCTGAACATCAGCAGGAGAGGACTCTTTAAAGTAGAGACACTACATACTGATATACACCTGAACATCAGCAGGAGAGGACTCTTTAAAGTAGAGACACTACATACTGATATACACATGAACATCAGCAGGAGAGGACTCTTTAAAGTAGAGACACTACATACTGATATACACCTGAACATCAGCAGGAGAGGACTCTTTAAAGTAGAGACACTACATACTGATATACACCTGAACATCAGCAGGAGAGGACTCTTTAAAGTAGAGACACTACATACTGATATACACCTGAACATCAGCAGGAGAGGACTCTTTAAAGTAGAGAAACTACATACTGATATACACCTGAACATCAGCAAGAGAGGACTCTTTAAAGTAGAGATTCTACATACTGATATACACCTGAACATCAGCAAGAGAGGACTCTTTAAAGTAGAGACACTACACACTGATATACACCTGAACATCAGCAGGAGAGGACTCTTTAAAGTAGAGACACTACATACTGATATACACCTGAACATCAGCAGGAGAGGACTCTTTAAAGTAGAGACACTACATACTGATATACACCTGAACATCAGCAGGAGAGGACTCTTTAAAGTAGAGATTCTACATACTGATATACACCTGAACATCAGCAGGAGAGGACTCTTTAAAGTAGAGACACTACATACTGATATACACCTGAACATCAGCAGGAGAGGACTCTTTAAAGTAGAGATTCTACATACTGATATACACCTGAACATCAGCAGGAGAGGACTCTTTAAAGTAGAGACACTACATACTGATATACACCTGAACATCAGCAGGAGAGGACTCTTTAAAGTAGAGACACTACATACTGATATACACCTGAACATCAGCAGGAGAGGACTCTTTAAAGTAGAGACACTACATACTGATATACACCTGAACATCAGCAGGAGAAGACTCTTTAAAGTAGAGACACTACATACTGATATACACCTGAACATCAGCAGGAGAGGACTCTTTAAAGTAGAGACACTACATACTGATATACACCTGAACATCAGCAGGAGAGGACTCTTTAAAGTAGAGACACTACATACTGATATACACCTGAACATCAGCAGGAGAGGACTCTTTAAAGTAGAGACACTACATACTGATATACACCTGAACATCAGCAGGAGAGGACTCTTTAAAGTAGAGACACTACAAACTGATATACACCTGAACATCAGCAGGAGAGGACTCTTTAAAGTAGAGGCACTACATACTGATATACACCTGAACATCAGCAGGAGAGGACTCTTTAAAGTAGAGACACTACATACTGATATACACCTGAACCTCAGCAGGAGAGGACTCTTTAAAGTAGAGACACTACATACTGATATACACCTGAACATCAGCAGGAGAGGACTCTTTAAAGTAGAAACACTACATACTGATATACACCTGAACATCAGCAGGAGAGGACTCTTTAAAGTAGAGACACTACATACTGATATACACCTGAACATCAGCAGGAGAGGACTCTTTAAAGTAGAGGCACTACATACTGATATACACCTGAACATCAGCAGGAGAGGACTCTTTAAAGTAGAGACACTACATACTGATATACACCTGAACATCAGCAGGAGAGGACTCTTTAAAGTAGAGACACTACACACTGAAATACATCCGAACATCAGCAGGAGAGGACTCTTTAAAGTAAACCCTATTGAATGTGATTAAGAGAGCAGATTAAATGAGACTGCAGCAGCTTCTTTCCTCTAATTATTCTAGAGGACAAGTTGGAGAGGCGAGACGTTTGACGCTCACAAGGACGGACGGCGAGCTGGAAAAGATCCGCCTCAGTTTGACCTTTGGTCGACGTGAATCATTACACATCGAGTCCTCTCTCTGAACCAGGAGGGACGGCGGAGACCCCGAGGCCTCCAGGGGCCACAGGGGCCGCATCCGTCATACAGGAAAGTGTTCGTCAGAGGAGGGAGAAGGGATATTATTATTATAAATATTATTGTTATTATTTATTTATTAATATTATTGTTATTTATTTAATTATTTTTTCAATTATTTGTACATTTTTATATTATATTGTGTTTCATTTTCTTATTATTAATTCATATTATTATTTTAAGTATTTGTTTTTTATTAAAAAAAATTGTCATGTAAAATGTTTAATATTATTTGTATTTTAATTATACTTATATTTAGGTTCATTTTATTATTATTTCTAATAATAATAATAATAATAATAATAATAATAATAATCATTATTATTATTATTATTACTGAAAATACACTCTTCCCTCTAAATCAGGATAGATGTTATCCTCATCTTTGTATTGTATTAGGGTTAATAACAGTCGCCAGTCTTAGGAACAGAAAATCTAATGTTTTATAATTTAGTTCAGAGCTGCTACTAAACATACTTTCTGGTGAACATATTTTGTAGGGTGTTAGAATATTTCCAGACCTCAACACCAAGAAAAATGTGCTAAAAAAAGTGTTGTTTAAAATCACAACTCTTATAAAATGTCGCGTCCAATCTGCCTGCATAAATAAATCTGCTTTAATTGTATTTTGTAAAACCTTTTCATCACATTTTAATAAAATCTGCTTGTTCAGATGTACCAACATGTTCTTTTTTTCTGCCCACTGCAGTGCATTTTTTTTATTTATGCCCACGTATTATTTAACATGATCGCTGACCTCTGATCTGTCAGACGGTTCGCAGGCGGCACCGCTGACACATTTCTGTAGAACGAAGCCACGCTGCATTATGGGAACTCGGTTTAAATGATATTTCACGCCATAAAAAATCCCCATGTGGCCTGCAGAGTGAAGCTCAATTTGGGCATAAAAAATGCAGGAAGTTTGCATTTAAAGAAAGAATGTGATTCATTTGTAATTAAGTATTCCAATCAGCATGCATTACCAGGACCAATGACTCTGCAGCGTTTGCTATTCCTAGCAGTTAAAATACATCTATTAGCCAATTAATTATACCAACAAAATAACAAAGCGGTCTCAGGACCTTCCCCAAATCTGGCCATTCGTCTCGGGAACAGAACATAATTCCGGCCCCTAGTCTCAGGACCAGTCACTAGTTTAAGGACCATACTCTAGGCCTCTAGTCTCAGGATAGGTCCCTAGTCTCAAGACCAGGCCCTAGTCTCATGACCAGACCCTAGTCTTGTAAATGTCTGAACACACTGCTGCTTTTGTAACAAATGAATTTCCCACATTGGGATCAATACACTATCTATATATCTATCTATCTATCTAAAACGGACCCCTAGTTTAAGGACCAGACATTAGTCTGAAGATTGGCCCCTAGTCTGAATATCAATCCCTAGTTTTAGCACTGGACCCTAGTCTAGCCCCTAATCACAACACCAGTCCTTAGTCTTAAGACCTGACCCTCGTCTCAGGAACAAAAACTAGTCTCAGGACCAGATCCTAGTTGTTTTAGGATGGGCCCTTAGTCCCAATACCGGTACCTAGTCTAATGGCGCATTTCCACTGCAGGGCCTAGCACGGCTTAGTACGGTATAGTTAGGCCTTGGTAGGCCAGGCTCACTTTATGCTGCGTTTCCATTACAGTTTAGGAACTGGGATAGTAACTATAGTAACGCAGTGTAGGCGGAGCCGTGACGTCATCTTCAATGCGAACCACAGAAAACCAACATCAGCCGTTAGCTGTTAGCACTCAGAGCTCACAGCTCCTCATATCTGTTCAGAAACTAGACAAAAGTTAAACAAGTACAAACCACAGACTGCCTGTGTCATGGAGAGTACAGTCGCTGCTTTATTTATGTCTGTAGGCCGTTGTTGTGAGTGTGGACGGTCGGAGCATATACTGCGTTAGCTTAGCCAATCTCCATTTAGAAAACACGCATTTTAAAAGGTTTTTCCCCTGCCGTCTGTCTGCAGACTTGACAAAGCATTAATTCATGGTTTTTACTAACCGGTATCAGTATGTTGTTACTTCGGCATCATTTTGAAACGTGTATTACAATTAAATCACGGTCAAATATGTTCATCTTGTTGTAGTTGTAGCCCCCTTGCCAGCGATTCTCTCTCTCTAGTTTAGCATACTCAGCCCGACTCAGCCCGGTTGTTGGCCCGGAAAGAACCTTGATTTTGGAGAGCCAGAAAAACTGTGAAAAAGTACCCGCTAGCCGGAACTACGCCAAGTGGAAACGCAACCAAAAACAGGCCGGGCACGGCACGGCACGCTTAAACCGCACTCCTCGCTGTAGTGGAAATACGCCATAAGAAAAAGTCTCTAGTCTCAGGAACGAACCCTAGTCTAAGAACAAGTCCCTCGTCTAAGAACAAGTCCTTAGTCTAAGAACAAGTCCCTCGTCTAAGAACAAGTCCCTAGTCTAAGAACAAGTCCTTAGTCTAAGAACAAGTCTCTAGTCTAAGAACAAGTCCCTCGTCTAAGAACAAGTCTCTAGTCTAAGAACAAGTCCCTCGTCTAAGAACAAGTCCTTAGTCTAAGAACAAGTCTCTAGTCTAAGAACAAGTACCTCGTCTAAGAACAAGTCCTTAGTCTAAGAACAAGTCTCTAGTCTAAGAACAAGTCTCTAGTCTAAGAACAAGTCGAGTTTAGTGTCAGGAATATTTCCAAAGACCCATAATAATCCCTCATTGCTTCTGGACAAAAAGGTGGGTGGATTTTAAAGCTTCTTTTCTCCTGCAGGTTTCTGATTGGCTGTCAGCAGCAGCACCCTGAGGCCCCCCTCCCCCCCCCCCTCATTGGAGGTGCTGTAGCTGCACTCAGAGCAGATGATGCAGAATGATGTGCGCTCATGTGGAAACCTGCATTCAGTCGGTCTGGTTAGATAACGTCCTCTGATCTTTGTTTGCTTGTTTTCTGCTTATTACAGTTGTTTCTTTCCTCTCTGCCGGCAGAAGCAGTCAGTAGAGATTCAGCTGCTGGGATGCATCTGAATCTACAATATCTTCTGCACTGGGAGCATTTTAAAACCTATGAGATGTTGTTGCTGGATCATTTACTGGCCTTTTACATCGCGTGTGTTACTTCTGAGCATTTCATAGTTTTATTTGAATCACAAATCACAGTTATCTTCTGTTTATTCAATGTATATTTTTAAATGGCAAGAGTTAAGTAAATTAATTGTTATTTTTACAACTGAGTATTTGCAGTCTGTTTACTTAAGGTTGTTCAGGACTCCTGATGCAAACAATAACTCACTATTATTAACTTGCAATTTATTATCATGCTCTCTGTTACAAAATAAAAACTTAGACTTTTGAGCATTAGTTCTCATTTTAAAGGTCCCCTATCATCCTCTTCTTCATCAATATATTACAGGTCTCAGATATATCCAGAGCCTGTCTCTGATTGGCTGAAACACCAAACAGATCATTGCAGCATTACCCATAATCCCCTCTGTTTCAGCCCTGTTTCCAAAGTGCTGATTCTCTGTCTGTTACTTTAGATGAAAATAAGGAGCCCCTCCCCACGCCCCTCTGAGAGAGATTTGGTTACAAAGAACTCAATGGTGCTCTAGGAGGAGATTCAGGTGATAAGGGGGGGGGATGTTACCTTGGTTGCTGATTGGCTAATGGTTACACAAGGCAAAACATCGTTATGACATCATCAAGTGGCCAAAATCTGATCAGCTCATTTTCAGACAGGTTTTTATAGAAATGGATCAAAAAGAGAGAGAATCTTTGTTCCTGAAACTTTCAGAGTCTCTTTCCACAGAGGGGACACATGTTGATGAAGAAGAGACATGAAGAAGAGGGGACACATGTTGATGAAGAAGAGACATGAAGAAGAGGGGACACATGTTGATGAAGAAGAGACATGAAGAAGAGGGGACACATGTTGATGAAGAAGAGACATGAAGAAGAGGGGACACATGTTGATGTAGAAGAGACATGAAGAAGAGGGGACACATGTTGATGAAGAAGAGACATGAAGAAGAGGGGACACATGTTGATGAAGAAGAGACATGAAGAAGAGGGGACACATGTTGATGTAGAAGAGACATGAAGAAGAGGGGACACATGTTGATGAAGAAGAGACATGAAGAAGAGGGGACACATGTTGATGAAGAAGAGACATGAAGAAGAGGGGACACATGTTGATGAAGAAGAGACATGAAGAAGAGGGGACACATGTTGATGAAGAAGAGACATGAAGAAGAGGGGACACATGTTGATGTAGAAGAGACATGAAGAAGAGGGGACACATGTTGATGAAGAAGAGACATGAAGAAGAGGGGACACATGTTGATGAAGAAGAGACATGAAGAAGAGGGGACACATGTTGATGAAGAAGAGACATGAAGAAGAGGGGACACATGTTGATGTAGAAGAGACATGAAGAAGAGGGGACACATGTTGATGAAGAAGAGACATGAAGAAGAGGGGACACATGTTGATGTAGAAGAGACATGAAGAAGAGGGGACACATGTTGATGAAGAAGAGACATGAAGAAGAGGGGACACATGTTGATGTAGAAGAGACATGAAGAAGAGGGGACACATGTTGATGAAGAAGAGACATGGAGAAGAGTGGACACATGTTGATGTAGAAGAGACATGAAGAAGAGGGGACACATGTTGATGAAGAAGAGACATGGAGAAGAGTGGACACATGTTGATGTAGAAGAGACATGAAGAAGAGGGGACACATGGTGATGTAGAAGAGACATGAAGAAGAGGGGACACATGGTGATGTAGAAGAGACATGAAGAAGAGGGGACACATGTTGATGTAGAAGAGACATGAAGAAGAGGGGACACATGTTGATGTAGAAGAGACATGAAGAAGAGGGGACACATGTTGATGTAGAAGAGACGTGAAGAAGAAGATTTTGCATAATATGTGACCTTTAACCTCTGTTGAATAGTGTCTGTCGATGTATACAAAAGAACTGAAGGAGAACTGAGATAAATCACCAAACATGTTTCAGCAATCAAGACAATGACAAAAAGCTAATGCTGGGCTATACAGGAACTACAGCACGGTCACATGACGTCTCTTCAGCTTGTGTTAACCACAGATCTTATTTCACGTTAACAACCAAAAACACAATCAGAAAACCATTGACCTCCAGACCAGGGGACAGGAAGCACTAAACTCATCCCTGCAACTCTCTAATGGGGTTTGGTTTCATGTTTTTAGTTCAATGTATACAAAAGATAGTTTTCTGTATGCGAAACACATTTCCCTGATTCCCACAGGTATTTATCGAGGAAACACGAGGAAAGTCAGGGACATTTTTGGGGGAATTCTTTAAAAAACAACCCGTTTCAACCTTGCTTTGAAATGATGTTACTACCAGGGTTTGAAGCGTTACTGTAAAGTATTTAACGCATCCTATATATGCAGCGTTGGTTAATAACAGAGATTTACGTTGGCGTTGTGAAAGTGGAGGTGAGGTTTAACGTGTTTAAAGCCCTATTAGAGCCGACCTGCACTCCGTTTGATCAGAAGAGCCAGAGTCTGTCCAGGAGGAGAGATCTGCAGAGGGATTCATTAGCGCCCTCCGCAGAGTTTACATTCATTTGATTAACTCACGCTCCGCACAATGCTTTCCATTTTAAAGATAACTGCTCTTCTCCGAGGGCTAAACTATTAGGTTACGTAAGTCTCGCATTTCCATGTCACAGACCTCGAGCCAGCTGAGCATCGCGGATGAAAACCTTTAATTATCTCTCGCCGATGAGGCAATCATTTTCTATTTGCTCCAGTTAATGACCCGGTGCAGCCCAGATTTAAAATAAACTACGGGAGAGACTTCACTTTGCTTTCAGCTGTCAATTTGAGATAATTGTGGTGTTTTAGTGAACGCTCTGATCTTTAATCTGAGTTTAATAGCTGGTACCATGAAGCTCAGCCACCTTAAAATAGCTGTTTGTAGTCAGTAATCATCATCATTAGTGACAGGTTTACCGTCAATGAATAAGGTGAGTCCTATTGAGAATAAAAGTCTATCTAATGGACAGGCAAGAAACACACAAAACTAAATATACTTAACATTAAACACAAGGAAAGTATAATTAAAAAAATAAACGTTTTTTAGGGAGATAAGGAAGGAAACTGCCTCTATTATGTATTTATTTGGGGGATTTTAGAAGATGAATTAGTACAGACAAAAAGTCTTTAAAGCTCAATCTTTAGTTTGACTTTTACAATTGTTCCATCTTTTTTTATAGTTTGTCATGTTTTATGTGGTAATGTAAAATCCGATGTTCAATGTAATGAACCGTAGCCTCACTCCTACTATCAAAATAAACATTTAATAAATCAGACTTTAGTTCCACCTGGAGTAAATCCACAAGCTACCCTGCAGTATACAAAGTCATTCAAACTAGCTGCACCTTTACCAGCTTTGAGAACACTTTCATGATCAATCATTATAAAACATATCAGATATATTATTCTGAAATGGACCAATCTGCACAATGACTACTTTTACTGCTACTTTCACTATATTTTGATGAGAATACTTTTATACTTTCACTTGAGGAACATTTTGAATGCAGGACTTTTACTGTAACAGAGTATTCCTACACTCTGGTACTTCTACTTTTACTCAAGTACAAGATCTGAGTACTTCTACTTTTACTCAAGTACAATACCTGAGTACTTCTACTTTTACTCAAGTACAAGATCTGAGTGCTTCTACTTTGACTCAAGTACAAGATCTGAGTACTTCTACTTTACTCAAGTACAAGATCTGAATACTTCTACTTTTACTCAAGTACAAGATCTGAATACTTCTACTTTTACTCAAGTACAAGATCTGAGTATTTCTACTTTCACTCAAGTACAAGATCTGAGTACTTCTACTTTGACTCAAGTACAAGATCTGAGTACTTCTACTTTTACTCAAGTACTAGATCTGAGTACTTCTACTTTACTCAAGTACAAGATCTGAATACTTCTACTTTTACTCAAGTAAAGATCTGAGTATTTCTACTTTCACTCAAGTACAAGATGTGAGTACTTCTACTTTTACTCAAGTACAAGATGTGAGTATTTCTACTTTTACTCAAGTACAAGATCTGAGTACTTCTACTTTCACTCAAGTACAAGATCTGAATACTTCTACTTTCACTCAAGTACAAGATTATATTTATAGTATTTCTCCACCTCTTCTTATTTCTACCTGGTTGTATTTCATCATATCGTGTTCTGAACACCATTGTCCCTCTCCCTGGATACTGAGTGTGTTTTTGGAAAGTTTAACAATCCAGAATATTTTCAGGTCATGTGACTTGCGGTCGTCTCAGGTAAAGTAACTTGAGTCCTGAGCTGTTTGCGTACCTGCTCCACAGGGAAGATTATTATGTTGCAGCTGGAGGCTTAAACCCTGCAGGAGAGATGACTGTCCAGAATCTGAGAGGAGGGAGATCTCTGAGCGCTGAATATACATTTCATATTTGATCTGCAGACCACAGCTCCTTCACAGTAAACTTTAACACGTTGTCTGAGTTTCTGCTCTGCTGGTTCAGCTGCTGGTCATCAGAGGGATTGACGAGCTAAAAACACCTGTGTCTCCATTGAACAGCAAGCTCATGTTACCTGGGCCTCACTGCAGGTTTTAATGTCAACAAAAACATATGTTCTGTCTTTGTTTCAATATATAGTACGAATCAGATTATTCACATGAGGAAAGAAAATGAGTATAATACACTAATTACACCACAAATGAGTATCTTGAATATAATAACTTATAGTTAGAGAAAGACGCATTTTAAAAGTGTGTTATCATTACTTTTCACAGGTTTGGAGGTATAGTTTCTAACATTCAAACAAGCAATTATAAATGCAAATATTCTGTATGTTCTGTAAAGTCCAAATATTATTTCCCTGCTCACATACAGCGCGCTTTTTGAAATGCTGCAAGTTTGATGCATCCGGCTTAAATAACGAGCAGTCGGTAATAGGACTACATTTCCCAGCAGCTAAATACAACAGAACTACATGCAAACTAACATTCAACCATTACTCTGAATATGACCAAATGCAAATGGGTGCAGGTCATGAAAACAGCATGAATTAAGCCTCACTGATGCTGTGGAACGTTGACATTCAATTTGGGTTTTTATCAAAGTGATCCTACATTTCCAAACCCTTCACACACGGAGGCATGGATGCAAAAGTGGTCTAAAGTCTAAATCCCCACACGCTGAGGATGAGCATTAGAAAGACTCAATTGCCTATTTTGAATCATGACAATACTGCTGAATAAAACACATGGTTTGAAATAAATACGTTTGTTTGCTCGTCAATAACCTTACGCATGCAAGTAGGAAGCTGAAATAAGTCAACGGTTAATATGTGTCCTCACACAGGACACCAACAGTGTGTTTATTAGTGAAAGTTACGTCTTTGTTGGAACAATCAATCGACCTCAAGTTTGAACGTATTTCATCACTTTTTATACAAGGTCAAACTTGCTCTAAACACGTATTACTAAAATGTTGTGAAAAGACAACTGAAAAACAAAAACAAAAGTAGTAAAATAGGTCAAACTGTGCTGATTGGAGACCTTGGAGTAATACCAGCCTGACTAACAATATATAATACAACTGTTTGTTCTTTAAAACGATGAACAAGTGACAAATAAAACACTGAAAGGACTAAAGAGAGATCATTGACAACACATAGGGCTGCTTCTCCAGCTGAGGATTAGCATCAGAAAGACACGATTGCCTTTTATGGTCTGGAACAGGACCCTGAACTCTGATCAGTGATTTTGATTCTGATAACTCTGTAAATAACAGTCTTTAAGATCTCAAGTGCCTGCAGTGTGAACATAACCCTAATGTCTCTGCTGTGTCCTACGGGACTCTCACAAGATGAAACTCTAATGGGTGATTTTGGAAGCCAATGTCAATGTTCGGAAACATTTCAAGCTTTTAAAACATCCTGTCAGCCGGCCAAAAGATAATCAACACTGGTGCCTTTAACCCGTCAAACCATTAGAGCCTTCAGAAACACTGGTTCTAACGTCATGATGTCCACATTTACAACGTGTATCAGGTCTTTCCAAAAGCCTCAAAACCTCCATAGTGTTTATGTGACAGATTTCTATCCTTCACTGTCAACATGTATATCTTTTACTTTTTAGTTCTGTTGTATTTTCACATCATGTGCCTCTTTTGAACTTGCTGATGTGACGATTTGGGATCAATAAAGTCTATCTCCTCTTATCTTACTGAGATGTTGTGAAAAATGTCCTGGAAAGAAGAATCCAGGACGAGCTCAGCAGCCTCATATCTCTCTCTCTGTGTGTGTGTGTGTGTGTGTGTGTGTGTGTGTGTGTGTGTGTGTGTGTGTGTGTGTGTGTGTGTGTGTGTGTGTGTGTGTGTGTGTGTGTGTGTGTGTGTGTGTGTGTGTGTGTGTGTGTGTGTGTGTGTGTGTGTGTGTGTGTGTGTGTGTGTGTGTGTGTGTTATGTAACTTCCTCTTTGCATTGTCTCTCCTGCTCCCAGCGTTTTCCCAGCCGAGCGAGGGTTAGCAGTCAGAGAGAAGCTCACGCTAATCACCTCGCCCTCAGATATCTCAGAAAACACTCGACAGCCTCCGAGTTCGACCACCGGTATTAAAGCCTCAGATATCTGTCTCCAGCTGAAGCACCAAATAATATTTAACGTTTTAATATCCCTAATCACCGCGGCTGTGTGTGTGTGTGTGTGTGTGTGTGTGTGTGTGTGTGTGTGTGTGTGTGTGTGTGTGTGTGTGTGTGTGTGTGTGTGTGTGTGTGTGTGTGTGTGTGTGTGTGTGTGTGTGTAATTAGTCGTGCTACAGCAACTTCTCCTCCGTACTTCTTGTGTCACGCAAGGCATTAGGCGCCCCCGGATTAAATGCGGTAAAAATAGAAGCATGATAATGCATCACATGTAAATACTGTACTTTTAAAGTGAGTGTTTATTTATACGACCACATCGAGTTTAGCGAGCGCTCCGGATTAGTCGTAGAGATGTTCTCCTCCTCTCTGGGAAATGAGATGTCGATCACTCTGACAGCCGTGACGGGATATTTCTATCAGCATGCAAAGTTTTTTAATCTTTTTCCAAGTGTTTGAGGACACGGCTCAAAGTTCAGGCTCAAATCCGTCCTCCATATCAGGACGGACAACAGATGATGGGGAAATATATTTTTGGAAAGTAAATCCATCATCTGAAAGGCAACTTTCCAGCTAGTCTGTGACGTGCTGACATGTTGGTAAACTAGAAGGGCAATGTGTGTGTCGGGGGATTTGGATCTGCTCGAAAATGAAAAACATTTGACCTGGACCTTTGATACACACTTTCACCAAACTGCATTAAAATCAGACGCGTCTTTCTCATAGTAATCCTGCCTGACAACACAAAACATCACCTCCTCGCTGGAGCTGATAGAAAACCAGTCAAAGCTTTGTAGATGATGAATTTCAGACATCGTCTTAATGTGAAAGTGGTGACAAACTTTGCTGAGATTAACGTACTGCAGATGTAAACGTCAATTCAAGTGTTGGAAGAAGAACTCAGATCCTTTACTTAACCAAAAGTACAAATACTACGGTCTTAAAGTACCCCAATACATGTCAAAGTCCTGAGTATTAGCAACAAAGTAAAGACCAAAAACTAAAAGTACTGATTCTGCACAAAGGCCTATTTCAGAATAATTTAAAGTACAGAAATATGATCAGATAAATCTCCTTCAAGTATCAGAAGTAAATGTCCTTGTCATGCAGAATGGATCTTTGTACAGAAATATATTACTATGGTTATAAAGTTATCCTTTTTCATGGACTAAAACATGTGTTTGTTGACCAACCTTAGCTAAATGGAGCTCAGCGCAAGTTCAGACCGTCTTTACTATTTCATTTACTATTCCCATGTTACTACTCTCTCTCCTCTCAATAAGTGATTGGGGGCGTCACTCCCCAGCTTAACCAATCACTTCGCTCTATTCTCACAAGCCTATCACAGCGCTCCGCTAAACCTTTTAAATCTGCTCTCCCCTCTGACAGCTGTCATTTCAGGTGACTCGACGCAACCCTCCTCCCCCCCTTTTCACCTCCTGTCCCTCTGAATCCAGGGTCAAGCTAAGCCCCTCCCCTTCAGACCGACCCCAACTATCTATAGAGTGGCGAAGTCCCTCCCCTTCCGGTGGACCTCCATGGGACCTTATTTCGGAAAGGTTATGTATTGAAGTCAATGGAGAGAGAAAGATTATCTTTCGATCCCGTTTGAATTGTGCCACGAATTACACATATGATGTTTGTCAATTTAAAAGATAATTTTGCAAGTCAAAAAAAAAAAATGTGTCGTAAAACTGTGAAGTAACACATTTGTTTGTGTGAAACGCTCAATGAACTACATCTCTGGTCAACAACACACGTCACCAAGATGGCCGTCACTACTGTCTTGTCAACAAAATGATTGACTACCCTCACTATCACCACAATGAAACACGTCCTGAAGAAAGTCATGCAAAGCTGCCTGCCTGCCTTCCTTTGATTCTCTCTGAACTGCCTGGTCGTTTTAATGTTTAATGTCAACCATTTGTGCAGATAGCATGAAGTAGAAAAGATCGCTAGCGTTAGCGTTAGCATTTCTCCCCCGGGCTTAAATTGTGTATTATAGAATGATCACACCGGTGACAGCACTCTTCAAAGGGTTCACGAAATATGACTACCACTCTTACTGTTTAACAAGGCTGTAATGCTAACTAATGTGGTAGCTACTAGCTAGCTTGATTCAGACACTCCTACTCCTTTCATCAGACGGGAAGCAAAAGAACGAGCAAGACCCATTGCTGGTATGATAACAACCTGGTACTAAGCACACAGGCATCTTGTTAAAGTTATCTTATCTTAGCCAGCGCCATATAGATAGATTATATCTATATGGCGCTGATCTTAGCTATCTCTTAGTGGAGGAAAACAATTGTGACATCACTTACGCGACTCTGGGATTTGTAGTCTTTCTAGTTGCGTATTTTTCATAGTCTTATATTTCAACAGTTTTACGACAAACTGTGACTTTTTTGACATGGAAATGATTTTTTAAGATTGACAAACATCATATGTGTAATTCATGGCACAATTCAAACGGGATCGAAAGATACGTTTTCTCTCTCCATTGACTTCAATACATTATTTTTCTGAAATAAGGTCCCATGGGGCGGAAGTAGATGGGCGTGACTTCGCCACTCTATTCACCACCACCAGGGTCAAGCTAAGCCACTCCCCTTCAGACCGAACCCAACCATCTATTCACCACCACCAGTGTCTAGACCCCGGGGGGTTTCATCTGATCGGTTCTCCCCTCCCGAATGATACTCCCGCACAACGGGGCCTAATCGCCAAAACTCCATTACATTCATTTGTGTATTCCTGGCAATAAATATGTATTCTTCCATCAACACCGTCTCTGCTGATTGAATTGAAATACTGTGAAGATTATTACTATACTAACGCATCACACCACATCAGCATATCAGGTGTTTTTATACACAAAGTTCGAGGAGCAAAACCCTCATTTCAACAAAGTAAAAAGGTGGTCGTAAAGGTAGCACACACACACACACACACACACATCTCAATTTCACCAATGTATCCGAGCGTCCTCTGATGAACGTCACCAGGCTGAACCATGTGTGTTTGACATGACCAGAATAAATTGGTGGAATTGGGTCTACTTTCATCTGAAGATCTGTGTGTGTGTGTGTGTGTGTGTGTGTGTGTGTGTGTGTGTGTGTGTGTGTGTGTGTGTGTGTGTGTGTGTGTGTGTGTGTGTGTGTGTGTGTGTGTGTGTGTGTGTGTGTGTGTGTGTGTGTGTGTGCTACCTTTGTATTCAACGTTGGAATAAAATCAGGTGCAATCTAGCAAACATTTCAGAACAAACTGATGCAGTGCCTTAGTGTTGAAAACCTGCTTCACTGAACCCCGACATGTTGGAGGTCCATATGTTTCTGCATGTTTCTGAAACACTTGTAAACCTCAACTACACAATACTCTGATCTAGAGCTAACTTTTAAACTGATAATGCTGAGAAAGCACTTTAAAACCATAGCATGAGTGCTGTAAGCTGGACCTTATTTCTCACTCTACAATAGCCCAAGATATTTCCATTAGGAAAACATTCTGCCAATATAAAAGCCCAAACAAATATCTAAAACATAAATAACAACAGATATGATCAACAGAAACAAATACATTAACAGCAAACACACACCTATAGAAACTATTCAAAGTCAAAAACTACAAAGACAAATACGATGCATCAAGTCAAAGTTCACATTTCTATTATTATGTCTCTATTATAACAGAGTCCCAAAGAAATCAAAGACAGAAAGAAATGCTACCTCACACACTGATTAGCAAAGGAACTCTTTGAATGGCCAAAATATGGTTGGTAATCAGTACTTAAAGGGGACCTATCATGCAAAATGCACTTGTGTACGTCTTTTCTACATGAATATGTGTCCCCGGTGTTCCAGGGAACTCACCAAGTGTCAGAAAACACAACCCTCTCTATTTTCCTCCATACCCAAATCTCTAAAAAAGGGGCTGCAACGGATCTGATAAAAACTGATCCAGATTTGAACACTGTCCTGACGTCAGGACGGTGGCGCTACGGCTATTGGGCCAACTCCACCAATCAGGAGGAGACAGCCACGCCATTGCCGTTCGAAAGCGCTGGAGACACTGTAGTACATATGCCAGGCCTGTAGATGGTGCTGTTCTCACTGAATCAGCCCCAGCCACTAATACCTGTACTTTCTACTTCTTACATTTTGAACACAAATACCTGTACTTTCTACTTCTTACATGTTGAACACAAATACCTGTACTTTCTACTTCTTACATGTTGAACACAAATACCTGTACTTTCTACTTCTTACATGTTGAACACAAATACCTGTACTTTCTACTTCTTACATGTTGAACACAAATACCTGTACTTTCTACTTCTTACATGTTGAACCCAAATACCTGTACTTTCTACTTCTCACATGTTGAACACAAATACCTGTACTTTCTACTTCTTACATGTTGAACCCAAATACCTGTACTTTCTACTTCTTACATGTTGAACACAAATACCTGTACTTTCTACTTCTCACATGTTGAACACAAATACCTGTACTTTCTACTTCTTACATGTTGAACACTAATACCTGTACTTTCTACTTCTTACATGTTGAACACAAATACCTGTACTTTCTACTTCTCACATGTTGAACACAAATACCTGTACTTTCTACTTCTTACATGTTGAACACAAATACCTGTACTTTCTACTTCTCACATGTTGAACACAAATACCTGTACTTTCTACTTCTTACATGTTGAACTCAAATACCTGTACTTTCTACTTCTTACATGTTGAACTCAAATACCTGTACTTTCTACTTCTTACATGTTGAACCCAAATACCTGTACTTTCTACTTCTCACATTTCCCAAACAGGCTGGTTCCTTTAGTTTGAATGTGTGTTTGGTGGCGTGATCATTATTATTTAGAGTCATTGCGTGCCTATTGATTTGAACACGATCCGTGTATCCATCATTTCCTGGTCTTCTCTAAAGAAGAGGGACCAATGAAAACGTTGTCATGTTGCCGTTGTTCAGCATGGAAACATTCATTAGCTAACAATGACATTATTGTTCTATTAATATAAAGGGAGGTCAGGTACTCTTTAAAACAGCTGCTAGTTATGGGTACTTTTTACTGAAGTACATTTCAAAGCCCTCTTTACTTTGACTTGAGTCAAGAAGTTTAGTCAGTACTTCTACTTTCACCAGAGTATTTTTAAACACGAGTATCTGTACTTCTACTTGAGTAAAGGATGTGTTGGTGAACGTCAGATTTCTCGTTGTTTTCTGGATGACATCGAGCAGACGGATTCCCCTAATCAGGGTCTGCAGCGGACGCCAGATCTGCAGATTACACCGCGCTGCCAGAATGTATTTATCGTGTTGGACAGCGTCCCGGAGCCGGATATTCTCTATATATCCGGCTAATTGATGCTTCAAACAGATAACCAGCAGTTTAGTCGGCTGATTACAAACAGCAGGGCAAAGGTGGGGGGGTTATTAACAGAAGATATATAACAAGAAAAACAAGCAAAAATCAAAAAGAGGTTCATAGCCAGGCTAACATCAGGGAAACATCAAGGAAAAAACGGGTAAAAAACACGACGTAAACATTTCGTAAAATCTGAATTTAAAAGAACAGGAAAAATATCAGTTAAAAATAAAGAAATTATGGTAGAAATCTGGTTGAAATTAAACAATAAAAACATGTCAAAGTGTGGTTAAAAAATGGTTTTAAAACAAATGCTAAAGAAGGTACATAATCAGGTAAAAAGAAGACACGTATTGTTAATACTTGAATGCTAGTCCTGTTAGTCCTGTTTATGGACACACTTTGACATTAAATAGTGCAGTTGCATTCAAAAGCCATGTGTTTGGATGTTTTAATAAAGGGTTACTGTTGTTAAAGCAGCCAACATTACTTCAATTAATCAATACTTTGTTCTGTGGCGGCACATAGAAAAAGGTGACACCAGGTGAGAAGTATTCCTATAGAGCACATGTGTCAAACTCAAGGCTCGGGGGCCAAATCAGGACCTTGGTGGATTTAATTTCGGCCCGCAGGATAATTTCTAATTACTATTAGATCTGGCCCTCCGGTATATTGCACGGACACCTTCACTCCATCCTGAGGGTCTCCTCAGCTCAGAGCCTGACCCCAAACATTGATGAACTTGCACCCAAGATGAGATGCCAAGTATCTGAGCTAGCATCACAGAGTAGCACACTGAGTTTACATGGATGTTTCCTTCTGCACTTTCTCTCTCACGACAACAGGGCATGTTTGGTTTTCTCTTTGAGGGAAATAGTTTTGTTGAAGCTGTTGTTGGCCTGTGGAGAAATGTACTCATAAGAAATGAGGCTGCAGATAGAGCCATAAGAAATGAATGCAACTGATTATTTAATGTTTAATGTTGTTTTTATAGGCAATAATTTAAGCTTTGTTAGTTCCAGGTTTAATATGTGCAATAAGTTCATTTCAATAAGTTCTGCAATAAACATTGAACCAGTCCGGCCCTCGACTAGTACCCATTTTTTTATTTTGGCCCACTGTGTATTTGAGTTTGACCCCCCTGCTCTAAAGGCACGTCTGAAAATGAAATCTTTATAAACCTTCTGTATAAATAAGCACGTGCCAATAAATCGGTAACATTATTAAAAGTGTAGTTAATATAGTCCCGATACACAAAAAGCCTTCCTCCATTTCACACATCTCCATTATATGTGGGATGTAATTATAAACAGCCTTCAGCCAATATTAACTCTTTCACATCTGCCATCTATTTAATATACGCCCTCGTGATGAAACACACACACATATATATATATAAAGAAAATCACTTCCCTATTTGTAGATAATGTCATAATATCAGATAACAATTCATTACCACCTCTAAATAATGACTTGTTACCAAATTATTATTATTTGTTGATGCACTTTTTTTGAGTTAAGTAGTTATTATGAAGTGTTTTTGAGAGATATTGCGATGTTATTTCGAAAGTCATTATTATGAGATACTATGTCATTATTCTGAGATACTATGTCATTATTCTGAGATACTATGTCATTATTCTGAGATACTAAGTCATTATTCTGAGATACTAAGTCATTATTATGAGATACTAAGTCATTATTCTGAGATACTAAGTCAGTATTTTGAGATACTAAGTGATTATTATGAGATACTAAGTGATTATTTTGAGATACTATGTCATTATTCTGAGATACTAAGTCATTATTCTGAGATACTAAGTCATTATTATGAGATACTAAGTCATTATTCTGAGATACTAAGTCATTATTATGAGATACTAAGTGATTATTATGAGATACTAAGTCATTATTATGAGATACTAAGTCATTATTATGAGATACTAAGTGATTATTATGAGATACTAAGTGATTATTATGAGATACTAAGTCATTATTCTGAGATACTAAGTGATTATTATGAGATACTAAGTCATTATTCTGAGATACTAAGTCATTATTATGAGATACTAAGTCATTATTATGAGATACTAAGTCATTATTATGAGATAAATGTCAGTATTCTGAGATACTAAGTCATTATTCTGAGATACTAAGTCAGTATTCTGAGATACTAAGTCAGTATTCTGAGATACTAAGTCATTATTCTGAGATACTAAGTCATTATTATGAGATACTAAGTCATTATTATGAGATACTAAGTCATTATTAGGAGATAAATGTCATTATTCTGAGATACTAAGTCATTATTCTGAGATACTAAGTCATTATTCTGAGATACTAAGTCATTATTATGAGATACTAAGTCATTATTATGAGATAAATGTCAGTATTCTGAGATACTAAGTCATTATTCTGAGATACTAAGTCAGTATTCTGAGATACTAAGTCAGTATTCTGAGATACTAAGTCATTATTCTGAGATACTAAGTCATTATTATGAGATACTAAGTCATTATTAGGAGATAAATGTCATTATTCTGAGATACTAAGTCATTATTCTGAGATACTAAGTCATTATTCTGAGATACTAAGTCATTATTATGAGATATATGTCAGTATTCTGAGATACTAAGTCATTATTCTGAGATACTAAGTCATTATTCTGAGATACTAAGTCATTATTATGAGATACTAAGTCATTATTCTGAGATACTAAGTCATTATTCTGAGATACTAAGTCATTATTACGAGATACTAAGTCATTATTCTGAGATACTAAGTGATTATTCTGAGATACTAAGTCATTATTCTGAGATACTAAGTCATTATTCTGAGATACTAAGTCATTATTCTGAGATACTAAGTCATTATTATGAGATACTAAGTCATTATTCTGAGATACTAAGTCATTATTCTGAGATACTAAGTCAGTATTCTGAGATACTAAGTCATTATTATGAGATACTAAGTCATTATTCTGAGATACTAAGTCAGTATTCTGAGATACTAAGTCATTATTCTGAGATACTAAGTCATTATTATGAGATACTAAGTCATTATTCTGAGATACTAAGTCATTATTATGAGATACTAAGTCAGTATTTTGAGATACTAAGTCATTATTATGAGATACTAAGTCATTATTCTGAGATACTAAGTCATTATTCTGAGATACTAAATCAGTATTCTGAGATACTAAGTCATTATTCTGAGATACTAAGTCATTATTCTGAGATACTAAGTAAGTATTCTGAGATACTAAGTCATTATTATGAGATACTAAGTCATTATTCTGAGATACTAAGTCATTATTCTGAGATACTAAGTCATTATTCTGAGATACTAAGTCATTATTCTGAGATACTAAGTCATTATTCTGAGATACTAAATCATTATTCTGACATATTAACTCATTATTCTGAGATACTAAGTCATTATTCTGAGATACTAAGTCATTAATTAGAGATATTATTGGAGGTGTGTGGCGCAGTGGATAGTGCGTTGGTGTTAGGATCAGGGGGTCACAGGTTCAAACCCCACTGCAGTCAGCATGTCGTTGTGTCCCTGAGACACTTCACCCCAAAGTGCTCCTGAGGGGATTGCCCTCAGTATTGAGTATGTAAGTCGCTTTGGATAAAAGCGTCTAACAAGTGACATGTCATGTAATTAACTCATTACTCTAAGATGCAGCTCTCTGAGATTTCTCTTCTGACTAACCGACTCAAACTGAGCCTCGTGGAGCGACCAGAAGCAGTTTCTTTTCTGCAAGGACACGGCGAGGCTGTAATTAGCGAGTGAAATCAGATGAGAGTAATAAAAGATGCAGGCTAACATGTACATGACTTCCAGTCGGCTGCGTCCAGATGCTGCTCGGCTGTCGGCGATAAATGGATGTTTATTTCATGCAAAAGAGGAACTATTGTCATCTCTACAAAGTGCACAAGCTGCAGAGGGTGGAAGTGAACGTGTACACAAAGAAAAGGTTATGTAATGTAACCGGATTCAGGCAGCGAGGAGACCTGGGACGATTAGAGAGAGATTCAGATGATGAGGTCGACGTGATCTGGCAGAAAATGCAATTTGTCATTTTTAGCCAAATCATGTTTGGTGTTTGGATCAGTGTCCTCTGAACATAAAACATAGCCCTGTTCATCCTTATGTATTGTTCTGGTTTTATAGCTGGTGTTATTAAAATTGTCTGACGTATTTTGGATTATTTTTAAGCAAATTATTAACATTTACATTGCTGTTTATTTCACGTATTTTTGGGACTTTTTACACAATTTTACCACATTTTTTTACATATTCAAATAATAATTCCCTGATATTTTTTCTGATAGTTTCCTCGTACTTAATTATTAATTTGATTGTATTTTTTTTCACATTATATTTGACATATTTAATACATATTCTTATGACATTTTTTTACAATACATTTCAGGTTTTTTTCCACATATTTTATTAGTAATTTGTATTTATTTTATTCACATGTTTTTCCCATAACTTTACACTTATTTGACTATAGCTATTTGTTTATATTTTTCAAATTATTCTAACTTTTCACTCATTGTGTGGACATGTTTCTGTCCTCTGAGCAAACACAGCCTTCTCTCTCTGCCTCGTGTATATCTGCAATCAGACGTAAAGACGAGAGTTAACTCTTAACGAGAGTTTTAATATCATCAGGACAGATAGAGATGTGCCGCTCTCTCTCAAATGAATTAATTTGAGAAGCGTCTGAACTTAGCGTCCAAAGCTCTGGTGTCTGAAGGGAGAAAATCCCTGCAGCTGGTCCAACATCTGGAGCTGCAGATCCACACGCTAATGAACACAGAGTCACATCACATGTTCTATAACACGGACTGCATACTGTACGCTGCAGCAGAGTGCATTATGGGCTGTGGTGCTCGTTCCCCTGCAGGGGGGCAGAATAAGGATTTAGCATCAAGAAATAATGATTAAGAATCGATAAATTAAAAAATGTTAAGCTCAAAATGATGACTGAGTTTCCAAAAAATGACGTAGTATTGTTTAAATTGTGATTAAGTATCTACAAATATTGATTAAGTATCTAAAAATATTGATTAAGTATCTAAAAATATTGATTAAGTATCTAAAGATATTGATTAAGTATCTAAAAATATTGATTAAGTATCTAAAAATGTAAGATTTTAAGCTCAAAGTAATGACAGAGTTCAAAATGATAACTAAGTATGTCAAAAAAATGACAGTGTCAAAAGACTATGACTTAGTATCCCAAAAATAGACATATTAGCACAAAATAATGACAAAATATCTAAAAGATAATCACTTTTTAGCTCAAAATGATGACTGAGTATTGTTTAAATTGTGATTTGGTAACAAAAAATATTGATTAAGTATCTAAAAAGTAAAGCTTTTAAGCTCAAAACGATGACACTATCTCAAAATAGTGATTAAATATCTATAAATAATCCCTTTTAAGATCAAAATAATGACTGAGTATTGTTTAAATTGTGATTTGGTTTATTTTTTAAATAAGATTTTAAGCTCAAAATGATGACAGTATCTCAAAAAGGAGACTTATATAATATAAAATAATCACTTTTTATCTCAAATGAATGACTGAGTTTCAAAAAGACTTAGTAACTAGAGATAATGATTAAGAATCTAAAAATTAAAGATATTATCTGAAAATAATAACTAAATATCTAAAAATATTAACTTTTAAGCTCAGAATAATGACAGTATCTCAAAATAATAACTAAGTATGTCCAAAATGTGACACGGTGTCAAATAATGATGACTTGGTATCCCAAAAAAGAGATTTATTAGCAAAAATCAATAACGAAATATCTATAAATAATCACTTTTAAGATCGAAGTAATGACTGAGTTTAAAAAACAATGACTAAGTATTGTTTAAATTGTGATTACTGTAAGTATTTAAATATTAAAGCTTTTAGCCCAAAATGATGACAGTATCTCAAAAAAATAACTAAGTGTCACAAAATAATGAATTAGTATCCCAAAAAAGACCTACTAGCACAAAATAATGACTAAATATCTCAAAATAATAACTGTTAAGCTCAAAATAATAACTTTTAAGCTCAAAATAATAACTTTTAAGCTCAAAATAATAACTTTTAAGCTCAAAATAATAACTAAATATCTCAAAATAATGACTAAATATCTCAAAATAATGACTAAATATCTCAAAATAATGACTAAATATCTCAAAATAATAACTGTTAAACTCAAAATAATAACTTTTAAGCTCAAAATAATAACTTTTAAACTCAAAATAATAACTACATGTCTCAAAATAATGACTAAATATCTCAAAATAATGATTGAGTAACTAAAAATAATTTTGAACAGCCAATCGACTCCAACACGTTTACTCCTTCAAGACCCCGTTGTGCACCTGTGTGGTGTTCAGGGTCGTGTGGTGTTCAGGGTCTCTCAGGACATCAGAGCTTCAGAGGAAACACGCCTGCAGACTCCATCTGTCCACTGCACTTTATAACAAAACTAAAAATAAATATAACCTCACATCTCGTCCACGGAGGTGTCGGAGTCCTGCTGAACCGCAGAGGCAGGAAGGACTCGTGTTTATCCAATATTATAAATATCATATATTAATAATCATAATAATAATTCATTCTGTTTATGAGGCACCTTTCAAAGCACCCAAGGACACCTTACAATTCATAACATATTCTAAGGAAAGGTTTAAGACAGTACAAAAGGATGTCATTGTATTACAGGGCTGCAGGAGATATGGTTTCTGCAGCAACGTTTTGGAAATATGAATTTGCAAATGAACTCAAACACGACTTATTTGCTGCTTGATTCAAATCAAAACATTTTGCACAACAAATCTGCAGGAGAAGTATGTTTCATATAATCCTAATTTGCTCTGTTTTAAGGCTTCTTGGTTTCCTATTACATGCAAACCCACAATTTGAAACTATGAAGCCAATTTCTGCAAAGACAAGCCAGAGAAAGAGCACAAAACATTAGCCAAAAATCAAATGCTAATTGTATGAAAATTGGACCATTATTTGTTTCCTAATCCTGCTAACAAACAAGCTAATAATGCTAGCTCATAATGCCGTATGACTTCTGGAAACCAAAAACACAAAGAAACAAAACAACATGACCTTCTTGTCTTAGCCAATAAGAATCAAGCGTTGGGGTTGTTATTGTTTGTTGTTAGCTTTGGATGCTAAAGGTTTGTTGACGTCTTATAGTTCAACATCACCAAGGACTTAATGACCGTTTGTCACTTCTGTTTTAGTAGAAAAAGCCAAATATTGGGAATCTGATGAACTTCCATTTCTTTAACTGTTTCCTTTCTTTTTTAATTCTTAGCCATTTTGACTTCCTTGCATATGTTGACTTTTGTTTGTATTTGCTATTTCTGGGGGCGGATTTAGTTGATTAATGTGAGAAATAAGAAATATGAGCTATTGAAATGTGTTCCTTTTTATAATTGTGACTTAAATTTGACAAACCGTGTTATAAATTTGACTTTTTCTATCATTATCTCGATTTATGCATATGTATGGTGTGTTTTGAATGAACCTATTGTGTATTTATTTCTTTACCTGTTGGAAATGGAATCATTAGAGACACACACACACACACACACACTGCTCTGTAATGGCACGCAGCCCATAATAATCTGCTTTGAATTATTTCCATCTCGTCCATCCAGTCGAACACAAACTCTGATTGTCATCCTGAGAAACACGAACAATGCTGAGGTCAAAAGGGGAGTTTACTATATATGAAATAAACCAAACGCACCATATGGAGGATTAATGTTTACCGTGAGGACTAACTCATCCATAAAGACGTCCTGTAGAAATGAACCAGAGATCTGTCCATAGTTACTGCGTGTATCAGGGACGATGTTCAGGTTGCCATGACCTCCACAAATAAAGACTTTTAATCAGACGTGTATTGTTTTAGCAGATATATTGACAACATGTGACTTCATTTCTGAACGGAGGCCATCAGAGGACGGGCCTTTGGTTAAGGTCAAAGACATAGACTTTGGTAATAGAAAGTTCTTCAATGTTCAAACACCTAAAGCTACCAAAAGGAGTTATGAAATACAATACTGATGCCTCTGTATGATCGACAGAAGCAAACAAGACCATCAGCAAGAAGATCAGAAATAAATGCCAACTCATCACAAGCTAAAAAAAGGTTGACAAATACCGAAACCCAAAATAAACGTGCTGCTCTTTACACGTGTTTATATATTGATTTGACAAAAACTACAACTTGAAAAAGCTGTCACGATGTCATTTAAATTGACATGGTCTCTTCTCAAGCGACACATTACTGTTAACGTAGCTCAATATTAGCGTACACTGTTGTCACATAAACTAGCCTTTGTGTTACAAAGCAAATCAGAAAGCAAATCGCTGAATGACATTGCGATAATGGCATCATTAGCCTAGCTTAGGATATTTTACTATAAGTAAAAAGCCCTCTTCACTCTCGCCTTCAACTCCTAATCCACTAACCTCCTCTTCCACCTAGCTTAGCACTTATCTTCTTTACTGTCTCGTGAAGCGCTTTGAGCCCCAGGAAAAGCGCTTAATACACAACATGTATGTATCATTATTATGAAGAAAACGGGGCTAACGTTAAGTAAGTTAGTCGGTAGTTGAGTAGCTTAATCCTCGGCAAATTGGAAATATTAGTAACTTTAAGTAACAAGGTATCCCGGAGCGTTAATACCAGTAAGTGTCATTTGAAATAAGATGTAAGTTAGCTAACGTTAGACTTTCTGTTAATGACTATACCACAAAGTGAGGCCTGTTGCTAGCTGCCATGCTAAGTCTAGGAAAGCAAAGGAGGGCTACTCTCTGAAACTGCTGCCATTTCATTATTCGGCCAAATAAAAAATTGTAAAGGTTGTTTTTTTTGCTGCAAATTTCTGCAATAAATTTACGCTACAACAATTTACTTCCTGCTTGACATAAACATCGCAGTTAATTGCTAAAACTGTCAATATCAGTATCAGAATTGGAACGAATGATTGGCGCTTTGACACCAAGATTATAATTGTGTCACTAATGTTACTCCATACAAAAGGAGCCACATGTTGAGCCTGCTTGAAACACATGAACACTCCCCAAGAGGAATTATAATATTACAGCTAGCCAAACATCTTCACTCCCGGTGTGACATCCACATTTTGATAGCTAGCATTCGTAAAAAAAAACAAAATGACCTTCCCACATCTTAACATATTGTCATTACGAGCCTTAACATTACTCCAATGTACAAGATGTTTACCGTAAAGCAAGCTAGCAGTCAAAGAAAATCACATTCTCTTGAGCTCCAAAAACACGGAACAAAAAGTGACTATTGTTGTTTCGATAAAGGCAAAATGTGTGGAAATAGGACAGGTTTGCTCGCCTGTAACATGATCACAGATTAAAAGGATTCTTCACAACAAATGCTGAGTCATGTTGTGCGTAAAGACATCAGTATTAGTAGTGCAATACATGTGACACACAGATGATGTTTTGTCACGAATGTTCCTCCATGTAGCTTGTGTGTGTGCACAGATCCGATGATTCCCAGCAAATAAAAGCACATTTTAAAGGATAAAGGACTCACCTGGTGTCTGTGCTGCGCGGTCTCTCCAGATGGTCTCTGCTCTGTCCTCGTTTCTCGGCTGTCTTTCCCTCAGTACTTCCATACATTGTCCTTTTTGTTTGTTTTGAAATGTTCTTTAGTTTTAAAAATCATAAAGAAGGCTACAAATCTTCTCTTTTAGGTCCTCTGAGAGTCTCATTTTAAACACAGAACCTGAGTGGAGGAAAAACAGGTCTCAAAAATATACTTCTCTACGACAACACCAGAATCCAATTCATAAATATCAGGCTTTTTGGGAAGATATGTACACATCTGCTGCATTTCAGCGTAAACATAATGACTAAAATGTAGGGTACGAAAAATAAAATGTGGCTTTTTTATTCTTTTAGTTGCACTGCTGAGCGCTGCCTGCTTTATGTACAAGAGTGTTTGTTAATCCTTGATTATCTGCAGCTCAATCATCCTTAAATGTTATTTAGGTGTTTTTTAAAGGGACACCGTGTTGCATCACATGCTCTGACAGCAGTTTCTTCCTCAGTTTTTTTTTCTCTTCCACTTTACGGATGTGCTTACCAGATGAGGGGATTAAAATGTGCTTTTTATAAATCAACCCCATCGCTTTTAAAACTTTTCGGGATTGCAAATGTGTTGATCCTCCATGTGCAAAGACTTAAGAGCCCGTTAATGGGTGGGTTTGGAGAGGGGGGGGGGGGGGTTATTACTCTAAACAACTATTAATATATACTTTTTTTTAAGTCTGCACTACAGGTCCGTCTCCTTTGTGTTCAGGCAGAAAGCGTAAAGGGATCTCTTGAAGTTCATGCTGCTGTTCGCCTTGATGTTCGCCTTCTCCCCAGGTGAAGTCGCCGCGTCGTTCTCCGCATCCTGCTGCGACTTCGTGGAGGATTTACTCCCTTTTCGCTTCACTTCCGGACTTTCCCTCCCGCTGTTGGAATCATCTTTCAGGGAGGACTGGTCCTGGTCCGACTCCCGGTGGTAGAAGTAGTTGAAGTTGGACACGATGACAGGAACAGGCAGAGCGATGGTTAAAACTCCGGCGATGGCGCACAGCGAACCCACGATCTTCCCCCCCACTGTCACCGGCCGCATGTCTCCGTAACCCACCGTAGTCATGGTAACAACGGCCCACCAGAACGCGTCCGGGATGCTGGAGAAGTGCGACTCCGGTTCGTCCGCCTCGGCGAAGAACACGGCGCTGGAGAAGAGGATGACTCCGATGAAGAGGAAGAAGATGAGCAAGCCCAGCTCCCGCATGCTCGCTTTGAGAGTTTGCCCCAAAATCTGCAAACCCTTGGAGTGTCTGGAGAGCTTGAAGATGCGGAAGACGCGCACCAGGCGGATGACGCGCAGGATGGCCAGCGACATGCCCTGCCCGTTCTGGTGCTCCTGGCCCTGGGGCTCCGGGCTCTGCTGCTCCGCCAGCTCCGTGCACACCGTGATGAAGTACGGCATGATGGACATGATGTCGATGATGTTCATCACCGTCTTGGAGAACTCGGACTTGCTGGGGCACGCGAAGAAGCGCACGAACAGCTCGAAGGTGAACCAGATTACGCACGTGGTCTCTATGATGAAGAAGGGGTCCGTGAAGGTGAGGGACGGCCGGGGCGCGGTGCTGTTGTCCGGCCGGCTGGTGACCGGAAGCTCCCGCTCATCCCGGAACTCTGGTAGTGTCTCCATGCAGAAGGTGATGATGGAGATGGTGATGACGATGACGGACACGATGGCGATGCCTCGCGCCGGCATGGAGCTCTCCGGGTACTCGAAGATGAGCCAGACCTGCTTCTGGAACTCGTTCTGAGGCAGCGGTTTCTCCTCCTCCTTTACGAAGCCCTCGTCCTCCCTGAACTTCTCCATGGCGTCCTCCCCGAGCTGATAAAACCGGATCTCATCCGCGAACACATCGATGGACACGTTCACGGGTCTCCGGATCTTCCCCCCGGACTGATAGAAATACAAAATCCCGTCAAAACTCGGTCTGTTCCGGTCGAAAAAGTACTCGTTCCGCAGCGGGTCGAAGTACTTAATCCTCTTAGCTGGGTCTCCAAGCAGGGTG
The DNA here is from genome assembly GCF_902827165.1 of Trematomus bernacchii. NCBI lineage: Eukaryota > Metazoa > Chordata > Actinopteri > Perciformes > Nototheniidae > Trematomus > Trematomus bernacchii. The sequence continues at coordinate 379,420 of NW_022987688.1, read as the reverse complement.
TCCGGGAACTGGTTCAAGGTGCACAGCTGGGTCTCGTACTTGAGCCCCGCGATGTTGATGAGCACCCTCTCGTTGCTCTCCGTGTCCAAATCCGGGTCCATCAGGCCCTCTTCGAACAGATGGGGACTGTGGTCCGCGCGTAAAAGCGCATCCATGGTGTTCTCGCTGCAGCTGAAGGTGTTGTTCATGTCGTTGATCTTCCAGGAGCTGTGCTGATGATGAACGAGGTGAGGATGAGGAGGAGGAAGAGGGTGGTTCTGCTGCTTTGTGTTCAGCTCTTTCCCGTAGTCCTCTCCGAGTCCAGTCTGCACGAACTGAGGGACATCCAGCGCGTTCCGGCAGCTCTCCTCGGCATTGTGTCCGCCGCCTCCTCCGCTCCCTTTCGCCCCGCCGTTCTCAAAGCTCACCAAAGCGATCTCCATTCCGCAGCCATCCACCGTTAACGCGCGTAAAACCTCGGAGACTTGTTGAGCCGCGGCGGCGCGAACATCTTCGTCGAGCTCAGCGAAGTTAAAAAATCGACAGGGAAAAGAGGAAAGTAAAAAAATAACCCTGAAGGATGGAGCTGCTGTTTACATGTATGACCTGCTGGACGGAGTAAATACTAAAGAGCAGAGCAGAAGGACCCGGATGAGGATGGAATGATTCTTCTGACGTCAAAAGTGCTGTTCAGACCGTTTAGCTGCCTCTGATAATGTCTGTGGATGTGAGACAAGCTGTCATCCTAACTCCCCGCCCCCCCCTCTCTCTCTCTCTCTCTCTCTCTCTGGGGGCGGGGACGCGCATGTTCATTTTCCCTTGTTTATTATGGCAACAAAGTGCGCGCACTGGCAGCACTTGCTTCTGGTTTTGGGTCATTCTATTCAAACAGATGACCCAAAAGTGACAGATTATGTGGTAAATATAAAAACAAACACATTCACTTTCACAATGTTGTTCTATTTTGCACTAAATACAAGATAATTGAAGTCATGTACGTTATTTATTCTGTACTATGAAATCAGCAGGACAAATAACCCTTTACTTCAATCCAATCAAAGCAATACATATAGTCTAAAGTTCATAAACTGAACTATTTCACATAATGTCTTCTGATTGATTTTGGTGTGTAATCTGTATTCTGTACTTATTGTTGTCTTAAAATGTTGTCTTATTTGACCATGTCCATGACCTTTACTGTGTTGATGCTTGGATACACCAAAGCAAATTCCTTGTGTCAAAATCGACTTTGCTTTCCTTTGAAATCTCATTGGATGGTGCATGAGTTATTGACATGTCATGAAGCACAACACGGCTAACCAGCAGCAAATAAAGGGTTAACGTTTCACTAATAATACATACATGTTTTTAAGTGTACAAATACTTTTTCTAAAATGATGTTTTTCACCACAGTCTCAGTACAGTTCACATCTTAGCCATCGTGTTAGAGACCACGGCTCAGAAAACACACAACTGAAGCAGAAAGATAAGTCAGAAGAACAACAATAAAAACAAAGAAATATATCTTAAAAAACACTGGAAAAATAAACAAAAACAAACTATAAATATACACAAATGATATGATTATAAACAGTTGAATAAATGTGATTCAAATAGATTTTAAATGGCTCCAATCTCTCGAAAGAAGCTTACATAACTATCTTAACTAAAGGCAGATAGTTTTATATGTTAAAGTCAATATCCTGTGTCCTCTCTCTTATATAACCCTCAGTGAGAAACGTCCTTAATGCACAAGAGTCCGTCTCCCTCAAAGCTCTGCTTCCACATGAAGACTCCCTTTGACTCCCATTGACTCCCATTGACTCCCATGGACCCTCCTCTCCTCTCCTCTTTGTCTCCTCTCCTCGGCCCGGGGCCAAACTCATCCGGATGTTTCCTCGCTGCCTTTAGAGGAGATGGACCGGTCCTTTCTTTACATGTATATAAAACACACACATGTACAGAATACACATACACACACACACACACACACACACACACACACACGTACACACACATACGTACACACACACACACGTACACACACACACACACACACACACACAGTTATGTTTCTCTGAGATGTAAAGACTCCCTGTCCTCTGGTCCTTACTGAGACATTCACCCTCTGAAAACATGGATTATATTGAGTTCTTAGTCGACTCACGATTCAATACAATTTCTCAAACATGGCACAAGAGAGACTTAAGACACGAGGGATGTGAAGGATGAGTGACGTAAAAAGGTGGTAAAATGCAAGTGGCGTAAGAAGCAAATTACGAAAATGACGACTTACATGAGTGACTTAAAACGTGAGTGACTTAAAACGTGAGTGACTTAGGACAAAAGTGACTTAGGACAAAAGTGACTTAGGACAAAAGTGACTTAATACGCAAATGAATTGAGATGCGATTGATGTCATATGAGATTGACTTAAGGTGCAAGTAACTTCAAAACGACAGTGATTTAAGTCCCGAATGAAGAAAGCTGCTGTTAACGCGACTGGCTTCAGAAGGCGGTGAGTGACGTACGACAGTGACTTACGACAGTGACTTACGACAGTGACTTACGACAGTGACGTACGACAGTGACGTACGACAGTGACGTACGACAGTGACGTAAGAAGCAAATAACGAAAGTGGCTTAAGGCAAAAGGGAGGTAAAGCCAAAGTGTAACATTTTAAGAAAGTCACATAAGACGAAAATGACTTGAGATGTGATTTATGTCAGATGAGAGTTGTGTCGTACGTGATTGACTTAAGGCGCAAGTAACTTAAAACGGCAGTGACTTAAGTCCTGAAAGATGCTGCAAATGAGTGACGTAGGATGCAGGTGAGCGACGTAGGATGCAGGTGAGCGACGTAGGATGCAGGTGAGCGATGTAGGATGCAGGTGAGTGACGTAGGACAGTGACATAAGTAGCAAATATGCAAGAGGTGTAAAACAAGTGAAGTAAGACGCAATTGACTTTAGACCTTAGTGACATAAGACGTGTAGGACGTAGAGCAGGGGCAGACTGGCCATTGAATAAGGGAGTTATCCGGGCCGGACTGTCGGTCGAGTTTCCCGGGCTGATTATTAGTCCCAGTCCGCCCCTGACGTAGGGTGCGAGGGACTTAAAGGGCCCATGTCATGCTTTTCCGGTTATTACCCGTCCCCTTGTGTGTTATGAAGGTTTGTATGCATGTAAACGGTGTGCAGAGTGACAAACCCTGTAGCGAGTAAAACTCTAACACAGAAAAGACCTGCCCAAAACGCCTCGTTGGAGATACATCATTGCCCATTTGATTCTTCCATTTCGTTCCGGGTACGGCATGACATCATGGACCAATCCGTGGAGCCGTTACGTTACGTCCGCGGAGCCTTTACGTTAAGCCCCCGCTGATTGGTCCAAATTGACCAATCCACGGACTTCCTCACACACACATCTGTGTGCAGGGAGCAGGCAGCTCAGCTGATTTCTCCTCCCTGGCTGCAGGCTGATAACAGACCGTTGGGATCGCGGCCAAATTCTCTCTGCAGACCCATTCTCTCTGCAGACCCATTCTCTCTGCAGACCCATTCTCTCTGCTGACCCATTCTCTCTGCTGACCCATTCTCTCTGCAGACCCATTCTCTCTGCAGACCCATTCTCTCTGCTGACCCATTCTCTCTGCAGACCCATTCTCTCTGCAGACCCATTCTCTCTGCAGACCCATTCTCTCTGCAGACCCATTCTCTCTGCAGACCCATTCTCACTGCAGACCCATTCTCTCTGCAGACCCATTCTCTCTGCAGACCCATTCTCTCTGCAGACCCATTCTCTCTGCAGACCCATTCTCTCTGCAGACCCATTCTCACTGCAGACCCATTCTCACAGCGTTTATCAACCTTTTTCTTACTCAATATCAAGCCACACTTATTGTTTTTACTTCGGCTGTGACTTTGTGTGTGCTCAGGATGAGTTTGGCTGTGTTTGGCTGTGTATCCTAAACAAGGAAACAACACCTCCACGGAGCTCAGCGCGATTCACAACGTCCCGACCAATCAGAGCACACTGTGCTCACAGGGAGGGTGGGGGCTGGAGCTATTGGAGCTACAACGAGCCGTTAAAGGCAGAGAGTGAAATTCAGTGAATACACGTAGTTTACAGAGATGCTGTTTGAGAAACCAATGTGAGTTTGGAGAGATGCTGTATGAGAAACCAATGTGAGTTTGGAGAGATGCTGTATGAGAAACCAATGTGAGTTTGGAGAGATGCTGTATGAGAAACCAATGTGAGTTTGGAGAGATGCTGTATGAGAAACCAATGTGAGTTTGGAGAGATGCTGTATGAGAAACCAATGTGAGTTTGGAGAGATGCTGTATGAGAAACCAATGTGAGTTTGGAGAGATGCTGTTATGAGAAACCAATGTGAGTTTGGAGAGATGCTGTATGAGAAACCAATGTGAGTTTGGAGAGATGCTGTATGAGAAACCAATGTGAGTTTGGAGAGATGCTGTTTGAGAAACCAATGTGAGTTTGGAGAGATGCTGTTTGAGAAACCAATGTGAGTTTGGAGAGATGCTGTATGAGAAACCAATGTGAGTTTGGAGAGATGCTGTATGAGAAACCAATGTGAGTTTGGAGAGATGCTGTATGAGAAACCAATGTGAGTTTGGAGAGATGCTGTATGAGAAACCAATGTGAGTTTGGAGAGATGCTGTATGAGAAACCAATGTGAGTTTGGAGAGATGCTGTTGAGAAACCAATGTGAGTTTGGAGAGATGCTGTTTGAGAAACCAATGTGAGTTTGGAGAGATGCTGTATGAGAAACCAATGTGAGTTTACAGAGATGCTGTATGAGAAACCAATGTGAGTTTGGAGAGATGCTGTATGAGAAACCAATGTGAGTTTGGAGAGATGCTGTATGAGAAACCAATGTGAGTTTGGAGAGATGCTGTATGAGAAACCAATGTGAGTTTGGAGAGATGCTGTATGAGAAACCAATGTGAGTTTGGAGAAATGCTGTTTGAGAAACCAATGTGAGTTTGGAGACATGCACAATATAAATCTATTCTAGTAGACCTCAACAATGGAATTATGATCAGAGGAAATGGCCATGACATGGGACCTTTAAGGTCAAAGTGTACATTTGATACATGTTTACTTAGGTTAGTGATGAAGTTTGCAAAAACAAATTATAAAAATGTCCTTTAAATAAAATTAAAGTCAATGAAGACCCAAGGTGACCCAACGAGTTACTAAATATATGTATATTTTCTAAAAAATAGGGTTTATTATTATGTATTTTTCCAATATTTATTTAAATGTTACTTCCCATTTTTTTTTTCAGATACAGTTGCACGGACCCTTTAACTGAGAAGCATGAATGCAATCTCTCCGAACATCCAAAACTCAAACTGGCTCGTACAAGGGACCAAACACACACACACACACCCTCATTCACACACACCCTCACACACACCCTCACTCACACACACCCTCACACACACCCTCACACACACCCTCCCTCACACACACCCAGCCTGAGTGCGTTGGTTTCTAAAAGCAGAGTAGGTGACCTATTTAAAAGGTTAGTTTCTTAGCCCTGTGGCTGGATTAGGAAAACAAAGCACGGGCTCTATATTTATCTTCTCCTTATCTAATGCTGCTCATCATGATAAGGACTGTGTGCATCGCCTAGATTAGCGCTCTGTCCTCAGACGTGAATAATAACTCAGCATCATCCCACTGGCAACGCTGCGATTTCACGCACTGGATACAGCCATTAGGATGTTTTTACAATACACTTGATAGTGTTTGTGAGGCAGCATGAATCAGAGAGGAGGAGGGGGGAAAAGAGCAAATCATGTTCCTGTAGCTTAGCTCAGATCAGGAGATTATTCATCGTATGATTTAAATATATATATATATGTGTGTACAGTGCGTGAGTGTGCATATTATGCATGTATTTGAACCCAATCTGGTTTTCAAATCACTTCACACAGACATTGGAGCGGACTGCAGTGTATGTAATGCATTTGTTTCAATATGTTGTCAACCAGAAACCATTCAAATAAAAACATTTTTTTTAAAGGTCGTTTTCATGGTAAATAAGTGGCAGACGTTGTTTCCAATATGGGACCATCACAACGTGTTTCCTCTCTTACGGTGAATCAATAGTAGTACTGATTTTTTATTTATTTTCGTACAGTTTTTACCGTGGAAAAAAACTGTATTTGCAACAAAAACCAATAAAAATTGTTTTCTTTCAACTGATTGCAATATTTGCAATATGGGACCGTGATATTAGTTTAGTTCATTTATTTTTTTCGAGCGTGTAAAACTAAAGAAAATACAAATGAAACAAAAGGTGATACAGACATGATACATACGATACAAATGAATGCAATAACAAAACCAAACATTTCATTAATAAATGAATAATCTGTAGTATCATTGTCTGATATCAATAAACAACAAAGCTTTAGCTCATTACACGTCCGAAAAGGGGTCGGAAGAAATGTACACTTATTTAATCCGACCCCTTCTCCCAAAAATATAAAAATATAAACAACTACAAAGGTTTCCTACTTGTTCTAATCCATATTATTGATAATTGTCTTTAATTTTGCCTTAAAATTAACAACCTTTATAAGCAAAGTATAACTGTTCTGTGTGTGTGGATGTTGTGTAATGTGGTTCTCACTCTCGCTCTCAAGAAACAGGAAGTTTCTGAACACCTCAAAACCGTAGAGTAGATTAGTAGAGCACATTAGTAGAGCACATTAGTACATTAGTACATTAGTAGAGCACTTTTTGAATTGGCCCTCAGCTAATTCAAAAAGCAAGCTTGTCTTAAATTGTACTTATTAAATATATATCTAAACATATAACACAGTTATGTTGATGTGTATCTCTTTGTGGTCATTTTATGTCTTTTTTTAGACCTAATGTTGATTCTTTTAGATATTTTGTGTGACTTTTTTTTACATTTGACACTTTCTTCTGACATTTTGTATCATTTTATGGACATTTTGTGACTTTTTGCTATATTTATTTGTAGCCATTTTGAGTGTGTGTGTGTGTGTGTGTGTGTGTGTGTGTGTGTGTGTGTGTGTGTGTGTGTGTGTGTGTGTGTGTGTGTGTGTGTGTGTGTGTGTGTGTGTGTGTGGGAAACGGTAACCATAACGACAGGTAACCACTAACGACCTGCAGCTCGCAGATTAACTCTGTAATTACACTGAGCTGCTGCTGCTGCTGATAACAACAACAACAACAACAACAACAACAACAACAACAGATGCATATTCATTATATTAATGATATAATAAACACCATCAGGGCTGCTGCACATACACACTGACGGAAGATCGGACGTTAAAGGATGATCGTACACAGATCTATATTATCAACAAAGGGAAAGTGTCCTTGGTGCTTTGAGTGCTTGTTGTTTCTCTGGAAGCCTCTCACACAACTTCATAGACTTTCATCTGAGTGTTTTGGAGACAGTGTCTTATGGTGGCCGAGGTGTAAACGCTCTACTCTTCCATCAGGAGGAACTGCAGCTTCAGAAAGGATCACATTTCAGACCTGATCCGTGTTAATGTGGCTGTGACAGAAGACTGGAAACTAAACTGGGCTTAAAAGGTGTTTCACTGCAGGAGCCTGGGACCATCGCAAAGTCTTCTTCCAGTGTTTGGTAGAGAGGTGATGAGGGCTCAGGTGTTCATCACTAAGGAAAGAGAGCCAAATAAATCATCCAAATAATCAAAAAGATGTGTTATTTGTTACTTTTAGAGAGTAAGTAGCTAAACGAGACACTACATTATATTCAGTCAGGAGGATTTTAGGTTACTGGTTTAACAAATTAGCATGCAATAAGTTTACCCAACACAGTCTCACGGCATTTCGTGTTATAGTCACGAAATTAATCTATTGATTCGTGTTCACCAACACGATTTCGCCATTTTTTTCGTGTCACATTTTAAAAGCAATGTAAATAATAACAAATTAGAAGGAAAAAGACATTTAAAAAAATACAGATTTCAGTATTCTGACACAGAACGATTTTAGAAGCAATGTATTTCTATTGGTAGTATGTTTCGTGCCTGCACCAAATAATAACAAATTAGAAGGAAAAAAAGATGACATAAAATACAGATGTCAGTATTCTGAGGCTCTGAGACATTTCTTTTCCTCACTGACGGCAACAAAACTCAGACATTATACAATTTAAAATAAAAGGGATAGGGTTAGGCTTAGGGTAAGATATTGAGTAAGAACATGTTTTTATGAACCACACAGCTTCTGGTCTTCCAAGACCAGACCGGACAAAAAGACGTGTTGCAGGCACGAAACATACTACCAATAGAAATACATTGCATTTAAAATCGTTCTGTGTGACACGAAAAAAATGTGAAAATCGTGTTGGTGAACACGAATCAATAGATTAAATTAATTTCGTGACTAATAACACGAAATGCCGTGAGACTGGGTTGGTTTACCACACCTTCATTTTATTTTAAGGTGTGCAGTTACCCGTTGCAAACAGAGAGCTTGGATGCTAATCTCAGGTAAACAAAGGTGCACAATTATCATTTAAGTTTCAATTGAGTAACTTTTAGGGCTTTTAATCAACTCAAATGTGAAACCTACTCCATTCGTTTCTCTTCGTTCTTAATGCTAAGCTAAGCTAACTAGCTGTAGCTTCATATAAACACACATGAGATGAGTGTCAATCCCTCGGATAAGGAGAGTGTTTCCCTCAAAACACTTCCAGATTTAGTCGTGAAATGGCGTTCCTTTAATGCACCATCATGACAGATGAGGCTGAGATGTGTGTGTGTGTGTGTGTGTGTGTGTGTGTGTGTGTGTGTGTGTGTGTGTGTGTGTGTGTGTGTGTGTGTGTGTGTGTGTGTGTGTGTGTGTGTGTGTGTGCATCATGCCATTATGAATGCATGTGTGTTAAATGTGTGTGTTCATGGGCTCAGGGCGGCTGCAGAGCGGGAGGAAAACGCGGCGATGAGTTTAAGAAGTCTTGACAGCAGATGCCTGCATAATAACACACAGAGAGGACATGTGCAAGCAGGAAATCAAGGACACGGCGTCATGCGTGCCACTCATTTAAAGTCACAGTTTCCTCCCGCAGCTTAAAACATGCCGAGATTATGAGCGGGGAAAAGGCTGCAGATGCTGCTAAATGGATTTGTACATCAAGCGCTGTGAAATATATAGCCCGGGCGGATTTAAAACATGTGTTTCCAAGAGACGAGCGTTTTTAAAAGTGTGTTTGGTGGCTTTTGAGCAGCTGCTGTGCAACCCTCCATGAATATGAACAAATGATGTTTCAGCGATAAAGAGTTCTTCTTCTAGTCGTGATTCTGCAGAAAGTGATCGGAGTGTCAGTGACAACATGGGGCCCCTCTGTCTCTACTTTAAAGAGTCCTCTCCTGCTGATGTTCAGGTGTATATCAGTAGGTAGTGTCTCTGCTTTAAAGAGTCCTCTCCTGCTGATGTTCAGGTGTATATCAGTATGTAGTGTATCTACTTTAAAGAGTCCTCTCCTGCTGATGTTCAGGTGTATATCAGTATGTTGTGTCTCTACTTTAAAGAGTCCTCTCCTGCTGATGTTCAGGTGTATATCAGTATGTAGTGTCTCTACTTTAAAGAGTCCTCTCCTGCTGATGTTCAGGTGTATATCAGTATGTAGTGTCTCTACTTTAAAGAGTCCTCTCCGCCTTTAGTTTAGCGGTGGTGACGTGAAGTCATGTGACCGTGCTGTAGTTCCTTTATAGCAATGCGTTAAATCAGCATTTTAAGATAACATATAAAGGTTTTAGGGTCAGAAACAAGGGGGCGGATTATGTGAATGAGTCCTCACAGATATAGATGTGTGTTTTCATGTGTGTATGTATGTGTGTGTGTGTGTGTGTGTGTGTGTGTGCAGTGAATAAGCACTGAACTGGAAAATAACTGAGACTGGAGGAACTGTGGGCCAATCATCAGCCTCCACTGGTCACGAATCACACCTCCAGCTTCAACATGCAACCTCACACACACACACACACACACAAAGACACACACACACACACACACACACACACACACACACACACACACACATACACACCAGGGTAGGGCTTCCCCTCCTCCATCCTACCCACCTCTGTGTGTGTGTGTGTGTGTGTGTGTGTGTGTGTGTGTGTGTGTGTGTGTGTGTGTGTGTGTGTGTGTGTGTGTGTGTGTGTGTGTGTGTGTGTGTGTGTGTGTGTGTGTGTGTGTGTGTGTGTGTGTGGGTGGGTGGGTGGGTGTGTGTGGGTGGGTGGGTGTGTGCGCGTGTGTGCGTGTGCGTTCAAAAGCCCTCAGGAACCCAGATCACCAGATACAAAAAGAAAATCTCTGCTTGTTCACAGCAGCCTACAGAGGATATTAACAACGCACGTTCGCACACACACACACACACACGGGGTCATGCATGCACACACAAACTAGATCATTCATGCACACACACTCATGCACAGCCAAAGCTACAATAACTCAGCAGAGACTGTAAGGGAGGGGATTACAGCCTCGGAGAAATAATAACAACAGCCTCTGCACACACACACACACACACACACACACACACACACACACACACACACACACACACACACACACACACACACACACACACATACACACACACACACACACACACACACACACATACACACACACATAGACATGCATTATCATCGGGTGAGGGTGGGGGAGGGGGAAGGTAAAGAGGGGGACACCGTCAGTGATGTCTCTGCTGGAGTGCCGTTGAGCAGGGATTGTGTCGAGGGATTTTAATTGACAGCTGTCCAAATCCCCCAGACAAACTGCCTCACTCTCCCCCTCCTCCCCCTTTCTCTCAGACGAGGGTATTAAGAGTGAAAAGCATTAGGAAAAGCGAGGTTTTAATGCTCTCTCACACACACACACACACACACACACACACTCACACACACACTCACTGTGTCATATATGTCTTGATATAGCCCACATATTGTACTCAAATATATGTATGCACGCACACACTCAGTCATTATCAGTGCTGGAATGTAGAAGAAGATTAAAAAAAAAGATTGAAAACATACCAGCCCTCCACAGGGGGGGGGGGGACATGACAACAAAGACTACCCGATTTTGGGTGCCTGTCCTGGGCTAAGGTCTCAGCCTGACCCCCTCCTCCTCCTGGTTCTCTGCTGGATCACCAAGTGCACAAACCAATTGTATTTTTTATTAAATAAAGAAACAGTTATTTTTATAATTTTAAAAATTATATATTATTTGTTTTGTATGCCTTGAAACAATATTTTTATTTTTTTAAATGGACTCAAACGCAAATAAAAAACTCATTAATACATTTTTCTTTCAATAAAAATATTGTATTACTATTTTGTGTATATTCCTTTTTTTTGTATAATTTGTTCACAATTGATTTCATGCTTATAATTATACTTTTTTAATAATAATTATTATGTATTACAAATATATTTATATTCAATTATGTTTGTTTGTTTGTTTGTTTGTAGCCTTTATTTAACCAGGTTAAAAAATCCCATTGAGATCAACGATCTCTTTTTCAAGGGAGACCTGCGGTACATTAGTTACACATAAAAACAACAGAAAACAAAAGGACATCACAACATAATTACAGGGGTATACATTAGCATCTATTTACATTTACAGGTATCCAATAACATGTCATCCAGCCGTGCTTTAAAACGATGCAAGGGAATCAAAATGCTCAGTTTCAATATTTTTTGCATAGTGTTCCAAGCCAGAGGAGCAGCGCACATAAAAGCTTTAGTACCTAGAACAGTCCTAGCACTTGGCACATGTAATAAAAACACATCCTGGGATCTCAGGCAATAGCTACTTGCCACTCTCCGTGAGATCAAAGAGCATATAAGTCGGTAGTTTACCCAGCATGGCTTTGTAGATGAACATGTACCAATGACTGAGCCTCCGACCAGTAAGTGAAGGCAGACCTGCCTTGGCATACAGGGTACAGTGATGAGTAAGTGCTTTACAGTTAGTAACAAATCTCAGAGCACTGTGATAGGCGGCATCTAACCTTTCCAGGCAATGGGCAGGTGCATTCATATAGATCAGATCACCATAGTCCAGCACAGGTCAAAAGGTCACAGAGCCTCTTCCTGGCTTCAAAAGAGAAACAGGACTTGTTTCTGAAAAAGAAACCTAGTCTAACCCTCAGCTTTTTAAGCAGATTAGTGACGTGAAGTTTAAAAGTAAGACAATCATCAAGCCAGATACCAAGGTATTTATAACAGCTAACCACTTGGAGTACTTGTCTTTGCATAGTCACAATATCCAAAGCAGTCTCTGGAGACTTTTTAAATTATATTTCTCTTTCTTAAGCATTTAACAGTTTTATTTATTTTTTATATTCTCTTTCTTATTTATATCTTATACTGTAAAAAATAAATATATTTGCACTGTTGCTTTTATTTAAAGTCAGTGTGAGAAGTATGTGTTTTGTTTTACAGATAAGTGAAGGTGTCTTCGCTCTGATTGGCTGATTGCAGCTCCTCAGGTTCAGCAGGTGAATCTCGTTAAGGAGTCTCTCAACTCCAATTCACTTTTCACCACTTAGACTCAGGGGGTGTTTCTCAATGTCGAGGAAGGATACTCCAGAGCCACTATCTCAAGTATACTACGTCACCGAGTGCCGCCGAAGGACTGTTCCAATGTCTCTGGGTGTTTCTCAATGTCGAGTACGCTTGCTTGGTAGCACATGTCTTCCGAGTCACTTGCTTCAGAAGCGAGTCAAGAATACTTCCTGACATTCGGAAAACGAAGAGTGGAACAGGCTAGCAAGTGTGCAGGTGTGCGTCATATGAGAGGCCCCGCCTCTTACATCTTCCGCCACAGATTTGGGGAAATTGGTCCGTGCGCAAAGCATTGTGGGGATTTTAAGACCGCGGAGTCTACTCATGTGCAGCCTCGATATTTCTCCAAACGAAGTACGCCGGGCTCGGACATTGGAACAGTCCTTCGGCGGCACTCGATGACGTAGTATGCTTGAAATAGTGGCTCTGGAGCAGCTTTACTCGACATTGAGAAACACCCCAGGATGCTTGTAATCCTACCGAGGCCGGCGTCCTTCATTGCGGGACATTTTCGAGGCTGCACATGTATATCCTCCGCGGTCTTAAAATCCCCACAATGCTTTGCGCACGGACCAATTTCCAAAATCTTTGGCGGAAATCGCGCTCCATTTAAGGCGGGGCCTCGCATGTGACGCACACCTGTTGGCCTGTTCCACCATTCTTCGTTTTCCGAGGCTAGGAAGGATTCTTGCCTCGCTTCTGAAGGAAGTGACTCGGAAGACATGTCCTTCCAAGGAAGCGTCCTCGACATTGAGAAACACCCTCAGACTCACACTGAGGATCAATTTTATACAAATCCTATATGCAAGGCTGCAACTATTTCCTCATGTGGGATTAATAAAGTATATATTTTCTTAAAGGTGGGGTAGGTAAGTTTGAGAAACCGGCTCGAGATACACTTTTTGTTATATTCCATGGAATGCTCTTAACATCCCGATAGCAATGAATATCTGAAGTGCTTTGACAATAAATCCATAAAAAATGTCATCTGTGGAAGCTGTAGTACTGTAAAAAGCACGACCAATCATCTGAGCCGGCCCGGCTAAAATAACTGGATGGCCTACCTGCCTGTCAGCCTTCCATCGGGGCACAAACTTATCTCGTGCCCTCATTGGTCATGTGCGCGTTCGTGTGTGTTGGAGGAGGGGCTCTGTGAGGAAGTGGCAGATTTTCTCCGGTTGTGTATTTTCAAATTCTAGAGATCTCGAGCCGGTTTCTCCAAAATTACCTACCCCACCTTTAACTAAGTCTAATAGATGTTTGAATTCTGCACATTTAAAAGGGTTCGTTTGCAAGTCAAGAAAGTCACTGTGTGTTTCTCAATGTCGAGGACGCTTGCTTGGTAGCACATGTCTGCCGAGCATCTTGCTTCAGAAGCGAGTCAAGAATACTTCCTGACATTCGGAAAACAAAGTGTGGAACACGCTAGCAAGTGTGCAGGTGTGCGTCATATGAGAGGCCCCGCCTCTTACATCTTCCGCCACAGATTTGGGGAAATTGGTCCGTGCGCAAAGCATTGTGGGGATTTTAAGACCGCGGAGTCTACTCATGTGCAGCCTCGATATTTCTCCAAACGGAGTACGCCGGGCTCGGTAGATTTCCAAGTATGCTGGAGATTGGAACAGTACTTCGGAGGCACTCGATGACGTAGTATGCTTGAAATAGTGGCTCTGGAGCAGCTTTACTCGACATTGAGAAACACCCTCAGTTTGTCATAAAATGTTGTATTTATAACACTGTGAAAATACCTAATTAGAAAAACTGTACTTTTAATAAATATTGTTGAAAAATATTGGATAAAATAAAATATGGTCAAATAAATATATTAAAATAAAATAGAATAGGAATATTTCTGTAAACCTTATCCTTTGTAAAAAGGAGAACATTGTAATACAAAATATAGCATTCACATCACACACAGTGGTGTTTTCGTCTAAATAAGGATAAATGGATGATTATTTGTAAACAAAGCTAAGTTACCGAGCTAACAGCTAGCAAAAATATAATGTTTTAGTTATGAATAAAATAAAATCAGCATGTTCTAAAAATGAAGATAATAAAGATTTGAACATTTGAACATGACTCGGCAGCGTCTGTTTAGACTGAACCAGATGCCTGCAGAGCACACACACACACACACACACACACACACACACACACACACACACACACACACACACACACACACACACACACTCAGATATATGTAAACACACACCCCAGGAGAGAAACAAGAAAAGGAAGGACAGATTTTTTTCAGCATGAGGGAACATCGTCCTGCACATTGAATTCCCAACCAGAACACACACACACACACACACACACACACACACACACACACACACACACACACACACACAGACACACACACACACACACACACACACACACACACACACACACACACACACACACACACACACACACACACACACACACACACACACACACACACACACACACACAGGTCTGCCCCACTATGCTCCTTACTGTGCCGGCAGCACTCAGAGGTCATTATATAATTTGGCAGCGTTTTTCTCGTCAGACAGCATCTGGAAAACCTGGAGGGGAATCTGACCACTAAAGAAATCTCCCATCATGCATCACTGTGAAACGCTGTTCAAATCAGAGCACCTCCTCACATGCTGCCGGAAGAGCTAAAAATAGCCTCAGTGCTAACACACAGTTTATAGGGAAGTGGTTTAATGGAAGTAAATGGGGACACGTTGGTGTGTCATATTGGAATAATAATGATAATAATAAAAAAGAAATTAAATATATATTTGAATAAAATAAAACAAATTAAAAATAAATAAACATAAGAGGTTAATAAAAAATAAAAAATAAAAAAATGGATACAAAATGTCAAAGACCGAAAATGTCCCGAGTGATACACAATGGTTACCATGATAGAAGCAGGGGTTTTGTTCAGTGTGTGTGTGTGTGTGTGTGTGTGTGTGTGTGTGTGTGTGTGTGTGTGTGTGTGTGTGTGTGTGTGTGTGTGTGTGTGTGTGTGTGTGTGTGTGTGTGTGTGCTGTGTCTGTGTCTGTGTCTGTGTCTGTGTGTGTCTGTGTGTGTGTGTGTGTGTGTGTGTGTGTGTGTGTGTGTGTGTGTGGTGCAGCCTCTCGTGGTGGTGTTGCTGATCTGTGTGAGCAGAGCCGGCAGGAAGAGGCTGTCCTACTTTCCTCTCGTCACACCGTCACGCGTCAGGGACTGAAATAAAGTGAGTAGTAACACCAAATGTGTCCTGGAGGCTTCCTCGGCCTTATTTCTGCAGACAGTTTGTTTTTAGTTTAGTATTTTATTTATTTCCCTGGAGATGATCAACCCCTCTGTCCTCAGACTGTAATCATATTTAATTTACTCAGAATTATTTCTATTTGCTGTCTTCTCTCTCTCATGTTTACATTTGTTGTTTTCCTCCATCTTTTATTTTATTTATTTATTTACATCTCATCCCTCTCATTACCAGGATGAGCTTGTTGCCATGGGGCCCGTCGCCATGACAGCGCAGCATCCTCCTCCCACAGTGCTGTGATGGATCGTGTGTGTATTTTGTTTATTTTCAAGTGTAATGTTGCTGTGAAGCCACAAGGGGGAGCTGCAGGCATGTTGGAGGAAATCAGAGAGTGTGTGTTTTATTTATTTATTAATAGTTTAATTACAAAAACATTTTTTTTACACATTTATATATATTTTGTCATGCTCTTTTATATTATTTTAATACATTATATATGGTTTTATTTATTTCTGGATTCCTCATACTTATTTTATTTACTATTCGATATTATTTATTATTTTTTTATATTTCTACAATTTAAATCACAAATGTTTTGGTCAATTGTTTTTGTTTTATATTCCTGTATTAAGTTATTTATTGTGTAATTATTGATAATTGTTTTAATTAATGTATGAAATATTTTCTATTTCTGTTTTAATTTTTGTATTTATTTTTAATTTGTTTATTTATTAATTTCTCCCAATATTTCCACATATTTTAAATATTTTCCTATATGTATTTATTTATTTATTATTTTACTTATTATACTTTCTTAGACTTCCCTTTCCTTGTAGCGCTCCTCTGCCTCCACACAGCAGACAGCTGACAGCAGCTTGTCCTCCGAACTGTCCTTTTGTCCTGAAGACCATTGTTTTGATGTATTATTCACGGCTAGCTATTTTTAGCATTGTGTCTCCGGCCTTAAAAGGCGGTCGAATATCCTCACAGCGTGTGTGTACTCGTACACAAGCAGGAAGCCCGTGTTTGCTGTCAGTGTGTGTTAAACACGCCGCAGGCCGCAAGCGTGTGTGTGACGAAATGAAAACATACGAGACAAAAAACACAACAAAGGAGAGGGCCGAGTAATGGAGACGATGCACGAGGGGGTACTTTAAATATAATGTATGTAAACAGTTTAAAGAGTCCTCTCCTGCTGATGTTCAGGTGTATATCAGTATGTAGTGTCTCTACTTTAAAGAGTCCTCTCCTGCTGATGTTCAGGTGTATATCAGTATGTAGTGTCTCTACTTTAAAGAGTCCTCTCCTGCTGATGTTCAGGTGTATATCAGTATGTAGTGTCTCTACTTTAAAGAGTCCTCTCCTGCTGATGTTCAGGTGTATATCAGTATGTAGTGTCTCTACTTTAAAGAGTCCTCTCCTGCTGATGTTCAGGTGTATATCAGTATGTAGTGTCTCTACTTTAAAGAGTCCTCTCCTGCTGATGTTCAGGTGTATATCAGTATGTAGTGTCTCTACTTTAAAGAGTCCCTCTCCTGCTGATGTTCAGGTGTATATCAGTATGTAGTGTCTCTACTTTAAGAGTCCTCTCCTGCTGATGTTCAGGTGTATATCAGTATGTAGTGTCTCTACTTAAAGAGTCCTCTCCTGCTGATGTTCAGGTGTATATCAGTATGTAGTGTCTCTACTTTAAAGAGTCCTCTCCTGCTGATGTTCAGGTGTATATCAGTATGTAGTGTCTCTACTTTAAAGAGTCCTCTCCTGCTGATGTTCAGGTGTATATCAGTATGTAGTGTCTCTACTTTAAAGAGTCCTCTCCTGCTGATGTTCAGGTGTATATCAGTATGTAGTGTCTCTACTTTAAAAGAGTCCTCTCCTGCTGATGTTCAGGTGTATATCAGTATGTAGTGTCTCTACTTTAAAAGAGTCCTCTCCTGCTGATGTTCAGGTGTATATCAGTATGTAGTGTCTCTACTTTAAAGAGTCCTCTCCTGCTGATGTTCAGGTGTATATCAGTATGTAGTGTCTCTACTTTAAAGAGTCCTCTCCTGCTGATGTTCAGGTGTATATCAGTATGTAGTGTCTCTACTTTAAAGAGTCCTCTCCTGCTGATGTTCAGGTGTATATCAGTATGTAGAGTCTCTACTTTAAAGAGTCCTCTCCTGCTGATGTTCAGGTGTATATCAGTATGTAGTGTCTGACGTACAATGTGTTGGAGCGCTAGCCAATAGGATCGCAACTGTTCCGTAATGATGTCACTATGTTCCGGAACATTGGGATTTTAGCCTCTGCAGACCATTTACATGCACTAACACCTACAGAACACAGCAGGAGAGAGATCACCACAGAAAGCCTCTTTAAGGTTAGATTTCAGATTTTTTTAAGGGATAATTAATCTAATTTTAGTATTTTTACAGTATGCTGACATCTAGTTGTTCCGGTCTGACCTCCCCACCACACACACACACACACACACACACACACACACACACACACACACACACACACACACACACACAACACACACACACACTCAGGGTGCCTCAGGTGACAGAATCAGCTGTCGGGTTTTGCACTCTGCACCTTGTAACGGGAGTTTGAGCGCGGCTCTGTAGCATCCATCATTTAGAGGCCGGCTTTAAGAGCTTTGTTTGGAATCAATCATTTAGTCTGCTGTCCCTCATCCAGACACACACACACACACACACACACACACACACACACACACACACACACACAACACCACACAGACACACACTCTGCTGACACACACACACACACACACACACACACACACACACACAAACACACACACAGACACACACTCTGCTGACACACACACACACACACACACACACACACACTGCAGGCACATACACACACAGTCTCTCTCTCACACACACACACACACACACACACACACAGACACACACACACACACACACACACACACACACACACACACACACACACACACACACACACACACACACACACACACACACACTTCAGGCACATACACACACATTCTCTCTCTCATCACACACACACCACCACACACACACCATACACACACACACCACACACATCACCACACACACACACACACACACACACACACACACACACACACACACACACACACACACACTGCAGGCACATACACACACAGTCTCTCTCACACACACACACACACACACACACACACACACACACACACACACACACACACACATATTACAAGATCTATAAATGTTGACGATATAAAATAATGTTGTTGTATTTATTTCTGTATATACTTCTGATATATCTTGAAATAAGTATTTGTATATCCATGTGTTTGTATGAACGGTGTACTGTAGGTGAAGATATGCCTCTCAAACCCCCAATAATGAAAGTCTAGTGTGTATTGATACAGGTTTTAACACAGCGTTGTAGAGTTATATTTGTAACTAACAGTATTCTAGAACATCTTGAAAATAAGTTAAAGGTTTTTATCTGCAAAGTTTTTTAAGACAAATGCATTTTGAAAACAGCTCTTTGACGCCTAACCACCACTTTTGCATGTGAGTGAGCGTGTGCATGCTGAAGCCACACAGGTGTTGTATTATTCACCTGGGCTAATTGTCCCTCTTGTGTCTCAGCATGTCTCTAATGGTTAGCACCTGTTGAGTGTCTCCCTTTACACGTCCATTAAGCCCACTTTCAGGCCACAACGAAACGGCTTGTATCTTCATAGTTTCTCTTGCGTATAGCCCTATTATTTACACGAGGCCGTAACAAACGGACCCCACAAACGATAACGGGTCCCAAGGTGGATAGATTTGCAAATGAAACTCTCTGGGGGGTCAAAGGAGTCCGTGTAATCACCTCTATACGAATATTTCCTGAAAAAATAACGATAGCCACACCTCTCCTGCTCACTGCTGTAGCATGGCCAGTAGCTACTGTCAGTAGACAGAAGGGTAGCCATGGCAACATTGCTCCGGGCTGCTCCGGGGTCTTCTTCGCTGCTTTTGGTGTATTTTGTGGCGGAAGTTACAGCGCCACTTACAGTCCCGGCATATGTACTACAGCGTGTCCAGCGGTCTCGTTTGAACAGACACGTTAAATGAAATGAATGCATGTGAACGGAAGACTTTTTTGAAAACGCATACTGTGCATAAACGCAAACGTTCCCGTGTGAAAGCAGCCTAAAGCTCCACAGAAAGAGGACCTTTGATTCCTCTCTCTGCTGTTGGTCTCCTCCTGAGGGATACATCTGGTAATACAATATGAAATACTATTTATTTTAAAAGCTTTTTGGTATTTAAATGAACTTTGTTGTTCTGTTGAGCATGTGGTGTACAGTGAGTGAAACAGACAGGAAGTATAACCCAAACAAGTGATGAAAGAGACTAAGATGCTCAGTTTGAGTGACAATACAAGAGCTGGTTAAATTCAGAAGTGTTTTTCCTCTGTAGCTCCTCTCCTTTTACACTCAGCTCGTACAGGAGAGGAAAACTTAAGAAAGTACCGGTGTGAATATTTTATAACCTGATATAATACAGGAAGGGAACAGGACACCTCCTTCCTGAGGTTTCTATAGGGCGAGACAAAGTGTGGAAACCTCTTCAGTTATTTATTTATTATTGGATTTCCTTTCTATGAACTCTCTTGACAATTCTCTCAGAAGATATCCGTGACTTTTCCTCGTAAGGGTGACGCTTTCTTTTCAAATTCTCTTAGATAGGAGGATAGGAAGTTGATAAAAAATGCAATCTGAGCAGAGAAAACTCAATATTTCTGAATATGTTAAAGTGTTTTAGAGAAAACACTAAAGATGACAGATGAGATACAAAATAATTCTGAAAGCAAGAAAATTCAGAAAATATTTCAGAAAACACGTAAAAAAATCTAAAAGATGACGTTTCTAAAACAAATCATAAAACATTTCAAAAACATTTCAAAAACACAATTTCTCTAAATATTTCGAAGAAATACAAAAATATTCAGAAACACCAAAATGTTAACAAAACACAACAAAATTCAAAGAAACACAAAAAAATTCTCGTATTTTAAAACATGTTTTTTGAAATGATTCCTTTGTGACTCTTCATATCCGTGCTCATCATCCATTTAGATTCTAGAAAACTCCCCAAAAAAGTCTAAAACAGGATATATAAGATATAAGTAATTCAGAAAACATAAAAATCTTATTGAAAACACGAAAACACGAAAAAAAATCATAAAATACAAAAAGAACAAAAAACCTGACATTTCGCGAAATATTCCAGAAAAAAATAAAAATTCACAAAACAAAACAATATTTCAGGAAAAATACAATAACATTTAGCAAAAAAAAACATTTTGAAATGTTCATGTTTTT
>NW_022987688.1:333621-358108 GCF_902827165.1 Trematomus bernacchii | reverse complement strand
GCTTTCACCTCTCCTTTGTTGTCCAAAAATGATTTAAAAACACACATAAATGAACCACTGGGAGACGGACTCACACATTCAACCAGATTTCTGATGACATAAATATAAGAAAACTCCTTTAAAAGAATGACATGTGATCAATAAAAGTGGCTTCAATCAGAAAACAACATATTTTTCCATTGAGTGTATTCATCCAATAATCAATTCATTCATTCGAGAATCCCCTCTAAGACAGAGCGCTAACATTAGCTATGAAGCTAACCTCACAAACTAGCCTATGATGAGCTAATTATTGGCCTATAGGTAGCGAGCTAGTTAATAATAATAATTTAATAATTCCTTATATTTATAATAGCGCTTTTTCCATGACCCAAAGCGCTTTACAGATACACATTACACATATCAGACATACATGTAACGGTCATGTGGACAATACCCACAGGAGCAAGTTCAGGTGGACTCACCGGCCTGACGCAGTGGCGGCGGAAGCGGGTTTCGAACTGAAGTTCCCCAAAGCCCCCTTGATCTGATGATCAATGCACAGCCCACTGCGCCACTCCGCCCCCTGTCACCGTTAGCCAGACATGCTAACGGTGCAGCGTAAAGCATTTGTAATCCTTTGCTTACACTTGTAAATGTTGTGTTTTTGGAAAGGCTCAAAAGAACACTATTCACTTTAATACCTGAAAGAACAGCTGTTTTCAAACCCAGCCTCCAGACTGAACACTTTACTTTGACATCTCAGTTGTTTTCAAGGATGTTACATGTAGTATAAGATAAGATAAGATAAGATAAGATAAGATAAGATAAGAAGTACTTTATTGATCCCAATGTGTGAAATGTTTGCAGCACACAAAGACAAGGCATTATACAATACCAATTAAAAGAAATAAACAGTCACAATAAGAAGTGGAATATTTCTCCATCTCTCAGCTTCACCTCAGATATCCCACCTCTCAGTTTCTGGTCGTCTACCTCCTCCTCTTCCTCCTCTTCCTCCTCCTCCTCTTCTTCTATAGTGCTTTGTTTCTGTTGTGTTTTCCCGCCCACTCTACCCAGCATGCTCTCTGCCCCGGGCTCAGCTTCTGTCTCCAGATCTCCAGAAACACAAGCGTTCGCTTTCTGCTCACAGTGATTCATGCAGCAACAGGAAGAGAGCGTCTCAGAGCCAGGAGACATGGAGCCCGTGAGCAGCAGCAGAGAGGAGAGACAGGAGCGTTAGCGTAGCTTAGCATAAAGACTGGATGCAGGGGGAAAGTGTTAGCCTAGCGCCGGAAAAATGAGCCAAAAAACGACACAAATTGATGATTTATACCGTTCAAATGGTTGGAAAGAAGTTCAAACAATGCCACTAGTAGTCAAATTATCGGCAATATATATTATCTTTGTCATCTCTGTTTGCATCCACCTTTCAGCTTAAAGGGGACCTATCATGCTATATTTGAATAATATAGTGTAGGACCATACCTATATAAGGCATATTTATACTTTTTTTTTTTTCAAAATACCAAACAGATCATGCATTTTAGCCATGCCTCATTTTGCTCAATTTGACCATTTATAGCTCTGTTTTAGCAAGGGCAGATTCTGTGAGAACAGCACCACCTACAGGCCTGGCATATGTACTACAACGTCTCCAGCGCTTTGGAACGGCAATGGCCATGGCTGTCTCCTCCTGATTGGTGGAGTTGGCCCAATAGCCGTAGCGCCACCGTCCTGACGTCAGGACAGTGTTCAAATCTGGATCAGTTTTTATCAGATCCGTTGCAGCCCCTTTTTTAGAGATTTGGGTATGGAGGAAAATAGAGAGGGTTGTGTTTTCTGACACTTGGTGAGTTCCCTGGAACACCGGGGACACATATTCATGTAGAAAAGACGTACACAAGTGCATTTTGCATGATAGGTCCCCTTTAAGCTAGCCTAAGTTTACTTTAATTGTTTTTACATTAGAGATGTTAAAGGGATTCTTTACAGAGCAATCTAAAGACTCATGTGTGAGGATTTTGAATGAAAAAGAGTCAAAAAACACATAATTAAATAAAGTGGGGTGCAACTGTTTGAACATCCCATGAAACGGTTGTGTTTATAATCATTAAATGAAGAATTGAAAAGGTTAGCATCCTGTGTTACCTTCATAACGACTCTAAACCCAATCCTGGTCCCATTTCAACTGGGAAATTCCACTAAAATAACAAATCACACACATTGATAAACCTGCATGACACACATGAAGGTATCTACGTGATGCTGTCAGACCAAATGTGTATTCTGTTTGCTCATAATGAGAAATATCCAAAGCTAACCCCAACAACAGTCAGATATCAAACTGGTGCATTGCAGTGAAACTGAGCGTGCAGGTAGATCTTCTTCTTCTTCTGTGGTATTTTCTGCTCAGAAGGTGAGAGCACCTGAGCTTCCTATACGTTCTGTTAGTCACCGTTACATCAGCCGTACTTTCAATGTAAAGAGGAGCCTCTGAGGGTTCGATCTGATGTTGTATTCTTAGCTGTGAGTCACTGCAGCCCACAGAGCAGAACACACGCTGTACCCTGCAGACACGTTCTGTGTGTACTTCTACTCTGTGTCCTTCACTTAGGAAACCAGAACACTCACTTAGCGATCAAGGTGCCTCACAGTAGTTTATCCTAACTCTAATCTACCTTTACAGTGACGTATGTTCAAGACGCTTTAACGTACATTTGATCTTGGAATAACCTCCTCACCGTATTACATTTTGGGACTTTGTATCTCTGATTTGATGTTTTCAAGTTTCAAGATTCAAAGGTTTTATTGTCATATGCTCATAAGCTATAAGTGTAGAAATGCCAATGAGATTCTTCGGACCTGAGCTCCTCCAACGATCTATCTATCTCTCTATCTCTCTATCTCTCTATCTATCCATCTATCTATCTATCTATCTATCTATCTATCTATCTATCTATCTATCTATCTATCTATCTATCTATCTATCTATCTATCTATCTATCTATCTATCTATCTATCTATCTATCTATCTCTCTATCTATCTATCTATCTAGCTATCCATCTATCTATCCACTATCTATCTATCTATCTATCCATCTATGCTATACTATCTATCTTTCTATCCATCTAGTTATCTATCTAGCGATCTATCTATCTATCTATCCATCTATCTATCCATCTATCTATCTATCTATCTATCTATCCATCTATCTATCCATCTATCTATCCATCTATCTATCTATCTATCTATCTATCTATCTATCTATCTATCTATCTATCTATCTTTCTATCCATCTATCTATCTATATATCTATCTATCTATCTATCCATCTATCTATCTATCTATCTATCTTTCTATCCATCTATGTATCTATCTCTATCTATCTATCTATCTAGTCATATCTATCTATCTTATCTATCCATCTTTCTATCCCATCTATCTAGCTATCTATCTATCTATCTATCTATCTATCTATCTATCTATCTATCTATCTATCTATCTATCTATCTATCTATCCTATCTATCTACAATCTAGCTATCTATCTATCTATCCGATCTATCTTCTGATTCTATCTATCTATCTATCTATCTATCTATCTATCTATCTATCTATCTATCTATCCATCTATCTATCTATCTATCTATCCATCTATCTATCTATCTATCTATCTATCTATCTATCTATCTATCTATCCATCTATCCATCCATCATTTATGTTGTTTTTCCAGATAAATTGGGTTTTTCCAGATATATTTCTCTCATTATCCCGAAATAACAAATGAAGTATATGAATGAGAGATGTTTATAGTTTCCAGACAGTTATCTCAGAAACACAACGGTTATGCAGAAGTTATTAGTATGATAAAAGGCTTCAGGGGACAAAAGAAGAATACACCAGATAGATAATGAAATATAAAGAGGGATTGCTGGTCTAACAAACAGCTGGAGAGAGTTGTGACGTGTCATCATTATCTCTCCATTGTTGGCTCTTCTTCTTCTGTTAATGTAAATGCTCAGAGCGTCTCTGCGACTCTGAGCTGCTTCACATGCCGGACTATTTTAGAGAAGAGGTCACATCTAAACGTGTCCGAACGCGACACGTGTTTGTTCCTCGAGTCTGTGAGAACACAGGAGCAAATGTTGCTTCATCCTGAGATGAATCAGCATTGATATCTCTGCATCTGGAAAAACACATACATTTGTCATTGTCTCATACAACATGTTACCTGGAAATAATACTTCAATTGTTATTTTGGGATAATGACAAGAATATAAATGTGTCTATCTCTGCACAAGTTGAGATAATGATGTGAAGAACATGGTATTTCATAGGAACGTGTGTTAATATAAAGGAAATGACAGAGATATCTTGTTATTTAGGAGTGTTTCTGAGATAACTATCTGGAAAACTACAAACATTTATCATTATCTAAAAATAATACTCAAAACATTTGTTATTTGTGGATCAATGGCAGAAATATATTTCAGGAAAAACCTAATTTAATCTGAAAAAACAACATAAATGTCTCTATAATGTTGGAAAACACATGGTAGTTCAGGGGAAATGTGTTATTTTAAAGGGAATGACAGAGATATCTTGTTATTTAGGAGCGTTTCTGAGATAACTATCTGGAAAACTACAAACATTTCTCTATCTCTGCTCAATACGTTGAGATAATGATGTGGATAACATTGTATTTCAGGGTAAATGTGTTATTTTAAAGGGAAAGACAGATATCTTGTTATTCAGGAGTGTTTTTAAGATAATAACATATTGTGTAGGGCTGTGCAATTAATCGTATTTTAATCTCGATTACGATTTTGGCTTGCAACGATTACGAAAACAACGTAATCGAAATAAAACGATTATTATTTTTATAAAAAAATTTTTTTTTTAATTATTATTATTATTATTATTATTTTTATTTTTTGGTTTTTCAGTTGAATTATACTTAAAGTTCAGGGTAATCAACTGTTAAAAACATACTGTTCACATTTTTGTTTCAATAAATGGATGTTTTCAAAGTAAATGGATAATCGTTTTGAATAATCGTGATATAAATTATTGACCAAAATAATCGTGATTAGGATTTTTGCCATAATCGCACAGCCCTACTACATTGTGTTATCTCGGTAAAACAGCAGTGGTCAATAACGCACAAAACAGCACATCAGTCGTATCTTTCAAAATTTATTGAAATCGTTGTAATATGATGAGCTCATGGTGGTGAATTGTCGATAACCTTTCATCGGTTACGCCTCGCCAACAAATGACAAACATTGCATACTGCAGTGAAAAATAGTTTAAAAAAAGAAGTGATGACTGCAGGGTTCAGGGAGGATCTCAGCTTGATTCTTTTTTAATGTTTTGAGACTTTGGCTTATGACTGGGAACATTCTGCTCGCTGACAAACTGTCCGAACTCGTGTGTTCTGCAGGGAGATAGCATGTAATGGTGTTTCTATAATAATGTTCAGTGTTGACTTCATGCACCTGCAGAAATCTCCTTCCTCTTCTTACAAAATATTCTACTTCTTCTTCATGGCTTTTTTAAATCACACACTTCCTGTTAAATGTTAACTGATGCAGAGTTTCTCACCCCGGTTATTTTTAGCGTGACTTTCGCTCCGCACGTCTTTGTAAACCGAGTTCCTGTGGGATTTCTGAGCGGTTAAAAATAGCCGCGAGACATCTCAAATAGGACGTTGGGAACTGATGACGTGCTATTGTCTTTATTTTTACATGTTTGATCTATTTTAGTGCACAAAACCTATTATTTACAGGCTGGAAACGTCTCCAGTCGCATTTACAGTCAAATAATGGGACTTACAATCGAATAATAAGGTTAGAAATGTATTCTTGACCTTGATTCATTGAACCCAACGAGCAAAATCCATATATTATTCATTATTTCCAACGTCATGAACACATATTAATGCTCTGTATTTCACTTATAAGTCCCACAATCTGAGTCAAACTGTAATTAACAGAATTGCTTACGCCTGATTGGTAAATGTTGAAAAAGCTGCTTTTATCCGAATAACTGACAAAATAAACACATTTCTGATTCAGATAAAACATTACAGAACATACTGAGGTGCTCATCGGGACAATCCAACATTTGTCGGCAGTTTTACAATCAAAATCCAGCTTTTAGTGGTAAATATCAAACGGAAATCGATATTTAAACCCTTTTAGGTGGAGAAACTCTGCATTGATGGCTTATGTCAGCTGTCACAGATTACTTTATGAGAAATGAACCAGAATATTTCTCCTAATAGCCGGATACGAAGAGTGAAACAGACGTATTTGATAAGCGACTCTCTAATATAAAGCGTGTAATCGTCTGCGTTGTTTTTTTCTACATGGCAGTTTTGAAGCTTGTAAAATAAATTAAACTACAAACACTGGACTTTATTTTGTCGTGAAATGTCCTCTTCAACTTCTGCATATAAAAAAAAAGACTTATTGAAAACATAACGACCCACAGTCTAAAAAAGACTTTACTGTTTTATTGATCATCCGTTTGTTCAGCTGCTCCGATGATATGAAAAACTACAAAAACTTCATTTGGTCCCTTCGTGGTGCACAAATGTTCCAGCTGTGGCCTAAAGACTACAATTTAAAACCACAGACATACCAGCTACCCTGAGTACTCTTTATCATTCAATTTAACGTGTTATTTCTATGTGATTTCATCCAGAAAACACAAAAGAAAGTGTTTAATTTACTCATGTTTTGCTCCCTCGGACCGACTGCATGTTTCACGCGTAGCTTCACGCGTAGCTTCACGCGTAGCATGTTTCACACGTAGCATGTTTCACACGTAGCATGTTTCACGCGTAGCATGTTTCACACGTAGCATGTTTCACACGTAGCATGTTTCACACGTAACTTCACGCGTAACTTCACGCGTAACTTCACGCGTAACTTCACGCGTAGCTTCACGCGTAGCTTCACGCGTAGCTTCACGCGTAGCATGTTTCACGCGTAGCTTCACGCGTAGCATGTTTCACACGTAGCATGTTTCACACGTAGCATGTTTCACGCGTAGCATGTTTCACGCGTAGCATGTTTCACACGTAGCATGTTTCACACGTAGCATGTTTCACGCGTAGCATGTTTCACACGTAGCATGTTTCACACGTAACTTCACGCGTAGCTTCACGCGTAGCTTCACGCGTAGCTTCACACATAGCATGTTTCACACGTAGCATGTTTCACACGTAGCATGTTTCACACGTAGCATGTTTCATGCGTAACTTCACGCGTAGCTTCACGCGTAGCTTCACGCGTAGCTTCACACGTAGCTTCACGCGTAGCTTCACACATAGCATGTTTCACACGTAGCATGTTTCACACGTAGCATGTTTCATGTGTAACTTCACGCGTAGCTTCACGCGTAGCTTCACGCGTAGCTTCACACGTAGCTTCACACGTAGCTTCACACCTTCGTAGGATTTATTTTTAAATCATATTTAAAGGGATTTCATTCAGTTTGTGAAGCGAGCCGAGCACTGGTTGATGACACACCTGATGCACAAAACACACAATAAACCTCCGGTGGAATACAAAATATTAGAAAGCACAAATAATAAATGAATGCACAATTACTCAAATCTTATTTTTAGTGCGCAAAATAACCTGAAAGTGTAAAGAAATTACAAAATCTTGCACAAAATGTGGATAAAGATAATAATGTGTGCATGCATGAGGTAAAACACTTATTTATAAATAACATTTCTGGACTTCAAGAGCTCTAAAATGCCTAAAACAGCACTTAAAGACTTGAATAAATACTTTTTAAATATCCTAAACGAGCACACGTCAAACATTATTTCATGTGTCAGTGCCTTCTGACAGGAATAAGTGCAACTTTTGATTATTTCAGCAGAAAACTGTTGATATTTGTGGATGTTTACCTGACAAAACAGAATTATAGCCAGGTGTAAACAAGCCAGGAAAGAGCAGGAGGATATCCATTATATTCTGCATTTAACGGTTAAAGTGGTCAACACTGGAAGTTGGGATTTGTTACCAAAAGTTGGAAGGATTATTATTTTTCTTAACTTTTGCACTAAGTCCAACCTCCTTCTCGACATTATGGTTTAAAAGAAAAACAATAAATCGTCCTTTTTCATATTTTGTAACGCTTTCAGTTGGATGAGCTCTGCTGGGGTTGAACAGACGAGGAGGAGGAAGGCGTGAGATGAGCTGCGTTGGATCTCTGATCACATTCGGGTGCGGAGAGGTTTTAAAAAGTGACAAACGTTTAGCAGACTCTTCCACTACCTCCTGACTCTGATGCGGCTTTCACACCGGCGCTTTTCACTTTCTAGCTCCTCGCGAGAGCTTTTCTGGTTCAGCTCCCGTTTCCCTTTTCAGCTCCCGCTCTGTTCACACTGCCCAGAGCTGCCGCTGCTGCGTCATGACGTCACAGTTTACGTCGCTGATTTTCTCCCACAACAACAACGGGCCGGGGACTGCGTCGGGTCGTGTTGCTTTTAATCATACGAAGCCAGATTAAATTAAATAACGACTTCTCCAACCTTATACTTTTCTCCAGAGTGCCGTGGTTCATTGTTTATTAATGTGTTTCAGCGGCATTTAGCGACCGCTGCAGTGCTGGCTGCACTTCCACGGGAGTTTATTCTCCCGTTAGCTCCGGGTTAGCTCACACGGCTCTAAAGTATTCACTGTCTGACTGTCACACAAGCAGCTGATACATATCCCCAGTTCCCCTTAAGTGAATGTGTGTCAGTCTGAATTGACGCTGTTTGGCATCACAACGCTGTTATGAAAGTCTCTCTGGTATAACATGGGTGATGTTAGCATAGCAACCGAAGCTAAACTGACTACTTGCTAAGCCGTTTTCTACAGGCACATTTTACCGGCGTATTTTTCATTATGATTCTACTTCTGATAGTCGGACATGACAACCTGTACAGCCCATGTATCTCCACAATGATCAATAACAGCGAACGGATGGTCAAAGTAAGGTTTCCTGCACGCCTCGACGTAAGAGACGTAAGCGACGCCGCGTCATAGCTCCGAAGCTCTTGCCTCTGGACCGACAATTTTTTGGAGCTGGAAGTGAACCGCATTCCGGAGCTATGACGCGCCGCCGCTGCGGTGTGAACAGGAAAAACCGGCGCTTTTCAGGCTCTAGCTCCCAGCAGGAGCTGGAAAAGCGCCGGTGTGAAAGGGGCATGAGAGGCTTTCAGGAGCTTTTCTGTTGGTTTGAAGCAAAGAAACTGGAGATCTGTTGAAGTTGGGTTTCTATAAAGAACCTCCAGTCCAATATTTGGCATTTTAACATCTCACAGTAATCTGAATTAAACCACATCTTCGGGCGGTATTTGAAACGACCTCTTAGAAACAACACATGGCAGTGAGAGGAGAACTAATGGATAAAGAAGATTTAGCAAGAGATAATATCTAAAGATTTACCACTTTGTCAAAAACTGTCTGCTTACCCAAAAGAAAAAGGAGAAAGGATTTGAACATTTGAAGGATAAGTATAGCAACTCCAAAATGTGGAGAAGGCGGTGAAAGGGTGAATAAAGTTAGATAACATGTAGAAGGGAATACTAATGAAATATGAAAGGACTTTTACCCACGAGACCTTTGTGAAACTAACACGTTATTATCTCTGTTTCACTTTCACTTCTCATTTGAACCAGGGCTGGTCAATTCATCGTATTTTAATCGCAATTACGATTATGGCTTGCAACGATTACGAAAACAACGTAATCGAAATATAACGATTATTTTTTTATTATTATTATTAATTTTCTTTTTTTTAATTAATTATTTTTTAATTGTTTTTTCAGTTGAGTTATTCTTAAAGTTCAGGGTAATCAACTGTTCAAACGTTTTTTCTCCAATAAATTGATGTTTTCAAAGTAAATGGATAATCGTTTTTAATAATCGTCATATCAATTATTGACCCAAATAATCGAGATTATGATTTTTGCCATAATCGAGCAGCCCTAATTTGAACCCAAACTGAAGTATATCTGTCACCTTAACCTAAATAAGTCGACTTCAATTCATTCCTTTCAGTGTCTCTTTCACTCTAACAGAGTACAAAGTGTGAATGTTTGATAGAACCCGCACAGGTCCTCAAAGCACCCATTGAATGAGTTGATCACTTGAAACTGAGAGTTATAATTCCCAAAAAACAGAATATGTTTAAAAGCCAGAGGTAAGGAATCCAGACGTATGTACATGATGTACAACAGGTACATTATTCATCTTTTTGACATTAAATCCAACACTCTCCTTTCTCTTTCGGCTGCCTCTCCATCTCTAAATTAATAACCAGTCTCTCTCCTCTCAGCCATGTGCTTCCTCCCTCAAATCCAAACAGCAGCAGCCATTTTGCTGGCGTTCAGAGTGACTAATGTTTCTCTGCAGAGGAGCGTCTCTCTATCTGCAGCAGAAACACATATTTACCCTCCTAACATCACAAAGCCTCTGAGGACGCGTTGGACAACAAAAGCCTGAAAGAACCACAGAGAAGGAGCTTTGAGTCCAGATGTACACACGTACGCATCACACAGACCGTACGCATGTTCCTCTTTGAGAAGGAGCAGACCTGCTGGTTTGCAGCTTGGCTTTGGTCCAAATATCAGAAAATGGCAGTGATTTTGTTTTAAACTCCTGATAAAGAGTAAGAACTGTTAGCTGCCGATGATGCTGCAGATCTGCTCGAGACTTTGAGATGTGTTGTGCTGCAAAAAGGGCTGTAACTGCTTTTAAAAAACATAACCTGAGGTGTTTGCAAACTATAAATGAGGGTCTTGAATGTGATATATCTCAACAAGTTGTGTCAAAGCCTGAGACACATACCCAGTGCCTTCCTTTGTCCTGTTCTCACCACAAAGAGAGAGTTCTGATCAAATGGTCTCACTGAGGATCACTTATATCCAATCAGTGTGAAGAGTTTATAAGATGCTGTAATGTTTCAAGTTTATGTTTTAAACACAAACCTTACTTCTTAGGGAACTTTCAAATGCCTGGTTTACAAATGGAGTTAGGTGCACAGAAGCTAAATCTGTGTGTGCACGATAAGTCATTAGAGCACCACATCTGGATTAATCCACCACTGAAAATAGTCCCAAACAAATGCACTACTTGCTCCTACTTGTCTGATCAAAAACTTTACGACTCTTTTTGAACTATATTTGTGTGTTTTTTACAGATTGACGTCTTCAGTAGGACCACATGAGCTCACTGACAGTTTGGGTCTAAACACGAGATAAAAAGACAATCATCGATACACAGACTTTTGACTTCAATATTTATAACATTCTGGTTACGGCCTTGTCTGAAAACTTCTTGTAAAGATCTGTATTTTTGTAGGAAACTTATAATGAGCCTTTAGGACCTGACGCTGAACTGTAGATATCAGAGGAGCACCTGAACGCAACACAACCTCCTGCTGTTAGCTAATGTAGCTAACGCAAGAAGCTAATTATTTGGGGTAATTTGGGTTCAGAGGAAAATTTAGTTTGTAGATTATCTAACAAACACATCGTGGAGTTTCAGCAGCGACTCTGGACGGCTGATCTAACTTTACTTTGTCAAACTAGTCACCTTTTTTGAGGTACATAAAATACTGGAATGTCGTTTAGTTGCCTGTTTGCCTGCAGATGTGAGAAAAAGAAAGACCAGTTCCTCTTATATTTCCATATCTGTGCTCGTTGTGCAGCCATGTGTCATCAACCAGTGATTTAACGTCGGCCCATTAACAAGGAATCTCTGGTAACTTTATGGACATGTTTTGAGCGCAGGCGCATCGGTACGGACGGACGAGCTGCGTCTGTTTAACGGGAGGCACTTCATTCAATTGTATCAGAGACGGGCTTCAAGGCACTAGAAACTAATTTAAGATATATCTTTGAAATTTGTCAAGATATTACTGCTGTCCTTTTCTTCAAACTGTTTGTAAAAAAAAAACGAAATCGGGTCACATTCACATAAAAATGATCCATGCACTCCGTCATCGAAAGATCAAAGCTTCAAATAAATGAAAATGTTATTTCTGTAGTGTCTTTTTTTTTAAGAGATGGTCAGATATGTCTCTTCTGATATTTGTCTCCTTTGTTTTTTTTAGCAGATTTGTCCCCTCCGCAGTTATCTCCGTCATGCACCGTTTTCCTATCGCTAGCGTGTCGTTAGCGTGTCGTTAGCGTGACGTTAGCGTGACGTTAGCGTGACGTTAACGAGGAGCATCTTCCCCGAAGTCCCTCCACAACTGCAAGCAATGTAATACTGTAGTCATGCATTGAGTATACATAGCTATACCATAGCTAATTAGGCCATAATGCTTTAGTATTTTTGTCATGCCGTGATCTTCGAAAAAGAAGTGTTCCTGTTCCCTTAATGCGTTAAACATTCAACACGTAATGCTCTGAAATAACTTAAAAAAACAATAAATAGCCAGTGCACTTTTGGTGAAAACAAATGAGAAAAAGTATTTCCAGAAGATGAAAAATGAAGAATGAGGTAACGTCTTGTGCATGCCGATATAAGAGAAGAGAGTCTCCACATGCTTTTATATAAAGGAGCGTTGCATGGCCTGTAGCAGCAGAAAACCCTCCGTCAGGCAACACTTCCTGTTTTTCCTCCAATAAGGTGCCTGGAAAAACATCCCAGCTTTTCCCAAAATGTGTCCGCCGAAAGACGGAAAAACACGCCTGATTTTTTTTTACTGTATTCCACTCGAAATGCGCCGTCCTCATAAAACGTGTTGCTCAAATCTCAAATGGGCTTTTTTTTTTTATTGTTGAGTCTTTTGCACAAAGCCTGCGAGGTGTCGGGGAGAGTTTGGGATCAATTCAAGTCAAAATGAGCTCATTTTGACCTCAAATGGCAGTTTATACTTCATATTTGAAGTGCTGTGTGCGTCTATATTCAACCCTATCACTGAAGATGTAACAATGTCTTCACACGTCACACCGCACGGCTGTTTGTGCTAATCAACTTAAGTTTGTCTGTTTATTATTATTATTCCTGTATTTGAAACACATTCCCTTTGAGGGAAATTCAGCTGCACACATTTAAAAATCGTGCTCCTTTTTTCTCTCGTGCTCCATTTGCATCTATATCTCCAGAACAAGATGTTTGTCTCTAAAATTGCATTTGAGAGAGAACAGGAAGTTGTGCTTCATCAGATTAAGGACAGTATACTTTAACATCTTGGTCAGAAATCAACATCCAAGCAACATTGAATATGGCAGTACTGATAAAGGGACACTCCCTGTTTTGTTATTGCATTTCTAGGATGTTTTAAAAAAAATATTGGACCCAAAGATATCCTGACTTCTGTCTAAAGTTTGGTTCCTACATTTCCCATAATGCACCTCCATAATGTCTCTCGTTAGACCCTTCTTGTCCGATAACAGCTGGTACATTTGGTCCAAATTGAAGCAACAAACGTCGAGATAACCTCATATAATTAGTTTCCTAGACAGACTATTATATCTCCTAGTTTCTAGAAGAGCAAGTTGTTTTGTCAAAGATATTCACAGAGAGAAGCATATCTATATCTGAGAGGCTGGAAACAGCATTTTCTGACATTTCTGCATCAAAACCTCTGATAATAGTTTCCTGTTGGTCAACATATTCTCACAGCTCTTCTAACACTCATGAATAATTAACCCCGAATCCTCCCCCGACACCTGCTGATATTTTGCGCTATTGCCAAAGTCTTATAGTTAGAAGTGTTCCTCGTGACATAACTACCTTGTTCTCTATAAATGAAACAATCATGTGTGTCTCCTTTTTGAAAGTCTCCAAACACACACACATGTCTTTTGAATGATTCAATGCAAAAGAAGAGTCAAATGCACCAATGGAGATAAAGCATCGAGGTTATTTTTCTACAATATTTACAGCGGTGCGTTCACTCGTCTCCCGGCCTCACACGTCGGTGAGGAGCTTCGTCTTGTTCACGCAGTTTTGATTTGGCGCCGTGCAGTTGGCAGTCCTAAGGTTGGCTTCTCTAAAGTTATCGATGCTGTTCTTCATGTCCTCGTCTATCTCCATGTACTCCGACTTGCTGACGGCGGACGAGCTTCTGCGGCTCGAGTTGGTTTCAGACGCCAGATTCTGGTTGCTGACGTTGAGGAGCTGCGCCTGCTCTTCGCCCTCCGTCTCACGGTGGTAGAAGTAGTTGAAGTTGGACACGATGACAGGAACGGGCAGAGCGATGGTTAAAACTCCGGCGATGGCGCACAGCGAACCCACGATCTTTCCTCCGATCGTCACCGGGTACATGTCTCCGTATCCCACCGTCGTCATGGACACCACGGCCCACCAGAAGGCGTCCGGGATGCTCGTGAAGAACGACTCTTTCTCCTCGGCCTCGGCGAAATACACGGCGCTGGAGAAGAGGATGACTCCGATGAAGAGGAAGAAGATGAGCAAACCGAGCTCTCGCATGCTGGCTTTGAGAGTTTGCCCCAAAATCTGAAGACCCTTTGAATGCCGAGACAACTTAAAGATCCTGAAGACCCTCACCAGGCGGATGACTCTCAGAATAGCCAGAGAAGTTGCCTGTTCTCCGCTTCCTTTCCCCACCTCGTCCGGGTCCTCTGCCAGCTCCGTGCCCAGCGTGATGAAGTACGGGATTATAGCCACGATGTCGATGGAGTTCATCATGTTTTTAAAGAACGCCGCCTTGCTGGGGCACGCGAAAAACCTTACAATCAACTCAAAAGAAAACCAGATGATGCAGAGCGTCTCCACCACGAAGAAGGGGTCGGTGAGGAAGTTGGGTTTGTAGTAAACGGTGGTGTTTCCAACGATCCTGATCCTCTGGCTGGGGTCCTCCTTCAGCTCGGGTAAAGTCTCCAAACAAAATATGACTATTGAAATAAGAATCACCATGACGGAGACGATGGCGATCCCCCGGGCGGGCCCTGAACTCTCCGGGTGCTCGAAGAGGAGCCAGATCTGCCGCTGGAACTCTTTCTCTGGCAGCGGGCGCTCCTCCTCGCGGATAAATCCCTCGTCCTCGCGAAACTTCTCCATGGCCTCCGCGCCAAGTTCGTAAAACTTAATCTCCTCTGAGAACATATCCAGCGGCACGTTGACCGGCCTCCGTAGCCTCCCCCCGGACTGATAGTAGTACAAGATGGCGTCAAAACTCGGGCGATTCCTGTCGAAGAAGTACTCGTTTCGCAGCGGGTCGAAGTAGCGCATCCTCTTCTTGGGGTTCCCGAGCAGCGTCTCTGGAAACTGAGCCAGCGTTTTGAGCTGCGTTTCAAAGCGAAGCCCCGAGATGTTGATGACGACGCGCTCGCAGCAGTCGTGGTCGTCGTGGTCGTCGTCGGGCGGGTACAGGTCCTGCGGGTGGCCCGGCAGCGTGGAGGTCTCGTCCATGTTCTCGCAGGAAACCACGGTCATCCTGACGGTCGGGCGGGGACGAGGAAGAGGAGGGAGCGAGAAGGTGAAGGACAGCAGGTCGAGGAGCAGGAGAAGCCTCTAGTGAGGCCGCGAGCTGAGCACATTCTCCCTCTCCGTCCCCTCCATCTTCTCCAACATCTTCTCTCCCTCAGAGCCTGCAACAGGAAACCAGAAGGGACAAAAATGGTTTCTCTGCAGGAGAGAAAAAACACCATGCAGTACTGGAGCTGTATTTTTTTTTTACCGCATACATCAAGTTTGCTGCGCTGCCTCTGCGCAATGCAGTCTCATGCATTCACCCACTCATGAACACACATATCAAAGCTTCATCAGGGGTAAAACACCAACCTGTGCTGAGCTTCAGGGCAGCAGATGGGAGGGAGCTTCACACCTTTCCCCCTTTCACTCCGGGGTTTAATCCCGATGTGGTTTCACAGTCAAAAGAGGAAAGAATTATGTAGTGTTGCTCCGTGTCCTGTTGAGTCCGCGGGAGGAGGAACTCACACCGAGCTGCGGAAACCCGGACGGGAGGATTAGCAGAATCATGCTGAGATTAAAAACAAAGCGGACAAACAGCGCTGCTCCCAAAGTACCGGGAGGAACCGGGAGGAACGGGAGGATCCTGCAGCATCAGCACAAACACAGCCTCTCTCACGCTGCGGAACAACACCAACAAAAAAAAGCCCAAATAAATCCCGGTGTGTTTTGACGAGGTTCAAATCCCGACGTGAGGCGACTCACCGGACAGGATGTATGTTCGGTAATTTAGGAGCATATTGCAGGATTTCATGTGGAGAGGACGGAGTGAAGGAGGGAAGGAGGGAGGGGTTAGGAGGGAGAGTGAGGGGGGGGGGGGGGGGTTTCGACGCAATGCAGACAGACTGTAAAACACAGTTGGTGCTACAGTATCTGAACAACCTGCTCTCCTATACAGCAGGTTCTAAAACACACACGATTCATTTTAATTAGCTTATTAGACAATATAAATGTTATTTAAGCAGCACTGCATCATGTTATGTAACCCGTTCAATAAATAAATAAATGAATATGTGTGTGTGTTGCTGCAGGCAGGTGGGAACACACACTCCTGCTGGTGGTTCTTTCATTTTTTTCTTTCTCTCTTTTCTGCAGCAGGAAGCGGCTCACACACGTTTATTGGCTGCTGAGCACTTTGCGACAGTCAGAGCTGCGTGTTGGTGTAAATACCACCGGTGTTGCTATGGTAACAGGGAGAAACCAGCACAGAGATTTTTGTATTTATTTATTTGTATTTAATGATTCATGTTGGTCATGTGTGAGGACTACAGTCCAGCTAGAAACCGATTTGTATATTTATTTCTTTATGAAATATTTATTTTATCCAGTATTTAATTTTTTTAACATAATTGTTTTATTTATTACATTATTACATTACATTACATTACATGTTACTTGTTAGACGCTTTTATCCAAAGCGACTTACAGACTCAATACTGTGGGCAATCCCCACAGGAGCACTTTGGGGTGAAGTGTCTCAGGGACACAACGACATGCTGACTGCAGTGGGGTTTGAACCTGTGACCCCCTGATCCCAACACCTACGCACAACCCACTGCCCCACACACCTATTATTTCTTTTTTATTGCAGCAAATTAAAAAAATTATATAAATAAATATTTGTCTTTATTGCAGCACGTTTCAAAAAGAAGCTATTGTTTGCAAGATACATTATTTCGAAAAATATATACTTGTTGGTATTACCTATTTGCATACCTAAGAAGCATACAACAAATATTAAAGATAACAATAAAAAAACATAGCTCTAATCCAATCCACTTTATTTCTATAGCACATTTTAAAAACAGAGGGTTTGCCAAAGTGCTTCACAGTGAACATAACATTATAATAAAATATAATATTACACGAATAGATACAAGGCACACAAAGGGACAGACACTAAAGCATAGAATAGGTAGAGCTCAGACTGACTCATGAGCGAGGGAAAAGAGGTGGGTCTTCAGGCGGGACTTAAAAGCTTCAAGAGTGGGCGACAATTTGACATGGGGGGGGGGGGGGCGGGGCAGGTCGTTCCAGAGCCTGGGGGCTACCGCTGAGAAGGCTCGGTCTCCCCTGTTCTTTTTCTTTGTTTTAGGGACTACCAGCAGCAGCTGATCAGCCGACCTCAAAGCCCTTGAGGGGGTGTGCACCTGTGGGAGGTCGGAGATGTACTGAGGGGCCAGCCCATTAAGAGATTTATAAACAAACAACAGAATCTTATAATGAACTCTAAAATGGACACGAAGCCAGAGGAGGGAAGCCAGAGGAGGGAAGCCAGAGGAGGGAAGCCAGAGGAGGGAAGCCAGAGGAGGGAAGCCAGAGGAGGGAAGCCAGTGGAGGGAAGCCAGTGGAGGGAAGCCAGAATAGGTGTGATGTGCTCGTGCTTGCGTGTACCTGTAAGCAGCCGAGCCGCAGCGTTTTGTACCAGCTGCAGGCGTGCCAGCGAGGTCTGGTTTAGGCCGGAATAAAGTGCATTACAGTAATCTAGACGAGTGGAAACAAAGGCCTGAGTTACACGTTCAAAGTCTACAAAGGATCAAACCAGTTTGATTTTGCAGAAAAGTGACATTTTATAGCTTTTAAACATAACTCTATTGTAAATATTTATATTTTGTATTTGGTATGATATTATAAAATGTAATATAAGATAATATATGGAGGATTAATCCTGCCAAAAAAAATGGCATGATAAATGAAATAAGTTATTAAATGTATATATATTATTTTTAAATGTGCTTTTTTATATCCCTTTCAAATTTGTAGTTTTTTTAACAAAAAGATAAAATCGTATTTATTTATTTAATCAAATTTTTCAATGTTTTCAAATATAAGTATTAATTATTACGTGTTTGTATATATTTCTGCATTTTTCCCAAACCTCTGAAGTCGACCTTCATCGAGCGTGATTCTGATAACGGAGAACCCGGGAAGGATTGACTTATTCCTGCTTAAATTATAAAAACCCGAACCCCGCTCCGAGGCTTAATTTATCTTTTATTCTCCGGAGACGGGAAGTCATCTGACCTTCACCGAGAGGAAGGTTCAATCCATTTACAGCTGGAAAAAGATATGGAAATAAATACATTTAAAATGTCACTTTTTATTATATTTCTTTTACAAAATGTTACTTTTCTTTTTACCCAAGGAATCGTCTGGACTTCAGCACCAAGGACACCAAGGACCAAGGACACCAAGCACCAAGGACACCAAGGACCAAGGACACCAAGGACCAAGGACACCAAGGACCAAGGACACCAAGGACCAAGGACAGCTCCACGCCTTCAAAGAACCCTGAGATGTTTTCCCCTTTTATATTTGATGCTCACAGATATTATTATGCTTCTAATGCTGGTTTAATTATAATTCTATTTTGAGATGTTTATATCTTAGAATTGTTTATTTCTACTCTTTGAATTTGTTATTATGTGCAATGCCTTGTTTGTTTTATGCTGCAACAAACATGTTAACGAAATTGGGATCAATAAAGTACATCTTGTCTTATTTTATCTTCTTCCTGCATCCATGTGTGTGTGCAGCAGATGGTGAGCAGTGTGTGTGTGTGTGTGTGTGTGTGTGTGTGTGTGTGTGTGTGTGTGTGTGTGTGTGTGTGTGTGTGTGTGTGTGTGTGTGTGTGTGTGTGTG
Organism: Trematomus bernacchii; assembly: GCF_902827165.1. Taxonomy (NCBI): domain Eukaryota; kingdom Metazoa; phylum Chordata; class Actinopteri; order Perciformes; family Nototheniidae; genus Trematomus; species Trematomus bernacchii. The sequence continues at coordinate 339,026 of NW_022987688.1, read as the reverse complement.
TGTGTGTGTGTGTGTGTGTGTGTGTGTGTGTGTGTGTGTGTGTGTGTGTGTGTGTGTGTGTGTGTGTGTGTGTGTGAGGCGAGCAGCAGATGGACGTCCGCTGCAGAGCTGGACCCCGACCAGGAACTCCCAGAAAATCAAATATAACAAAATATACTATTGGGTTATATATTGGGTTAGCATGTACATAATCCGACTTTAAAGGTCACCTATCATGCTATTTGTAGGCAATAGCATAGGTCTCAGATATATACAAATATATAAAAACATGTCTATGAAGTGTTTTGCTCAAAATACCAAACACATCACCCATTCTAGCCATGCCTCATATCCCTCTGTTTCACTTCCTGTTTCTAAAGTGCTGATTTGGGTATAAAGCTTAAAAAAGGAGGGGTCTGAGCTCATGAGGGACCCGGCAGCTACCGTCTAAACTAAATACTGCCGTGATGAAAGCCATATCATGGATTATCAAGGATTCTCTCTGAAACAGTATGGAGCTCAAAGGCTTTCTCTCTTGCCGGTTATACCACAAGGTGAGTTCCTTTTTATTTCCTGCTTCTTCACACACATGCTCTCCAGTACAGGTTAGCTCTGAGTGTTAGCGATGCTAATGTAAACACCGACCATATTACGTCCAAAACAGTCGGGCATTGTTTCTGATAGCAACGTTTCTGATAGTGCCGTGGGTCCACATTTCAGATATTACGTCATATCGGACGCAAATCTGTATCAGCTCCGTTGTTCCCCCGTTTTTAGAGATTTGGGTACGGAGGAAAAGAGAGAGGGTTTTATTTTCTGACGCTGCGTGAGTTCCCCGACACACCGGGGACACATGTTGATGAAGAGAAGACATCAAAAAGTGACTTTTGCATGATAGGTCCCCTTTAAGGCTTTTTTTCAAGCATAAAGAATACATAATAAAATAATAGAAAACTACGTGTTGTTCTATATATAATTGAGTTTTCTTATCCAATATTCTTTTAATGTCCAATTCAGGGTATTTAAAAACAAATGGTGTTTTTAAACACCCCCCCCCCCCCTGGAGCGGAGCAAGGCAACGAAACTTACTGAAAAGCAGCATTTTACAGCGCGCTATGCATGGGGCCCCCTTGAGGGGGTTTCCCGACATGTCGTTGCAGTAAATTAAAGGGTGTTTCATGTTGTCGTTGCTGTGGACCTTCCTAATCTACCTTCTTTGGGGGCCCCCTTCTGGTCCGGGGCCCCAAGCAGTTGCCTGCCTTGCCTGTTCGCAAGGAGCGGCCCTGTGTCTGATCTATATGTGTAGTCAGTGTCACAGAGTCAGTTTATCCCTGTTAGGGTCCGACAGCTGGAGGAGTTTCTGCACGTCGCGAGAATTCCTGAAGTTCAGTCTAAAAAAACCTGGAAACACACAAATCAAATTGCTCCAGAACGTCCTCCTGAGCATCGAAGCCTGCCCCTCAGGTAAATGTCTGAATGTGTTGTGTGTGTTCAGCCATGCATGAAGAGCCAATCTGCACATTCTCCATATGTTACGGTGACCTTTGACCCCGACAGTTTAATTATGATAATCCAGATTGACTTAAATTAAGCTAATGTGTGAACAGATGCTTGTCTCCATGCTTTGATGTTCAGAAAGCTGCAGCACCTCTTTTCACCCTCTGTCTGAAACCAGAGCCCAGTCTGCTCTGATTGGTTAGCTGGCCGGCTCTGTTGTGATTGGTCAACTAGCTTAGAGATGTCCCGCCCCTCAGCCTATCACGTACAATGTGGTGGAGCGCTAGCCAATAGGAGACTTCCAACAGTGTATCGAACCGAAGCATTACCTCCGCCATAAAGATCAATCTTTTCAGTTGGTTTGTCCGATGTTAATGAAAATTGGTCGAACCATGACACATGGTCCAATAAAGAAACCAGTACAATTTGGACTGGATCCGTACATTATTTTTCATTTTATTACCATTGTGTGATGGGCAGTTTGGCCTTGGCGACCCTCTAATTCTCTGTTTTGTGAACCAATCAGAGACAGAATTAGGACAAATGTTCCTCTAAAAACAAAGGAAACAAATGCTTCACAATGGGGGGGGGGGGGGGGGGGGCTACAGCAGCTGCTCACTCTCCTGTGAGAAACGTGAAAAACCTGGAGCTGGGAAACCTGGAGTATTCACACGTTGACGCTCGAGGGCACAGATGATTTCATCCCTGAAGCACGGCGCTGTGTGTTATCTCCGCTGTTAGCTGATACTCGCAGGACAAAAGAGAGGCTGCGAGCGTCTATAAGCGTCCGCGGGTCGAGTTTCAGCCGCTTCACAGCCGCTGAAACTGAAGAGGGAAGAAAGAGCATCCTGAAACCCCTCCTCAGAGCCAGTGGAAACTTTCATGTGCTCTTGAACTTTCAGAGAGTGAAAAGCAGCAGCTGATGTTCGCGGCGGCTCAGAGCAGCTTCCTGTACGGGAGGCAGTGATTGGTTTTGGATTAACTTCTTAATAGTCTTGTTTTTAGAGGCAGGGCTTGTTAGCGGACCCTTCCCACAGATCTGTTCACGAGGACAAGAGCCAATAAAGCTCTCAGCAGGAAGGAGTTATCGCCCAGAGATCTGCTGACATCAAGAACACACTTTATCCTGATCGACACGTTTGAAATGTCTCTCTTGGTTTAGTTGAGTTTGTTTGTCGTGTCGTGGACAGTCCCCATTGATCAGCGTCACAAAAACACGTAAATGGAGCATTAGCTTTAGCAAACATTACTCATTCCCAGCTGTTGTCCAGATGCTAATAGACACCGTTAAATCACAATACTCTTGTTGTAGTCCTACTAAAAACCATAATGAACACTTGTCATATCTGTCTTAAAAACCCTTAACTTCGGTTTGTTTCCCCACCTTGACCCTTTGTTCCCATGAGCTTTTGGTCGTCACAATCTTGATTTTGGGAAACCAGCGACACTTAGATCAACCAAATGCAATAGATGTATGTTTAAAAGCTATAAAATATCACATGTTTGCCTTAAATCCAGGAATATGTCACATGTTGGCGATAAAACGTGCAAAAACGACAAGATAGCAATATGTCTATTTCTCTTCACTGGACATCTTACATTTTACATTCAGTCTAATAATTAATATTCCATCTGTCACATACTTAGTATAATACCTTGCTTTATATCTTGTCATTGTTCATTTGTAAATCCAACATGTATATTTTCTACTTTCTTGTTTATTTCTATTCTTTTAATTTGTATTGTACAATGCCATGTGTTGTTATGCTGCGGCAACGCAAACAATTCCCAACTTGGGATCAATAAAGTTCTCTCTAATCTTATTTTATCTAATCTTATCTAATCTAATCTAATATGGTGTGTGTTCCTAAGAGCCAAAAAAGACTACAATTGTTTTATTTGTTTTATTTGATCCATTCTCAACCATTTGTCACGATCTGTCTGTGTTGTGTTTTTTCATGTCTAGATCTGTCTTTGGTTTTATTTTGAAAAGTGTTCACCCCCCCGTCTTGCCTGTTGCTTCCTGTCTCTGTGTTCCCTCCTGCCTGATTACCTGATTTGATTTAAGTTCTGTTTTTTCTGTCTGTCGGGGTGAGATCATTCTGTTACGGCTGGACAGAGAGGTATATATACTGTAGGACCCAAATGCAGAAGATATGTTGAAAGCGGCTGTGGCTCAGTGGGTAGTGTGCTGGACTTTGAATCAGGGGGTAGCAAGTTCGAGTCCCACTGCAGTCAGCATGTCGTTGTGTCCCTGAGACACTTCACCCCAAAGTGCTCCTGTGGGGATTGTCCACAGTGCTGAATGTATGTAAGTTGCTTTGGATAAAAGCGTCAAACAAGTAACATGTCATGTAAGCAGGAATCCTTTATTTCCAGAACTAGGCCAGGCAAACAAAGTCAAAACTGGGCAAGACAAAACATAAAGTCGCTCAGAACATAAACCATCCAACAACGTCAAGAATCTCACCCCGACAGACAGAACAACCAGAACTTAAATGCACACAAGACTAATCACACAAACAAGACACAGGGGCACCAGAGGCCTGAGGCCTGAGGCCTGTACTACGAAGCTGGTTCAACCTAACCTGGATATGTTTGAGTTAGCCGGTTGGCCTAAGCCAAAACATACGCGCTCTCGCTAAGCTGTACTACGACGCCGGTTATCAAGTGGATCGCTCAAGCCAGCCGTGTCCTATCTAGTTAGGTGCGCGTTCACATGAAAGGGGTGGTATTTGGAGCATTCGACCAATCTCAAACACGGACAAGTGCACTGACAGCGCAGTGTCATACTTCCTGAATGAAAAGTGAACTTTAATATTAGTCAAATATGAAGAAGTTAAACTTTAAACATCCATGACTTAAACACTTTATCCAGGATCAAAGCCACATAGCTGCACCTGCAAGGTGAATACAGCTGGTAACAGAGAAAAGTGTTTGAATGCGTACATTAACAGGTTTATGATATCACTGCCCCGTCTAAGACACGATCTGACTTTAATTACATTTGACTCGAGTGTTTCGTCAACTTAATGTGTTGCTTAAAATAATACTTCTGCATACAGTATGTGACACTGTGAGTGTTGCACGGCCAGATACGGCTCAGCTGACTCAGATAAGGAAATATATGATACATTATGATGTGATATGATATGAATGATAATGGGACACATCGACGTCTGCACTCACAGTGCCGCGGACTGTACGTAATGTTACTCTGATCCGGTTACTTATGTTGTGGCAGATATTTAAGTAAGCTTTCTTAACGCTAATGTTATAATAGTCAGATTGCTCTGAAGATGGGAGGGGATATTCTATTCATTTTCACGTTCACACAGTCAGTTGATTTTTGCCGGCCGTCTTTCCTGCAACGGCAGTTTTTCTGTATTTCCTCTATCCTGTAATATGACTTGATCGCTTTAAACTCCGCACACGGAGCTCTGATTGGTCAGCAGGCGGTGCTTTCACTGAGTTGATCTCTTAGCCTGCCACCTAACCTGCTCCGGAGCAGGTTTGCCGCTCAGCATAAGTTACCATGGAAATCTAGCCTGCTAAAAAGAGAACCAGCGTCGTAGGACCGGAAAGCCAGAGATTTCCCTGAATTTAGCCGGCTAAGAGAAGATCCAGCTTCGTAGTACAGGCCTCTGGTGAACACAATCAGGTAATCAGGCAGGAGGGAACACGGAGACAGGAAGCAACAGGCAAGACGGGGGGGGGGGGTGAACACTTTTCAAAATAAAACCAAAGACGGATCTATGAAAAAACACAACACAGACAGATCGTGACATTATTAGCTTACATGCCAACACAATACATCTTAGAGCATTCGGAAAAGCGCTAAAAAAATCCCTTTTATTATTATTAGCAAACCGCGATGGCGACAGCAAAAACAACAAACCTTATTTATTTGTTGTTGTTTGTCCGCAGTA
>NW_022987688.1:286121-328621 GCF_902827165.1 Trematomus bernacchii | reverse complement strand
TTACCTACTTTTTTCTTACTTCTGCTTACTTACTTTCTTTCCTTGCTTGCTTACTCACTAGCCTTCTTAATTGCTAGCTTACTTTCCTACTTGCTACTCACTAGCTGTTGTGCACGCTTACTTACTTTTTTCTTACTTGTTTGGTTACTAAGGCTTATTGCTTGCTTACTTGGTTGATTCCTTACTTGCGTACCTTCATTGTCTGCTTACTTGTTCATTTACTTGCTAGCTTACTCTTTGCATCCTTGCTTCCTTGAATACTTACTAGCTGTCGTGCTTACTAGCTTACTTACTTTGTTCTTACTTGCTTGTTTACTAAGGCGTATTGCTTGCCTACTTTCTTTAGTTACTTGCTTACTTTACTGCCTCCTTTTCTACTTACTTGCGCACTTACCTACTTGCCTATTTGGTTGCTTTCTTGCTAACTCACTAGCTTGTGTGCTACATGTAGCTATTTGGCTTTCTGGCATATTTGTGCTGAAGCTTACTTGCTTGCTTTTTTATGGTTGGATGCATCGTCTTTATGTGACCAAATGATTTATATATAACTGAGGCGTTAGGGTTCTGTTTTTGATTTAATGCAATTTAATCTTCTTTTTTTTGGCATTTGTCTTCGGATCTTAACTCATTTTTAGGTCATGCTCGAACACCAGCGAGGCCTCATTCGGTCGTTTGATAAATGAAGTCGTAGCAGGTTTTTTTGGGTTATTTCTCTTCCTTCTCGCTGCTCTTCTGCTTCAGATCCTTCAGGAGGAAGTGGACGGCGCTCAGCAGATTGTGAGTCTGTGCTGTGAGTAAAAAGCTGTGCAGCATGAATAAATGATGTGTTTGGTACCCGGCGTACAGAGGGAAACAGCAGCAGGACGGACAGACTCCCCCCCCCCCTCAAACAGGATGAATATCACTCCTGATCTTATGGAGGAGCAGAAGAAGAACTCAGTCTGATTCAGAGAGTTAATCCGACATGTCTGTTGTACACGAGAGACTGAAGGAACAAAATACATGAATTAAACACGAAGAACATGAAGAAGAAATCCATAAAAACGCTCCAGTGGATTCAACCGCCGTGCATTATTTACACCTCTGACATGTGGAGAACACAATAAGGAAACAGAAATGCAACTTTTTAGAGTCTCTGAGAAATATTAGAGCTTTTCACTCCATGCATTTCAACCGGGAAGCATTCACTTACTGTGAGGAACATTTACAGATTCCTTCACTTCCTGTTACATATTTTAGGGACTTTTGCACGGTGACGTGTTCACTTGCTGTTTTGTACTCAAATGCTTTCAAACGATGGTGAACTCACTTACTGAATACCTCTTAAAGTGAACAGTGATGCATTCACTTACTGAATACCTTTTACCTGATGTTGGAAGTGGAAATGTAACAGTGTTTTATCCCTTACAAGTCTAACCAAGGAGAAGAAAGGCAAATTAGCAAGGCCTTTAAGCATATATACCAACATTTTACATTTATATTTAAATGTAACAATGCCTGGGGGTATTATCCCTGCCAAATAAATTGATAAAACTCCTAAAATGAAATATAAATTGCTGTTTTCAAGCATATGGACACTATGGCCAAAAAGAGGTAAATGTAAAAACAGACGTCGCCTTCAGGGAATCCCCCCAGGAAGAATGTTGTGTGTGTGTGTGTGTGTGTGTGTGTGTGTGTGTGTGTGTGTGTGTGTGTGTGTGTGTGTGAGAGAGAGAGAGAGGGAGAGGGAGAGGATGCAGTTTAGCCGTGAGTGTGTCAGTTTAAACGCATTAAGCCTCAGCAGGGTGTCAGCTAACAGTCTGACGCTCTCCAGACACTGTATTTTCCTCGCCTTCCCCCCCCCCTATTTCCATTGCTCTTTTCCACAATGGTACGACCCAAAAGACATATAAAAACACTTTCTGTTCAGAGAGGGATCGACCTTGTTCTGCCCTCCAGCCTGCAGAAACACCAGATCTATTTTAACGCTGGAAAACGGTTTTAGACTCAATATAACAGAGGACTGTCACCCAGAAATACTCAGGCACATTTCTCTGTCTTTCTATCTTCAATATTGGGTTTGTATGTGTTTTATACTCAAAAACAAGGAATTAGAATTGTTTCACTAGGTTCGAACGGGAAAGATGTCGTCCTCAGCATTATTTATAATTCACTGCAGTGTTTTACTGTAGACCTTAAACACCTTAATGAACATTTAAGAAAAGGAGATTTATTGTTGTTTCGTCCAACTTGTGGTATTTGAAGGTAATTGCTGGTCAGTCAGACTGCCAGTAATCAAATATGCTAATGACGGCTAGCACTTAAAACCATCTGGGTTTCTGTGCGTCACCATCTTGGTTTTTGGCTATAACATTCTTGGTTTCTGTACTCGGAAAAATAAAACTTCACCAAAAAAGATTCGGTTGCCATCACCGTTTCAGGCCATCTTCGTCTTCATTTCTGCTCGTCTCCATCATGGTATTTGGCCGTCATCTTCTTGCTTTTTGTCCAATCGCGATATTAGTTTCTCTCCATTGGTATCTTTGTTTTTCACCGTCACCATCTTGGTATTGGTGGTTACCTTCTTGGTTTCTGTCTGTCACCTTCTTAGTGATTTTTGGCCGTCATCAACCTAGTTTTTGGCCACCGCCATCTTGGTTTGTGTCCAATCACCATATTGGCATTTGGTTGTCTCCATCTTGATTTCTTTCCATTGGTACCTTTGTTTTTGGCCGTCACCATCTTGGTATTGGTGGTTACCTTCTTGGATTCTTTCTGTCACTATCTTAGTTGTTTTTCGGCTGTCACCATCTTGGTTTGTGTCCAATCGCCATATTGGTTTCTCTCCATTTATATCTTCGTTTTTGGGCGTCACCACCCTAGTTTTTGGCCATCGCCATCTTGGTTTGTGTCCAATCGCCATATTGGTTTCTCTCCATTTATATCTTCGTTTTTGGGCGTCACCACCCTAGTTTTTGGCCATCGCCATCTTGGTTTGTGTCCAATCGACATATTGGCTTTGGTTGTCTCCATCTTGATTTCTTTCCGTCTGTATCTTCATTTTTGTCCGTCACCATCTTGGTATTGGTGGTTACTTTCTTGGTTTCTCTCCACCTTCATCCTGGACCAGAAGTGACACAAATGTAACTCCAACCTGAACAACAATCGGTTGTTTCGATCATATCTTGAAGCGGTGTTTTGGTCGTAAAAACCCTGAGATAGATCCCTAAAGGTATAAAACATCCGGTCGTCTCCGAGAGGATCTTCTTTGCTTCTTAACTCGACCCTCTGACCTGGACTTGTGGCGGTAAATGGACGGATGGACGGCTGAGGAACAATAATGAGTTGCTGATTCAGCCGTTCTCAGCACTAATGGCCACTCACTGAGTCCAGTTTTCCATTTGTTGTCTCCTCACACTTCTTCACAGCAGACCTCTTTGTGTAATGGATCTGCAGCGAACAGTCATGCATTTTGGATGAGCTTTTAAAGACGGCAGGACGATAGCGTGCTACCTGCTGGTTTCTAACTGCAAACAGGAGTCAAGAAGTCACAAAAACAAAACTGCTTAAATGTTCCCGTGGGGAAAGTCGAGTTGGACCCACAAAAACGACTAAACATGTTGACTAGGGTAAAAAAGTGAACTAACAGATATCATCATGAAACTTCAACAGTTCATTACTGCCATTAACACAATATTTGTTTATATTACAAGTTTTCTGATAGTGTTATTTTTAAATATACAAATGAGGATATTAGTAATGCTCGTTTGGTGAATTTGGAAGAAATCTACACACACACAAATATACAAAATGAGTGAAATTAACTCCTAAATGTTGGAGTTTTCTTACATGTATGGGAAAGAAGACTTCATTTCAAAACAAAATCTCAGATCTGTTCATTAAAAATATATTTGTGCTTGTATTCAGACAACAATCTGAGCTAAACACGGTATAAAAAAAGGTAAAAAGTCATACATTTGAGCACAGTTCATTTATTTATTAAACATAGGTGGTAGAAACATAAAGCCTCGTAACTTTAATATACCTTATGTCATATTATACAGATCATTTACAACATTGCAGTACGTTACAGAGAAAGAAAAGGCCACATTAAACGTCACAGCGATCCATCTGTTGTGCAGAAACAGTGAACGTACGATCCAAAGACAATCAGATTTTACATTATTTTTTTACTTGATACCTGCCATACAGGGAAACACACAGACTTTAACAAAAATATTATCTGAGATTCAAACACTGAGGACACAAGTTGAGGTTTTGCAGAAGTAACGCTTTTTTTTTTTTTGGACGAACACACAGGACTCAAATACATGGAAGTCTATGAAAATTACTTTTACCTCTTTTTTCAATCTTTCTCCGTCTTGTCTCACTTTAAAATCAAACAGTTCAGAACTAAGAGATAGAAAGCCAGTAAACTAAACTTTAGTTGATATTTTTTCTTTAACCACTGAATAAAAAACAGCTTTTAGTTTTTTAGTTTTTCTACGGAGGTTTGTCTGAATTAGGAATATCAGTTTTTTAGTAAATGTTTATGTTATCTGATCACATTTTCTCAGTGTAGTAGTTTCACTTTCATTTCAACAAACGTTCGCAGAGTCGTAGAAATCAGTTCTAACGTTTATTAGCACTCAGACGAAAATAAGAAATAAATGCAACAATAACTTATATAAAAATAACAGCATGTTGTATGAAAAACGCCACAAATAGAGACATGGTTAAAATCACAGTTTTATATTGAACGGTATTGAGGAATGTAAGAAAACAACTAAGGAAGCTCAAAAGGGACATATTTGTTTAGGCCTGTAATCCAAAAATCACTCTTTTTACACCAATTTTCAGACCATTTTTCGGAAAATATATGAAAACCACTCAGCGACAGATATCCCAAAGACCTGATCATTTTATTGTAATCTTGAGATAATAACAGGGGTTATCATTTGAAAAAGATATCAAAAACTGGCCTCAAAGATCCTCTACTGTCCACTTTGTACCTCCATTAAAAGAGATATTTATTTTTTATTTTCACATTTGTTTCCTCTCAAAACACCAACCAGGAAGACGTCTTACTTACATTCAATATATTCATTTACATTAACATTATTTCTACCACTCCATCGCATCCCTACAGTGCTAATATACGTACTACCGTTCTTCTTCTATGGTACGGATGCATTTGATCGGGTTATCAACTGAATCAGGTTATGATTAAGGCACTAGTAACTTCTTATATGTATGAATAACCAGATAAATCACTGTTTGCTGATGACACCCTACTATCCATGCGTTATTGCTTATCGGTGTACTGACTGTGTCTTTATAACATCCGCATTCTGTATTTTAATATGCAGCTAAAACTATGAAGCTTTTCAGAGCATAGCCGTTCTAATCCTAACCCTGCAGACCTCTCATTTTGGTAAACAAAGAAATTCAAGATGTTGGTTTGTTGACCATGGAGAAACCAAAAAACATCAAATGGGATGGATTTCCTTTTTGATGTCAGATGTGTTTCTTAAATTACAAACAGGTAGGTTTGCTAGTCGACATTAAATACAATTAAATTAAAGTTGGACGGATCCATGCCATCTTCTTTATACTTGTGTTTGAAATGTTTTTACATCGTGTATGAGAGTTTTTCAGTCTGTGGCTATAAGTATGTTGGTACCACTTTACAATAAGACTTCCCTTATAACAGGTTTACGTATAGTTTGTAATTCATTTATTAATTAGGTTGTGAACACTTTATACATCATTAGTAAGCTTTTATAAGACATGAGATAAACAGGGTGACTGTGACCGGTTGCTTGCCAAATAGTGAGCCCACATTTATCTGTACTACTAAGCCTTATTAGAAATGATAGTGATTTGTTTCACACTTTACAATAAGCCTCCCTTTGGGCAACTATAAATGTTAGTAACTCGTAAATAAATGGTCATAAGAGATGCCAAGAAACATCAAGATGGATGGGGGGGGGGAATCAACTCAGTGAACAACAGATACCAAGGATGCTGGCTGATGAAGAAGACGAAGTAAGCTAGGTAGCCAATATAAGGCTTAGTCATCTTGCCAAATAGTGAGCCTGTGTTGATGAAGAAGATGAAGTAAGCTAAGTAGCCAATATAAGGCTTAGTCATCTTGCCAAATAGTGAGCCTGTGTTGATGAAGAAGATGAAGTAAGCTAGATAGCCAATATAAGGCTTAGCAGTACAGATAAATGTGGGCTCACTATTTGGCAAGATAACTAAGCCTTATTTTGGCTACATAGCGTACTTCGTCTTCTTCATCAGCCAGCATCCTTGGTATCTGTTGTTCACTGAGTTGATTCTCGCTAAGTAGCCAATATAAGGCTTAGTCATCTTGCCAAATAGTGAGCCTGTGTTGATGAAGAAGACAAAGTAAGCTAAGTAACCAATATAAGTCATCTTGCCAAATAGTGAGCCTGTGTTGATGAAGAAGTAAGCTAAGTAACCAATATAAGGCTTAGTCATCTTGCCAAATAGTGAGTCTGTGTTGATGAAGAAGACGAAGTAAGCTAAGTAACCAATATAAGGCTTAGTCATCTTGCCAAATAGTGAGCCTGTGTTGATGAAGAAGACAAAGTAAGCTAAGTAACCAATATAAGTCATCTTGCCAAATAGTGAGCCTGTGTTGATGAAGAAGACGAAGTAAGCTAAGTAGCCAATATAAGGCTTAGTCATCTTGCCAAATAGTGAGCCTGTGTTGATGAAGAAGACGAAGTACGCTAAGTAGACAATATAAGGCTTAGTCATCTTGCCAAATAGTGAGCCTGTGTTGATGTATGTTAGAACTGGTTTATAAATGGTTCTTAAGGATTAATAAAGTCTTTACAACCTAATTATAAACCCTTTATGAATCTTTTATAAGGGTAGTCTTATTGTAAAGTGGTACCAGTATGTTTTTATTGTCTTGTGTTTTTAAATTAGTTTTTTTGTCCTATCGGTTTTGTCTAAATGTATTTAGACAAAACAATGCTCGTTTTTCACAATGCTTTTTATATTTGTATTGATGTACAGCACTTTGGTCAACTCTGTTGTTTTGAAATGTGCTGTATGAATAAAGTTGGATTGGATGACTTCTTAACGAGGGACCGCTGGATGGAAGTTCATTCAGAAGTGATGGTTTTATCCCAACAACATTACACACCAGTGGTAATATCACATGAAAAACCATCAAGAAACAGAAAGAAAAGAACTCATCTGCATGTCTTCTGAAACACATGGAGATTCATCAGAATAAAGTATTTATTTTTATCAAAAATAGATCACAATTAAAAAGATTGTCAAAAATAAACAATTCAACAATAAGTGGAAATAAAAATAAAAACTGAAGAAGGAACAAACGTTTAAAAAATGCATTTAGCTTTCACACTGAAGTTCCCCAACCATTCACACTTATATTGCTTCTTATTTAACGTGAAAATAAGATCATTTGGTGACGAGTCTGAACTGGAGTTGAAAGTGAAGATGACCTCGGACACTTTCGTCACACGAAGTGAAGATAAACCAACATGACTGACTGCAAGTCTTTAGTCATAAGGACGTTATTGTTGGACGTACAGTTTGCAGAATATTAATCATGTCTCTGATGCAGTCACAGCTCATCAGCTGTTCTGTCCAGCAGAATCCCCCCCGGATGCTTTCTGTCCCGCAAAGCACAATTACAACAACTCAAAAAACGGCAGAGCTGAGGCTGGGGGTTTGAGGGAAGTTTCTGCAGGGATTTTGATGATAATTACAATAAAATAAACATTTCGGAAAGTGTTTTTGGATATCGTCTTAGAAGTGAGAAGTCAAGGGCATGCTAGCTTAGCTTAGCACAAAGACTGGAAGTAAGGGGAAACTCTTAGCATTCATTAAAGGTGGGGTAGGTAAGTTTGAGAAACCGGCTCGAGATACACTTGTTGTTATATTCCATGGAATGCTCTTAACATCCCGATAGCAATGAATATCTGAAGTGCTTTGACAAAAAATCCATAAATAAATATCATCAGTGGAAGCTGTAGTACTGTAAAAAGCACGACCAATCATCTGAGCCGGCCCGGCTAAAATAACTGGATGGCCTACCTGCCTGTCAGCCTTCCATCTGTGCACAAACTTATCTCGTGCCCTCATTGGTCATGTGCGCGTTAGTGTGTGTTGGAGGAGGGGCTCTGTGAGGAAGTGACAGATTTTCTCCGGTTGTGTATTTTCAAATTCTAGCGATCTCGAGCCGGTTTCTCAAAAATGACCTACCCTACCTTTAATGTAAAAACAAGGAATTAAACTCCTCATTTGCTCTGATGAAGAGGTTTTGTGGTTTGTTTATAATTGCTTGTGTTATAAATATGATTTAGTTAGATTCACCATCTAGCTAGCTTTATTCGTTCGGTTCAGTTTGTTTGTTTGTTTGTTTGTTTGTCTGCAGGATTAGAGAAAAACTACAAGTCCAATTTGTATAACATTTGGTGGAAGTCTGTAGCAAGAGAGAAGTGAGCCTCAGAGTTGTTGACTGGTTGTTTGTTGTTGTTTTTTAAGGCTAGCAGTTTCCCCTTTCTTCCAGTCTTTTTTAAGCTAAGCTAAGCTAATGGCATCTTCCCATTGGTGAACACGTCCCAGTGCTATATCTCTTTCGTGTAAACCACCCATTTTGAATTGGTGTCGACTTTTATCACTTGTATTAAAGTCACCAAATAGCTTCGGCTCTAACTGATCCTTAAACCTCTAAAGTTTTCCCCAAATGGATCCTTCTTTCCGGAACTAAACATGACAACCAAGAAAATAGCTTTTCAGACCATCATATGGCATAAAACCACATTGTCTTACTACGTTAAACTCTTTAACTTCTTAAGATGGGCTTACCCACTTCATTTCATAAATTGTAGGAAAGCTTTGTAGTAAATTATTGCCGTTAAATTATAACAAGCTCGCTCATGCGAACACGTTTAAACAACACATGAAAAGTAAACTGTGAAGTCTGCTGTGCTCAACCCCAGTTATTATGGTCTTGAATGCATCGCCTCAAGACGCCTATTTTGGACTTCTCTACAGCAGTTGATAGAGAGTTTGGGTTTATCTAGTTGCTCCAGATAAGCAGAGAGGCGTTCAGGGACACTAACAGGTGTTTCTGTCGGTAATGAGCGACACTGAGGTAGAAGTTATCAATAATAACAGATTTACAGCATTGTGATCAAAAACCCAAACACCATCGGACACATTCAAAACTATCCAAAGAAAATCAGATGTCTGCGATAAATGCATTTTAACGCTCTTATCTTCCCGTACGAACATTCTTCACATCGGGGCATATTCATCTTTTTTTAAAGTGTTTTAGGCAGGCAGACATTTTCATCAGAGCGGCCAAGGCAAACAATACAAATAAAAAGTTAAAAATCTACAAAATAATTAAACAATTCCTTTCCATATAAAACATATACAGTATGATACTTTAAAAAATATAGATTTAGCGACTATCTCCACCAGTCGAACGTGAATTATTTGAATAAACGTTATCGATGATCCCGTGTTTCTGTTGACATGCTCTACTTTCCCAGCATGCAGTATTATGTGTTGGTTTAAGATATGCAACGTACAGACAGGACTTCTTCTTCTCTACCGCAAGACGAGCAAATCTCCCGACTTTTGTTTCACGAATATACGAAGGACTCCAGACATTTTGTAAATACGATGATTCAAGTAACGTTTGTCGTACCTCAGAGTCCTCTTGTGATGGGAAGGCGTCTCAAAACCATGTGCGAGTGTCAGTGTTTTATCCCGTTCATCAGAGGAAGGAGGATGAAGAAGAGGAAGGAGGAGGAAAAAGAGGAAGAATGGGAGGTTGAACTCTTTTGGTTTGACGAGGTGATGCAGGAGCAGCTTCTTCACCTTGAAAACAAAAACAGAGAAACGTGTTTTATTACAAAGTATAAAGACTGGTTATAACATCTAAGCGTTAACATCCGACTCTGAACAGCGAAGACTTTCCAGAAATGTCAAGAACTGCAGTTCCTTTAACGGCCACTTGAGGCTCCACAGCATTCGATTCAGCTTTAAGCCCATTTTACAACTTTTAGACCCTAATTCATTTAAAATAGGGCTTTCCTACTGGGTAGTTGAATTTGTTTTATTTTTTTATTATCCCCTGATTTACAGACGTCTCTTTCCCAATGTAAGTCAATGGGAAGAATTTGTTTTGGTAGTTGTAGTACCACCGTTTGGCCACTACAGAAATGTGCTTCAATGTCCTTGGAGCTCGGTCAATCCTCAAAGACCCCCATGTTAAAATGTCCAACTTAAAGGTGGGGTAGGTAAGTTTGAGAAACCGGCTCGAGATACACTTGTTGTTATATTCCATGGAATGCTCTTAACATCCTGATAGCAATGAATATCTGAAGTGCTTTGACAATAAATACATAAAAAAATATCATCTGTGGAAGCCTACTGTAAAAAGCACGACCAATCATCTGAGCCGGCCCGGCTAAAATAACTGGATGGCCTACCTGCCTGTCAGCCTTCCATCTGTGCACAAACTTATCTCGTGCCCTCATTGGTCATGTGCGCGTTCGTGTGTGTTGGAGGAGGGGCTCTGTAAGGAAGTGGCAGATTTTCTCCGGTTGTGTATTTTCAAATACGATCTTGAGCTGGTTTCTCCAAACTTACCTACCCCACCTTTAAGAGCAAGAAAAAGTAGGTTTACAGCCTTGTGCAAAAAACATTTTTGGTCTCTACGGCTCATTTCCACCTTTATTACAACTATATAAAACTCATTCTTTTTAACTATATTAAAGCCTAAACGTATGCATTATTGGAGCATGGTTTGTGACAGTAAATGCCAATTATCAGATAAGCCAGAGACCAATTTTTTGAGCTTTAAAACGACTCCTACGAAACCTTTGGGTGACGTTACGGAAGTGTCAATATTAGTCTAAATTAAGCACCGACCTTTAGTGGCTGTAGTTACTATGACAGGGATAAAGAGTCTCTACGTTAAGTTATATTAAAGGTCCCCTATCATCCTCTTCTTCATCAATATATCCCAGGTCTCAGATATATCCAGAGCCTGTCTCTGATTGGCTGAAACACCAAACAGATCATTGCAGCATTACCCATAATCCCCTCTGTTTCAGCCCTGTTTCCAAAGTGCTGATTCTCTGTCTGTTACTTCAGATGAAAATAAGGAGCCCCTCCCCACGCCCCTCTGAGAGAGATTTGGTTACAAAGAACTCAATGGTGCTCTAGGAGGAGATTCAGGTGATAAGGGGGGGGGGGGGGGGGGGGGGGGGGGTTACCTTGGTTGCTCAAGCCAAAACATCGCTATGACATCATAAAGTGGCCAAAATCTGATCAGCTGATTGTTGTTTGTTAAAGTAAGAGAGGATTTCAACCCTGAAACTTGTGAAATGAAAGGAAGTTAAAGCGTTATGTACATGAAGAAGTCTGACTCTTTCCGCCTCTGGCATCCGAACGAGACATTATTCTGAAAGGTCGTAATCATAATGTCTCTTTCTCATTGTCTCCATCACACACACTCACACTCACACTCACACACACACACACACACACACTCACACACTCACACTCACACTCACACACACACACACACTCACACTCACACTCACACTCACACACACTCACACTCACACTCACACTCACACACTCCAGGCCATCGTCCATCAGCAGTCACATGCTGAGGAAGCAGAGCCAAGGACAGGACGAACCATCACTTCCTGTTTGTTCTTCTTCCAGAACACTGAAATATTTTCCTGATCCCCCGGGGGAACAAAGGACCAACAGATAAAATGATAAAGAGCCACGACGGCCTTTCCAAATGTTATCAGGCCGTTTAAATGTCAGTGGCACCAAAGATGTTCTTTAACTGATTATAAGCAATGATATGAAGCACTTCCTGTTCACTAAGTGGGTGTTTTATAGTATCGTGTATTTACATTTTAAAAGTAGATATTTACAAAACTAACAAACATATTTACGTGTTTACTATGTTGGGTTTCAGAAAAGCATCATGTCACACGACTGTTTAGTTTCTAAGGTATGACTTATAGATAATTGGTCTCAAAATATGATCAATTGAAGTTTGGCACAATATTTTCCATCTAGCAATGCTGCTATTATATAATGTTATAATGTTATATATATAATGTCGGTACAAAAAGTCGTTTAAATTGACGATTTGTAAAATTACCCATTTATGCCAATTTGTTCATGGGTTTGACTTCATTTCTATCATTTGTTACTAAGTCATACCTCAAAATACAATCATTTTAATTCACGTACATTTCCTATCTGGCAATGCTGCTATTAGATTATTTTTTATATATAATGTGGGTACAAAAAGTCGTTTGTTGTTTTGTAAAATCACACATTTATGGCACTGAGTTGTTGTGGGTATATCTCGCAGACAGTAATTTTCAAGAGTATTTTAGAGTCATTATAAAACCAGTTAATCCTCTGAAGTCGATAATATCTCTGCGACGGAGCGATCTTAAAGGTCTCCTATCATGCAAAATGCACTTTTGATGTCTTCTCTTCATCAACATGTGTCCCCGGTGTGTCGGGGAACTCACGCAGCGTCAGGAAATAAACCCCTCTCTCTTTTCCTCCGTACCCAAATCTCTAAAAACGGGGAAAAACGGAGCTGATCCAGATTTGCGTCCGATATGACGTAATATCTGAAATGTGGACCCACGGCCCAATCAGAAACGTTGCTATCAGAAACAATGCCCGACTGTTTTGGACGTAATATGGTCGGTGTTTACATTAGCATCGCTAACACTCAGAGCTAACCTGTACTGGAGAGCATGTGTGTGAAGAAGCAGGAAATAAAAAGGAACTCACCTTGTGGTATAACCGGCAAGAGAGAAAGCCTTTGAGCTCCATACTGTTTCAGAGAGAATCCTTGATAATCCATGATATGGCGTTTCATCACGGCAGTATTTAGTTTAGACAGTAGCTGCCGGGTCCCGCATGAGCTCAGACCCCTCCTTTTTATTTTTTAAAGCTTTATACCCCAAATCAGCACTTTAGAAACAGGAAGTGAAATAGAGGGATATGAGGCATGGCTAGAATGGGTGATCTGTTTGGTGTTTTGAGCAAAACACTTCAGAGACATGTTTTTTATATATTTGTATATATCTGAGACCTATGCTATTGCCTACAAATAGCACGATAGGTGACCTTTAACTTTCATGGCACAACTAACCTTGTTGACATAAAAGCGCCATGACTTTTCTTTTAAATATTGTAGATACATATTGATTTTGATGCTTTGAAATATTTTTCTTTTTTCCCCATGGTCCCCAAGACTTGAAATAACTACTTTTCACTTTGGGATTTGAATACATTTCTGAGTGATAACATTTTCGTCTCGTTTTTTCTTTTGTACTTATGGTCTCGTAACTATTTGTACATCCATGTGACATCCCTGTTGTCTACATATGATGACAGCTTAGCTTGACATGAAAAAAATAAGTATATTACTTGATTGTGCAGCACAGGGTTCATGTTTTAATAGCATTTTTACACCAACAAAAAAAACTGAGATTTAACCCCTCGGGGCCCCAGCAGGTTGTAATCCTGACCCAGTTTATTCTCAGGTGGCTCAGATATGGACGCCGGTGGGAAGCTTTAATAAAAAGTCTCCTGCAGGACGGGATGACGGTGATCCGGAGACATCGTTTGGTAAAGTAATCCCGAGAAACTCAGGGTCTCAGGTCTCTTCCAGCCTGGCTGCAATAAAGAACACACTGTTCTCCAGGAAGAGGTATTATGAGATATAATCAATATCAGAGTGATAGAGGTAGGAGGTATGAGGTTGTGTTTAGTGATGTTACTACAGCGTGTATTTATGTACATTTAATTTAACTGCTGCCTTTAGTTTTTTTATGTTTTAATGTATTTGATTTTATAAACACATGCGAACAAGTATTTATTTTTTCTTATTTATTTATTTATTAAATACTATTTTTATCATGTATTTATTTATTTGTATTCTTTTTTATTATTTTCATTGTTTCATTACAAAAGAATATATATATTTTATTGAATTAAATATATTAACTCTTTTTTTTTAAGTTATTGAGTCAATAATAAATAAATATGTATAAACCTTATAATCTCCCCTCCATACCAGCAGGGGGCGCTGCAGCATGAATCTCTTAATGATAATACAATTTAAAAAAAATTCCAGCCAATCAGAATCCAGTATTACTATTAGTATTACAGTACTGTTGCTATGGGTAAAAAAATCTATAACATGGCCTAAAAAAATAATAATACTTTTTTTTGAAGTAATTTTCCACCAGCTGCATCTAATAAGTCCTTGCATTTAATACAACAACCAGTGGCGGCCGGTGGTCTTTTTTTTTGGTGGGGCTCTTGACGTACCGTAAGTGACCTACCCGGGGGGTCCGGGGGGTTTCCCCCCGGAAATTGTTTTCGAGAAATGACCCCTTAAATGATGACTTCTGGTGATGTTAGAGGGGGGGGGAAAGGAGAAATCGAGGCTTAAAAATATGAGAAGACTGATCAATACCTCCATAATCTTCAGTGTGGAAAATATTATTTATCAACCTCAACATCTACTACTTTACCAGGAATTTGTGTTCTCAGAACTGGTCTGTTTTTTTCTTTCTTAAAACTGTTCATGTTTTATGAACCAACACCTTCACCAAGTAGCTTTACAGTGAACTGCATGTGAGATATAAAATTAATAGCATCTTTTCAGTAGCATTAATTATAAATATTTAAGTGGTTCAATACAAGTCACTACAGCATTTCAAACTGAACTGTGAATAAATGCAATTTAAAAAAAATAACCACAGCACAAAATGTCATAAATTGTGTTTTTTCTTTGTTTCTCTGAGGATTATTTACAAACAGGCTTATTTACATATAGCAATAACTCAGAAATGAAAAAGCTACATCGTCTAACACGAACAACCAGTTAGCATAATGATAATATATGTGTTATGTACAATGTAACTGGCAAGGCTAGAGCAAGAAAGAACATAAAGTTTGCAAAAGGTTTAAATAACTTCAAGTATCTGTCTTCAGATTACGTGGAGGTTTTAGTCCGATGGGAAGCAGATTTTAAGCGACACCGAAGATAAACCAAAAATGTGGTGGAGCTGCAAACCGTGTAGTGTTGCTGGGACAGAACAGGAGCTATAACCGTTGGAAAATACATCACAGACAATGCAACAAACGTGGAGACAGAACAATCACTTCTGTGATAAATGCCCACTTATTAATAAACTTCTAACAACCATGGGAAACCTCCTCTCTACATATAAAGTGATATCCAAGCATGGGAAACAAAAGACAGCATTTACCTGTTTGCATCCAGCTAGCCAAGCTTTTCTTGTGTACCAGCTACTTGTGAAGCCTCGTGTATAAATGTTGTCTTTTTCACGAGATTGCTGCGATATATTCAAATCGGGTTGGTCCGGTGCAAGGTCTTTAAGCAACAATTTATCTGCCAAACTTCTCCTTTCGAAAGGATTGGAGATTAGCTCTTGAACAGAATTAGCCGGGGACCGAGGTCCGGAGACTCCACCTGCACACGAAGCCATCCTCATCAACTACTGCGTCAACCGGATACGAGTCACTGTCCAAACTACTCACAGACTGCACTGGGCGCTGACATTGGCGCCTGGTGACCGTCATCTTTGACGACGCTGATTGGCTGAAATTATATTTTCGCGGCATAGTTTACACGTTACAGATAGCAACAGTCAGCTGCTAGTGGCTGATGCTGCACTGGTTGAAGGCTCCTCTCTTAGCGCCCAGACGAGAGAAGGTGCATGGGCAAGGCCAGGCAGGAAACATGTGACTTATCAGTAACTTTAGACATCGTAACACAATTTTAAACGAGATTTTATTGTAGATTATACATTTTACTGATACCAATTATATAATATTTACCTTGTTCATTAAAAATAAAAATAAAAACATATATTTTTTTTTAAACATTTTTTTTTTTTTTAATTTTAATTTTAATTATCATTATTTTTATTTTTTTTCAATATGGGAAGAGGTGGGGCGGCGCCCCTAGCGCCCCTATGGACCGGCCGCCACTGACAACAACACAACATTTTTGTGTTGTTGTTGTGGTCCCGTCACCATGGCAACCAGCAGCTATTGTCACAGTGTTTGTTTTAGTGTCGCTGCTTCAAGGTCTGCAGCCGCCATGCATCAAAGTGTAAAAGTGACACACAAGTCTTTAAATACCGCTGACCTCTGACCTGCAGCCACAAACCTGTCACACCGCGCAGGGGATACACCCATAAATACATACAACAAGAAATAACAAATAAAAAAGACCTAAGAGAACTAAAATAAATAAAAGTAGATAATTCATAAAATAACAATTTGATTTATCTGTATATGAATTTGAATCAGAATTAATTAAATACAATTAAATAACATTTGATACATATTTTTTTTAAAGTGCATCTTGTTCTATAATATAACGACAATAAAATATTAAAATGTGTATAATACAGTAAATGCAGGTGTAATAAACCATGTTGACCCTGCAGGTGTTTTATTATTGAAAGTCTCTAGATGTGATCCAGCTGCAGGAAGCTGCTGCCCCCTGCTGGCTCACACCTGCACTGACAACACACTGCATTCACACATCTGTCTGCAGGATAAGTACTAATACCTCACAGTATTTATCATCTGACATGCATACTTTTGTACCCAGAGTAAAACACAAAGCAGTTAATGGCCTTCAATGTAATGAGAACCTTATGTTGGACCACACCTTTAAGTGAACATCATCCAACGTCCTCAACAAACTCCAACACCTCCAGAACTCTGAACCCCACAACCTTTAAAACACCAAAACTCACTTATTAGACCAGTTTTAACCTGTGATTGATGCTGTGTGCTTGTGATAAATGTGGATTTATTGCTCGATTGTAATTAGACTTTTTTGTATTGTAATGTTTTTTTTCTTTTTTTTTCTGTTATTATTATTATTGGGTTTTTTCTTTCTTATTTTAATTTATTTTCGTATTTTGTTGATAATAGGTCAGATCATTTTGGTACATTTTGATTCTGCCATGTATCCACTGCTTCACCCTCCAGTCCTGTAGGGGGCGGTTATGCACTTTGCTGCCAACCATCAAAACATCTCATAAAATAGGAAGTATTGAATTTTTTGGAGGGCTTTTTGAAAACATGTCAGAGTAATGGCTTTGATTTATTTAGTGGGTTAGTGTTCATGACTTCATGTTTATGTCATCTTAATGTTTAATCTTGATGCACACACATTTTCCGTGCTTTCCAATAGTTTAAAGGGGACCTATCATGCAAAATGCACTTTTGTACGTCTTTTCTACATGAATATGTGTCCCCGGTGTTCCAGGGAACTCACCAAGTGTCAGAAAACACAACCCTCTCTATTTTCCTCCATACCCAAATCTCTAAAAAAGGGGCTGCAACGGATCTGATAAAAACTGATCCAGATTTGAACACTGTCCTGACGTCAGGACGGTGGCGCTACGGCTATTGGGCCAACTCCACCAATCAGGAGGAGACAGCCACGGCCATTGCCGTTCGAAAGCGCTGGAGACGCTGTAGTACATATGCCAGGCCAGTAGATGGTGCTGTTCTCACTGAATCTGCCCTTGCAAAAACAGAGCTAGAAATGGTCAAATTGAGCGAAATGAGGCATGGCTAAAATGCATGATCTGTTTGGTATTTTGAAAAAAAAAAAGTATAAATATGCCTTATATAGGTATGGTCCTACACTATATTATTCAAATATAGCATGATAGGTCCACTTTAAAATAGTTGTATTCCACTGTTAAATAACCTGTTCAATACAAACATACCACTTGTAAAAATTAAATAACATTTCTGTGAACTGATATTTGTTTAGTGAGCTTATTAGAGGATGTTCCCTGAAAGATTGTAAAATGTCAATGAAGATGTCAGACTTAGTATATTTGTTAATAATTACATACAATACATGGAATGTGTGTGTGTGTGTGTTCCAAGTGAATCTGCGGCCCCCTGGTGGCCAGTACATACATTATGTGGCCCCCACCACCATCCAAGTTGCCCATCCCTGGTCTAGATGGATAAAGTTTGAATACAGATTTTTCTTTACATCTCTGTATTTTTACAGTCTTACAAAAACTAAAAGAAACTACAGAAAAATCAATCTTTGTGTTTTGATTGGTGGACTTTTGAATGTTAGCATGTGGGTTAGCTTTGCTTAAGATAACTCATGCTAAGTTATACCTTTTTTTATAATACCATTCTGTTTGTATGTCTTACAAGTACATGTAAGAGCATTTTAAAGCACAGTTGAGATGCTTACCTGTTGTGTATATTATCAGTCAGTACTGCATCATATTATATACTCTGTATACTCTGTAAGTATATCTTCAACCGGACTATGAGGGTTGAATAAATGTGCTTTAATTGCAGCTGAAATGTAGTGCAGTAGAAGGATAAAGCAGCATAACATGGAGAAAAGTTACAAGTATGACCATATAAACCGGAATACTTTAGTAAATTAACTTCCACCTCTGTCAACATTGCATCCCAGTCTTAACGTTATTGTAGTAAACAACACATTTTCCAGGATTTTGGCTTTAAATTTATACTAAATCATCAGTTCTTGTGACAAATCAACACAGGATCAACTTAAAGGTTTTCTGGTTTAACTCACCTCTCTTTGTGACGAGACGTCCAGATGTTGGTCGTCCATCGTCTGTCCGTCGTTCCGTCGATGATTAAACTCCATCCATCAGATAATAATCCAACGTCTCCAGGAAACTCTTTAAATCCTCAGTTTCTTCCCAAAAGAAATTCCCTTTTTTCCCATCAGGTGTTGTTGAGCAGAAACTAAGGAGCTTTAATGACGGAGGTGTTTATGGAAAACACAGCAGGCGATTCAGTGTGTTGACTTATAGATCTGCGTTTATGACGTTGAAATGTTGACTTTTGAAACCCTTTTTCAATAATAATAAGTTTTATCTCTTGGGTCATGTGACTGGAAGATCATAACCTAATTGGACGTTTGTTTAGACTTACTTAAGATGCTTAAAATAGTGGCAAGTATTCAATATCAATAGATTTTAAACAACTACTAAACTTTACTAAAGGTGACAGGTGCCAATGAATTTGTAATTTTTTTCAGATCAAATAACGTCAATGCCAAAGATTCACATTATGGCACCTTTTACCTTCCATACATGGCATTTTAAAGTCTTTTTTTAAATCAGATTTTGTTGTTTTTTGGGTGTTTTGTTAATTAAATGTTTGCTTTTCCATACAAACTATCAAGAAAACTGCTCGTTGACGCTAAAGTGTCCAGCTTAAGGTACTAAATTAGTATCTTGGTGTCCATATTGGGCAAATCCATCCCAAAATCAGCATCAGTCGAGCTCTAAAACATCCCGAATTTTTCCCTCAAACTATTGAATGTGACAATTTCCTTTCTGTTTTATTACATCCTATCCCTTTTTATATATACAAATATAAACTCAGTAGTGTCTCTGAGAACTTGTGATGGACATTTCTGGTTATTTGTTGTGAATTGTAACCCTAGAATATCATAATTAGAGCATAATGTGTTGTTTAGATGATGTTCCCTGCAGATGCATGGACGTATCTTGCAGGAAATGTGTTGAATTGTATATTTTTTACTGATAAATGTTGAGATGAGGCTCTGGATCAGACAACATGGAGGCTTTTTGCACAACATGGTGGTTTCCGTGGCTCGTCCTTCACTCCCGTGTCAGACAATACAGAAAGTCTGAAGGTTGCTATAGAAACTGCTTCCATTTCATTTGGAGACGCAGCGCTGCGTTTCATCCACTTGGTGGCGCTGCTGGTTTGGGTAAAAGAGAACTGCTTTTTTTGTGTATTTAGATGAAATTGGTCCTGTGTTGTGTCCCTCATCCTTCAAATAATATACAAATAAGCAAATGTAAACTTTAAACCTGAATCATTATGGCAATAAATTACTCCTTTACTAAGATAAACATTCAAAAGAACATTAATAAAGTGCTTGGCTGTCCGTCAGGCCGCGTAAAGGAAGACAGTCTTTAGATACAAGTGGATTATAATCAGAGGTGGAAAGTAACTAAGTACATTTACTCAAGTACACTTTGAAGGTACTTTACTTGAGTATTTTTATTTTGTACTAATTTGTACTTCTACTCCACTAAACTTTAATGATCAATCATTATAAAACATATCATATATATTATTCTGAAATGGACCAATCTGCACAATGACTACTTTTACTGTCGCTACTTTCACTATATTTTGATGAGAATACTTTTCTACTTTTACTTGAGGAACATTTTGAATGCAGGACTTTTACTGTAACAGAGTATTCCTACACTCTGGTACTTCTACTTTTACTCAAGTACAAGACCTGAGTACTTCTACTTTTACTCAAGAACAAGACCTGAGTACTTCTACTTTTACTCAAGTACAAGATCTGAGTACTTCTACTTTGACTCAAGAACAAGACCTGAGTACTTCTACTTTTACTCAAGTACAAGATCTGAGTACTTCTACTTTGACTCAAGTACAAGATCTGAGTACTTCTACTTTGACTCAAGTACAAGATCTGAGTACTTCTACTTTGACTCAAGTACAAGATCTGAGTACTTCTACTTTGACTCAAGTACAAGATCTGAGTACTTCTACTTTGACTCAAGTACAAGATCTGAGTACTTCTACTTTGACTCAAGATCTGAGTACTTCCTCCCCCTCTGATTATAATCCACCCTAAAGAACAGTTTTTGGATCTAACTGAGGACCCTAACCCCTAAATGAACCCATCTCTCTCTCTCTCTCCCACAGTGTGATGGATATCAGGTTTTTGGGTAAACATGGATTTAAATCCTCCTAAACGTTCCCCTTTCTCCACTCAGGCCTTGTGTAAAGGAAGAACAGTTGTTGGGGTATACATGAGGACCCTAACCCCTAAATGAATCCTTGTCTCGGTGCAAACTGGGATCCCTTTCTCCCGCCCACAGTTTGTAATGGAAGAACAGTTTGTTGGGTACATGAGGACCCTAACTCCTAAATGAATCCTTGTCTTGGTGCTAAACCTCAATCCTTGTTGCTGCGTAACTCTATCTCCAAAGACCCCGACGTCCCCCCCCCTCAGACGTCGGTGAGCTTCCCCGTGTAGGCCTTCCTCGGGCTGCAGTTGGTGTGTTTCAGAGACTCCTCGTCCTCCTCGCTGCTCTCCAGGAACTCGTCCTTGTTGTCAAACTGCTGTCCACAGGTCACGTGTTTGTACTGGAAGTGCTCCTCGTGGTCCGTCTCCCGGTGGTAGAAGTAGTTGAAGTTGGACACGATGACAGGAACGGGCAGAGCGATGGTTAAAACCCCGGCGATGGCGCACAGCGAGCCCACGATCTTTCCTCCGATGGTCACCGGACACATGTCTCCGTATCCCACCGTCGTCATGGAGACCACGGCCCACCAGAAGGCGTCCGGGATGCTGGAGAAACCTGAATCTGGGTCGTCTGTTTCTGCGAAATACACAGCGCTGGAGAAGAGGATGACTCCGATGAAGAGGAAGAAGATGAGAAGGCCCAGCTCCCTCATGCTGGCCTGGAGGAAGAAACAAGTGTTCAGATCACAAAGTCCAACAGGTGACAGTGAACAGTGACGGACACACCGACGTAAACAGTCATTGAGGGGGGGGTACAGGGGATGAAGTGCATTTTTATCCCCTGTATCCCTCTTTTTACAAACCTGGTATCTCAGGGTCACTGACATGCTCCTAATGCTTGTTGTGATCAACAGTTGTTGTTGTTGTTGTTGTGTAACATTGCCCAATACCTTAGACATCTGCTAATGCTAATACACTGATAGTTATTTGACTCTCTGAGGGTGTTGTCCAGTTCAATGTTTTTGACCTGTTTTGAGCGGCCCACCACCAACCCACTGATTGTAGTCTAACACAACGTATTGATATGTAATGACTAGTCTCTCAATCTGGCTCTGAGTTCAGCTGCTTTCTCTTTGAGATCTCAGACACCTTTGAAGGGTTTTTGATCATTTGAGGGTGTTTAGTTTGGAAAGTACATTTAAAAAAAGGATAACTTTCTCTGTATTTCCTCGAGCTCCCCGTCCCTCTTCTTTTCCACCAACACTAAAACCAGGCTCTACATCTGACTTAGGGTTTTGTGCGGGATCCGGTTCCATCGCTGTTCGTTTAGTCCCCACAACCTCTACAGTCTTTAATGAACAAGGTCATTCACGCCCTCCCTACTGCCCCCACTGGCCTGGAAGAGTATTTCATTACTTATCCAGACACAGAGGGTCAACAGCGACTAACTCATATCTTTTGGACACACTAAGTTAAGAAATTGGACAATCCTCTCGGCACACTGGTTAAGAATCACTGCTCTAACTCCCCTCACAAAAGTAGTCATGTCGTATCATATCCTAGGTGTGTAGTACTCCACCTGCAGGGTCTTCCCGAGGATCTGCAGCCCCTTGGAGTGTCGGGACAGCTTGAAGATCCTGAAGACCCTGACCAGGCGGATGACCCTCAGGATGGCGAGGCTCATGGCCTGCTGCCCGGTCCCCTGGTGCTCCGCCAGCACCAGACCCAGCGTGATGAAGTAAGGGATGATGGCCACGATGTCGATGGTGTTCATGATGTTCCTGAAGAACGCCGCTTTGCTCGGGCACGCCAGGGATCGAACCAGCAGCTCGAAGGAGAACCAGATGATGCAGAGCGTTTCCACGATGAAGAACGGGTCGGTGAAGGGGTTCGGCTTCTTCACTCGAGTCGAGGTGCCGTTCACCTGAGGGCAGAGGGGGGGGGAAGTGGAGGAGAGAAGATACTTCGTTACTGGATTTAAAGGTCACCTATTCTGTAAAACCCTCTTCCTCACGTCTCTTCTACATCAACATGTGTCCCCTCTTCTTCATGTCTCTTCTACATCAACATGTGTCCCCTCTTCTTCATGTCTCTTCTACATCAACATGTGTCCCCTCTTCTTCATGTCTCTTCTACATCAACATGTGTCCCCTCTTCTTCATGTCTCTTCTACATCAACATGTGTCCGCTCTTCTTCATGTCTCTTCTACATCAACATGTGTCCCCTCTTCTTCATGTCTCTTCTACATCAACATGTGTCCCCTCTTCTTCATGTCTCTTCTACATCAACATGTGTCCCCTCTTCTTCATGTCTCTTCTACATCAACATGTGTCCCCTCTTCTTCATGTCTCTTCTACATCAACATGTGTCCCCTCTTCTTCATGTCTCTTCTACATCAACATGTGTCCCCTCTTCTTCATGTCTCTTCTACATCAACATGTGTCCCCTCTTCTTCATGTCTCTTCTTCAGCAACATGTGTCCCCTTCATGTCTTCTTCAGCACATTGTCCCTCTTCTCATGTCTCTTCTACATCAACATGTGTCCCCTCTTCTTCATGTCTCTTCTTCATCAACATGTGTCCCCTCTTCTTCATGTCTCTTCTTCATCAACATGTGTCCGCTCTTCTTCATGTCTCTTCTACATCAACATGTGTCCCCTCTTCTTCATGTCTCTTCTACATCAACATGTGTCCCCTCTTCTTCATGTCTCTTCTACATCAACATGTGTCCCCTCTTCTTCATGTCTCTTCTTCATCAACATGTGTCCGCTCTTCTTCATGTCTCTTCTTCATCAACATGTGTCCCCTCTTCTTCATGTCTCTTCTACATCAACATGTGTCCCCTCTTCTTCATGTCTCTTCTTCATCAACATGTGTCCCCTCTTCTTCATGTCTCTTCTACATCAACATGTGTCCCCTCTTCTTCATGTCTCTTCTACATCAACATGTGTCCCCTCTTCTTCATGTCTCTTCTACATCACCATGTGTCCCCTCTTCTTCATGTCTCTTCTTCATCAACATGTGTCCCCTCTTCTTCATGTCTCTTCTACATCACCATGTGTCCCCTCTTCTTCATGTCTCTTCTACATCAACATGTGTCCCCTCTTCTTCATGTCTCTTCTACATCACCATGTGTCCCCTCTTCTTCATGTCTCTTCTTCATCAACATGTGTCCCCTCTTCTACATCAACATGTGTCCCCTCTTCTTCATGTCTCTTCTTCATCAACATGTGTCCCCTCTTCTACATCAACATGTGTCCCCTCTTCTTCACGTCTCTTCTACATCAACATGTGTCCCCTCTTCTTCATGTCTCTTCTACATCAACATGTGTCCCCTCTTCTTCATGTCTCTTCTTCATCAACATGTGTCCACTCTTCTTCATGTCTCTTCTACATCAACATGTGTCCCCTCTTCTTCATGTCTCTTCTACATCAACATGTGTCCCCTCTTCTTCATGTCTCTTCTTCATCAACATGTGTCCCCTCTTCTTCATGTCTCTTCTACATCAACATGTGTCCCCTCTTCTTCATGTCTCTTCTACATCACCATGTGTCCCCTCGTCTTCATGTCTCTTCTTCATCAACATGTGTCCCCTCTTCTTCATGTCTCTTCTACATCACCATGTGTCCCCTCTTCTTCATGTCTCTTCTTCATCAACATGTGTCCCCTCTTCTTCATGTCTCTTCTTCATCAACATGTGTCCCCTCTTCTTCATGTCTCTTCTACATCAACATGTGTCCCCTCTTCTTCATGTCTCTTCTACATCAACATGTGTCCCCTCTTCTTCATGTCTCTTCTACATCAACATGTGTCCCCTCTTCTTCATGTCTCTTCTACATCAACATGTGTCCCCTCTTCTTCATGTCTCTTCTTCATCAACATGTGTCCCCTCTTCTTCATGTCTCTTCTTCATCAACATGTGTCCCCTCTTCTTCATCAACATGTGTCCCCTCTTCTTCATGTCTCTTCTACATCAACATGTGTCCCCTCTTCTTCATGTCTCTTCTTCATCAACATGTGTCCCCTCTTCTTCATGTCTCTTCTTCATCAACATGTGTCCCCTCTTCTTCATGTCTCTTCTTCATCAACATGTGTCCCCTCTTCTTCATGTCTCTTCTACATCACCATGTGTCCCCTCTTCTTCATGTCTCTTCTTCATCAACATGTGTCCCCTCTTCTTCATGTCTCTTCTACATCAACATGTGTCCCCTCTTCTTCATGTCTCTTCTTCATCAACATGTGTCCCCTCTTCTTCATGTCTCTTCTTCATCAACATGTGTCCCCTCTTCTTCATGTCTCTTCTTCATCAACATGTGTCCCCTCTTCTTCATGTCTCTTCTTCATCAACATGTGTCCCCTCTTCTTCATGTCTCTTCTTCATCAACATGTGTCCCCTCTTCTTCATGTCTCTTCTTCATCAACATGTGTCCCCTCTTCTTCATGTCTCTTCTTCATCAACATGTGTCCCCTCTTCTTCATGTCTCTTCTTCATCAACATGTGTCCCCTCTGTGGAAAGAGACTCTGAAAGTTTCAGGAACAAAGATTTTCTCTCTTTTTGATCCATTTCTATAAAAACCTGTCTGAAAATGAGCTGATCAGATTTTGGCCACTTGATGATGTCATAACGATGTTTTGTCTTGTGTAACCATTAGCCAATCAGCAACCAAGGTACCCCCCCCCCCCCCCCCCCCCTTATCACCTGAATCTCCTCCTAGAGCACCATTGAGTTCTTTTTAACCAAATCTCTCTCAGAGGGGCGTGGGGAGGGGCTCCTTATTTTCATCTGAAGTAACAGACAGAGAATCAGCACTTTGGAAACAGGGCTGAAACAGAGGGGATTATGGGTAATGCTGCAATGATCTGTTTGGTGTTTCAGCCAATCAGAGACAGGCTCTGGATATATCTGAGATCTGGGATATATTGATGTTTTTCATCAACAGCTTTTTTAAAAATATTTGTTCCACATGTATATAAATGTTTTAAACTGTTTAATGCTATAGAGTGGCGAAGTCCCTCCCCTTCCGGTTGAGCCCCATGGGACCTTATTTCGGAAAAGTTATGTATTGAAGTCAATGGAGAGAGAAAGATTATCTTTCGATCCCGTTTGAATTGTGCCACGAATTACACATATGATGTTTGTGAATTTAAAAGATAATTTTGCAAGTCAAAAAAATTAAAATGTGTCGTAAAACTGTGAAGTAACACATTTGTTTGTGTGAAAGGCTCAATGAACTACATCTCTGGTCAACCACACACGTCACCAAGATGGCCGTCACTACTGTCTTGTCAACAAACGATTGACTACCCTCACTATCACCACAATGAAACACGTCCTGAAGAATGTCATGCAAAGCCTGCCTTCCTTTGATTCTCTCTGAACTGCCTGGTCGTTTTAATGTTTAATGTCAACCATTTGTGCAGATAGCATGAAGTAGAAAAGATCGCCGATGCTAACGTTAGCGTTAGCATTTCTCCCCCGGAATTAAATGGTGTATTATAGAATGATCACACCGGTGACAGTACTATTCAAAGGGTTCACGAAATATGACTACTACTCTTACTGTTTAACATTTTGGGTTACTTAATGTTACTTCATGTTAAGGCTAATAAAAATGACAAGGCTGTAATGCTAACTAACGTGCTAGCTACTAGCTAGGTAGCTAACTTGATCAAGCCACTCCTGGTCGTTTCATCAGACGGGAAGCAAAAGAACGAGCAAGACCCATTGCTGGTATGATAACAACCTGGTACTAAGCACACAGGCATCTTGTTAAAGTTATCTTATCTTAGCCAGCGCCATATAGATAGATTATATCTATATGGCGCTGATCTTAGGTATCTGAATGGTGGAGGTAAACAATTGTGACATCACTTACGCGACTCTGGGATTTGTAGTCTTTCTAGTTACGTATTTTTCATAGTCTTATATTTCAACAGTTTTACGACAAACTGTGACTTTTTTGACATGGAAATTATTTTTTAAGATTGACAAACATCATATGTGTAATTCATGGCACAATTCAAACGGGATCGAGAGATAAGTTTTCTCTCTCCATTGACTTCAATACATAACTTTTCCGGAATAAGGTCCCATACCCCGGAAGTAAGTGGGAGGGACTTCGCCACTCTATTTATTTCTATTTCAGAAATATTTTGGACTGTTTATTTCCAGTATCTTAATTTATTTATGTTTTTATGCTGCTGCAACGCAAACATTTCCCAAATTGGGATCAATAAAGTACTCATCTGTCGATCTAAGTACATGTCTCTGGTATCAGTACTTTACTCCACTACTTATTTTTCTAAACACTTTTTACTTTCTACTTCTTACATGTTGAACACAAATACCTGTACTATCTACTTCTTACATGTTGAACTCAAATACCTGTACTTTCTACTTCTTACATGTTGAACTCAAATACCTGTACTTTCTACTTCTTACATGTTGAACACAAATACCTGTACTTTCTACTTCTTACATGTTGATCACAAATACCTGTACTTTCTACTTCTTACATGTTGATCACAAATACCTGTACTTTCTACTTCTTACATGTTGAACACAAATACCTGTACTTTCTACTTCTTACATGTTGAACACAAATACCTGTACTTTCTACTTCTCACATGTTGAACACAAACACCTGTACTTTCTACTTCTTACATGTTGAACCCAAATACCTGTACTTTCTACTTCTCACATTTCCCAAACAGGCTGGTTCCTTTAGTTTGAATGTGTGTTTGGTGGCGTGATCATTATTATTTAGAGTCATTGCGTGCCTATTGATTTGAACACGATCCGTGTATCCATCATTTCCTGGTCTTCTCTAAAGAAGAGGGACCAATGAAAACGTTGTCATGTTGCCGTTGTTCAGCATGGAAACATTCATTAGCTAACAATGACATTATTGTTCTATTAATATAAAGGGAGGTCAGGTACTCTTTAAAACAGCTGCTAGTTATGGGTACTTTTTACTGAAGTACACTTCAAAGCCTCTTTACTTTCACTTGAGTCAAGAAGTTTAGTCAGTACTTCTACTTTCACCAGAGTATTTTTAAACACGAGTATCTGTACTTCTACTTGAGTAAAGGATGTGTTTTGCCCTCTCTACCTGCTGGAACAGCTGCTGAGAATCCTCACGAAACTCGGGCAGCGTCTCCAGGCAGAAGATGACGATGGAGATGAGGATGACGAGCACGGAGACGATGGCGATGCCTCGCGCCGGACCCGAGCTCTCCGGGTACTCGAACAGGAGCCACACCTGGGGAAGAAAGAAAGGTGAGTTTCACTGAAACCAGGAGGTAATAAGGAGATAGAAATGAGCTAAAAATGCCCCTAAACATCATAAAAGTACCCGTTCATTCATATTCATATATACTTAGCTTTGATTCACTAAAAAAGTACATACTGATATACACCTGAACATCAGCAGAAGAGGACTCTTTAAAGAAGAGACACTACATACTGATATACACCTGAACATCAGCAGGAGAGGACTCTTTAAAGTAGAGACACTACATACTGATATACACCTGAACATCAGCAGGAGAGGACTCTTTAAAGTAGAGACACTACATACTGATATACACCTGAACATCAGCAGGAGAGGACTCTTTAAAGTAGAGACACTAAATACTGATATACACCTGAACATCAGCAGGAGAGGACTCTTTAAAGTAGAGACACTATATACTGATATACTCCTGAACATCAGCAGGAGAGGACTCTTTAAAGTAGAGACACTACATACTGATATACACCTGAACATCAGCAGGAGAGGACTCTTTAAAGAAGAGACACTACATACTGATATACACCTGAACATCAGCAGGAGAGGACTCTTTAAAGTAGAGACACTACATACTGATATACACCTGAACATCAGCAGGAGAGGACTCTTTAAAGTAGAGACACTACATACTGATATACACCTGAACATCAGCAGGAGAGGACTCTTTAAAGTAGAGACACTAAATACTGATATACACCTGAACATCAGCAGGAGAGGACTCTTTAAAGTAGAGACACTATATACTGATATACTCCTGAACATCAGCAGGAGAGGACTCTTTAAAGTAGAGACACTACATACTGATATACACCTGAACATCAGCAGGAGAGCACTCTTTAAAGTAGAGACACTACATACTGATATACACCTGAACATCAGCAGGAGAGGACTCTTTCAAGTAGAGACACTACATACTGATATACACCTGAACATCAGCAGGAGAGGACTCTTTAAAGTAGAGACACTAAATACTGATATACACCTGAACATCAGCAGGAGAGGACTCTTTAAAGTAGAGACACTATATACTGATATACTCCTGAACATCAGCAGGAGAGGACTCTTTAAAGTAGAGACACTACATACTGATATACACCTGAACATCAGCAGGAGAGCACTCTTTAAAGTAGAGACACTACATACTGATATACACCTGAACATCAGCAGGAGAGGACTCTTTCAAGTAGAGACACTACATACTGATATACACCTGAACATCAGCAGGAGAGCACTCTTTAAAGTAGAGACACTACATACTGATATACACCTGAACATCAGCAGGAGAGGACTCTTTCAAGTAGAGACACTACATACTGATATACACCTGAACATCAGCAGGAGAGGACTCTTTAAAGTAGAGACACTACATACTGATATACACCTGAACATCAGCAGGAGAGGACTCTTTAAAGTAGAGACACTACATACTGATATACACCTGAACATCAGCAGGAGAGGACTCTTTAAAGTAGAGACACTACATACTGATATACACCTGAACCTCACAAGAGAGGACTCTTTAAAGTAGAGACACTACATACTGATATACACCTGAACATCAGCAGGAGAGGACTCTTTAAAGTAGAGACACTACATACTGATATACACCTGAACACCAGCAGGAGAGGACTCTTTAAAGTAGAGACACTACATACTGATATACACCTGAATATCAGCAGGAGAGGACTCTTTAAAGTAGAGACACTACATACTGATATACACCTGAACATCAGCAGGAGAGGACTCTTTAAATTAGAGACACTACATACTGATATACACCTGAACATCAGCAGGAGAGGACTCTTTAAAGTAGAGACACTACATACTGATATACACCTGAACATCAGCAGGAGAGGACTCTTTAAAGTAGAGACACTACATACTGATATACACCTGAACCTCACAGGAGAGGACTCTTTAAAGTAGAGACACTACATACTGATATACACCTGAACCTCACAGGAGAGGACTCTTTAAAGTAGAGACACTGCATACTGATATACACCTGAACACCAGCAGGAGAGGACTCTTTAAAGTAGAGACACTACATACTGATATACACCTGAACATCAGCAGGAGAGGACTCTTTAAAGTAGAGACACTACATACTGAAATACACCTGAACATCAGCAGGAGAGGACTCTTTAAAGTAGAGACATTACATACTGATATCCACCTGAACACCAGCAGGAGAGGACTCTTTAAAGTAGAGACACTACATACTGATATACACCTGAACATCAGCAGGAGAGGACTCTTTAAAGTAGAGACACTACATACTGATATACACCTGAACCTCACAGGAGAGGACTCTTTAAAGTAGAGACACTACATACTGATATACACCTGAACCTCACAGGAGAGGACTCTTTAAAGTAGAGACACTACATACTGATATACACCTGAACATCAGCAGGAGAGGACTCTTTAAAGTAGAGACACTACATACTGATATACACCTGAACATCAGCAGGAGAGGACTCTTTCAAGTAGAGACACTACGTACTGATATACACCTGAACATCAGCAGAAGAGGACTCTTTAAAGTAGAGACACTACGTACTGATATACACCTGAACATCAGCAGAAGAGGACTCTTTAAAGTAGAGACACTACATACTGATATACACCTGAACATCAGCAGGAGAGGACTCTTTAAAGTAGAGACACTACATACTGATATACACCTGAACATCAGCAGGAGAGGACTCTTTAAAGTAGAGACACTACATACTGATATACACCTGAACATCAGCAGGAGAGGACTCTTTAAATTAGAGACACTACATACTGATATACACCTGAACATCAGCAGGAGAGGACTCTTTAAAGTAGAGACACTACATACTGATATACACCTGAACATCAGCAGGAGAGGACTCTTTAAAGTAGAGACACTACATACTGATATACACCTGAACATCAGCAGGAGAGGACTCTTTAAAGTAGAGACACTACGCACTGATATACACCTGAACATCAGCAGGAGAGGACTCTTTAAAGTAGAGACACTACATACTGATATACACCTGAACATCAGCAGGAGAGGACTCTTTAAAGTAGAGACACTACATACTGATATACACCTGAACATCAGCAGGAGAGGACTCTTTAAAGTAGAGACACTACATACTGATATACACCTGAACATCAGCAGGAGAGGACTCTTTAAAGTAGAGACACTACATACTGATATACACCTGAACCTCACAGGAGAGGACTCTTTAAAGTAGAGACACTACATACTGATATACACCTGAACATCAGCAGGAGAGGACTCTTTAAAGTAGAGACACTACATACTGATATACACCTGAACATCAGCAGGAGAGGACTCTTTAAAGTAGAGACACTACATACTGAAATACACCTGAACATCAGCAGGAGAGGACTCTTTAAAGTAGAGACACTACATACTGATATCCACCTGAACATCAGCAGGAGAGAACTCTTTAAAGTAGAGACACTAAATACTGATATACACCTGAACATCAGCAGGAGAGGACTCTTTAAAGTAGAGACACAACATACTGAAATACACCTGAACATCAGCAGGAGAGGACTCTTTAAAGTAGAGACACTACATACTGATATACACCTGAACATCAGCAGGAGAGGACTCTTTAAAGTAGAGACACTGCATACTGATATACACCTGAACATCAGCAGGAGAGGACTCTTTAAAGTAGAGACACTACATACTGATATACACCTGAACATCAGCAGGAGAGGACTCTTTAAAGTAGAGACACTACATACTGATATACACCTGAACATCAGCAGGAGAGGACTCTTTAAAGTAGAGACACTGCATACTGATATACACCTGAACATCAGCAGGAGAGGACTCTTTAAAGTAGAGACACTACATACTGATATACACCTGAACATCAGCAGGAGAGGACTCTTTAAAGTAGAGACACTACATACTGATATACACCTGAACATCAGCAGGAGAGGACTCTTTAAAGTAGAGACACTACGCACTGATATACACCTGAACATCAGCAGGAGAGGACTCTTTAAAGTAGAGACACTACATACTGATATACACCTGAACACCAGCAGGAGAGCACTCTTTAAAGTAGAGACACTACATACTGATATACACCTGAACACCAGCAGGAGAGCACTCTTTAAAGTAGAGACACTACACACTGATATACACCTGAACACCAGCAGGAGAGGACTCTTTAAAGTAGAGACACTACATACTGATATACACCTGAACACCAGCAGGAGAGGACTCTTTAAAGTAGAGACACTACACACTGATATGCACCTGAACACCAGCAGGAGAGGACTCTTTAAAGTAGAGACACTACACACTGATATACACCTGAACACCAGCAGGAGAGGACTCTTTAAAGTAGAGACACTACACACTGATATACACCTGAACATCAGCAGGAGAGGACTCTTTAAAGTAGAGACACTACATACTGATATACACCTGAACATCAGCAGGAGAGGACTCTTTAAAGTAGAGACACTGCATACTGATATACACCTGAACATCAGCAGGAGAGGACTCTTTAAAGTAGAGACACTACATACTGATATACACCTGAACATCAGCAGGAGAGGACTCTTTAAAGTAGAGACACTACATACTGATATACACCTGAACATCAGCAGGAGAGGACTCTTTAAAGTAGAGACACTACATACTGATATACACCTGAACATCAGCAGGAGAGGACTCTTTAAAGTAGAGACACTGCATACTGATATACACCTGAACATCAGCAGGAGAGGACTCTTTAAAGTAGAGACACTACATACTGATATACACCTGAACATCAGCAGGAGAGGACTCTTTAAAGTAGAGACACTACATACTGATATACACCTGAACATCAGCAGGAGAGGACTCTTTAAAGTAGAGACACTACGCACTGATATACACCTGAACATCAGCAGGAGAGGACTCTTTAAAGTAGAGACACTACATACTGATATACACCTGAACACCAGCAGGAGAGCACTCTTTAAAGTAGAGACACTACATACTGATATACACCTGAACACCAGCAGGAGAGCACTCTTTAAAGTAGAGACACTACACACTGATATACACCTGAACACCAGCAGGAGAGGACTCTTTAAAGTAGAGACACTACATACTGATATACACCTGAACACCAGCAGGAGAGGACTCTTTAAAGTAGAGACACTACACACTGATATGCACCTGAACACCAGCAGGAGAGGACTCTTTAAAGTAGAGACACTACACACTGATATACACCTGAACACCAGCAGGAGAGGACTCTTTAAAGTAGAGACACTACACACTGATATACACCTGAACATCAGCAGGAGAGGACTCTTTAAAGTAGAGACACTACACACTGATATACACCTGAACACCAGCAGGAGAGGACTCTTTAAAGTAGAGACACTACACACTGATATACACCTGAACACCAGCAGGAGAGGACTCTTTAAAGTAGAGACACTACATACTGATATACACCTGAACCTCACAGGAGAGGACTCTTTAAAGTAGAGACACTGCATACTGATATACACCTGAACACCAGCAGGAGAGGACTCTTTAAAGTAGAGACACTACACACTGATATGCACCTGAACATCAGCAGGAGAGGACTCTTTAAAGTAGAGACACTACATACTGATATACACCTGAACACCAGCAGGAGAGGACTCTTTAAAGTAGAGACACTACACACTGATATACACCTGAACATCAGCAGGAGAGGACTCTTTAAAGTAGAGACACTACATACTGATATACACCTGAACATCAGCAGGAGAGGACTCTTTAAAGTAGAGACACTACATACTGATACACACCTGAACATCAGCAGGAGAGGACTCTTTAAAGTAGAGACACTACATACTGATATACACCTGAACATCAGCAGGAGAGGACTCTTTAAAGTAGAGACACTACATACTGATATACACCTGAACATCAGCAGGAGAGGACTCTTTAAAGTAGAGACACTACGCACTGATATACACCTGAACATCAGCAGG
This sequence comes from Trematomus bernacchii, assembly GCF_902827165.1. Classification (NCBI taxonomy): domain Eukaryota; kingdom Metazoa; phylum Chordata; class Actinopteri; order Perciformes; family Nototheniidae; genus Trematomus; species Trematomus bernacchii. The sequence continues at coordinate 294,431 of NW_022987688.1, read as the reverse complement.
AGAGGACTCTTTAAAGTAGAGACACTACATACTGATATACACCTGAACATCAGCAGGAGAGGACTCTTTAAAGTAGAGACACTACATACTGATATACACCTGAACATCAGCAGGAGAGGACTCTTTAAAGTAGAGACACTACATACTGATATACACCTGAACATCAGCAGGAGAGGACTCTTTAAAGTAGAGACACTACATACTGATATACACCTGAACCTCACAGGAGAGGACTCTTTAAAGTAGAGACACTACATACTGATATACACCTGAACATCAGCAGGAGAGGACTCTTTAAAGTAGAGACACTACATACTGATATACACCTGAACATCAGCAGGAGAGGACTCTTTAAAGTAGAGACACTACATACTGAAATACACCTGAACATCAGCAGGAGAGGACTCTTTAAAGTAGAGACACTACATACTGATATCCACCTGAACATCAGCAGGAGAGAACTCTTTAAAGTAGAGACACTAAATACTGATATACACCTGAACATCAGCAGGAGAGGACTCTTTAAAGTAGAGACACAACATACTGAAATACACCTGAACATCAGCAGGAGAGGACTCTTTAAAGTAGAGACACTACATACTGATATACACCTGAACACCAGCAGGAGAGCACTCTTTAAAGTAGAGACACTACACACTGATATACACCTGAACACCAGCAGGAGAGGACTCTTTAAAGTAGAGACACTACATACTGATATACACCTGAACACCAGCAGGAGAGGACTCTTTAAAGTAGAGACACTACACACTGATATGCACCTGAACACCAGCAGGAGAGGACTCTTTAAAGTAGAGACACTACACACTGATATACACCTGAACACCAGCAGGAGAGGACTCTTTAAAGTAGAGACACTACACACTGATATACACCTGAACATCAGCAGGAGAGGACTCTTTAAAGTAGAGACACTACACACTGATATACACCTGAACACCAGCAGGAGAGGACTCTTTAAAGTAGAGACACTACACACTGATATACACCTGAACACCAGCAGGAGAGGACTCTTTAAAGTAGAGACACTACATACTGATATACACCTGAACATCAGCAGGAGAGGACTCTTTAAAGTAGAGACACTACATACTGATATACACCTGAACACCAGCAGGTCACAATGGGTTTAGTTTTCGTAATGAGTGACAAAGACCTGGCGCTGGAAGTCGTTCTCCGGCAGGGGGCGCTCCTCCTCTTTTATGAAGCCCTCGTCCTCCTTGAAGTTCTCCACCACTTCTTCTCCTAACTCGTAGAACTTGATCTCCTCCATGAAGATGTCCACGGGAACATTAACGGGTCTCCGCAGCCTCCCCCCGGACTGATAGTAGTAAAGAATCGCGTCAAAACTCGGTCTGTTGCGGTCGAAGAAGTACTCGTTGCGTAAAGGATCGAAAAAACGCATCCTTTTCTTCGGGTTCCCCAGTAGCGTTTGTGGAAACCGCGCGAGCGTCTGGAGCTGCGTCTCGAAGCGCAGCCCCGAGATGTTGATGAGTACGCGCTCGCAGCAGCAGTCCTGGTTCCTCGTGCTCTGCTGCGGGTCCAGAGCCACAGTCTCATCAAGGTTCTCCCCGGGAACCACGGTCATGGTTCCCCAGGTTCCTCAACGCGCCGCCGCTTCTCTGCGCTCCTCCAACGCTCCTCTACCGCTCCTTCCCCGCTGCGCGTAATTTGGCTTTTTCGCGTCTTTTTCCTCCTTTTTCTTTGTCTTTTCTTTTTACTTCTTCTTCGTTTCTCCGTGTCACGTCTGCAGGTGAGCTGGCTCTTCTGGCATTGTGTTGCCCTCCCCCCCCCGCTGCGCTCCTCACCTTTCCGCGTGCTCTCTCTGCCGCGGCTGTCTGGACTGTCACATTCAGAGCCCTCCTCGCGCTGACGTGTGTGTGTGCGCTCACTCTGAGGACACACACACACACACACACACACACACACACACACACACACACACACACACACACATATGCTCGTTATGGATCCAATCCAGATATTCAGCAACAAGCGTGCACACAAACCTGTTTCAAATTCCTTATTATTTGGGTTGCTGCTGATTTCCATTAGAAAAACGGTTTATTATTATTTATTAAGTGTAAGGAGCATCATTTGACCTTATATTTTTTTAACATTTAAGATATTTTATGACCCACCCTCTGATTCGGCTTACCCTTTATGGCTAATATTTGCACATCTGAGTCACAGACACATTTAATTTGGGTTACTATTGTTCTTAACACAATATCTATGATTTGATGAAAGTAGTAAACCGGTCAGATTTGACCCAAACACAACAGAAATCGTGCACACATTAAAACCCTGTTTCTGCCTGTAAACATGAGGACACGTGAACGCGCAAAGAGTCGTGCGTAAGGAACCTGTTGTCTCCAGCGCGCGCACCGGCTCAAGGTTATGCGCGTGGGTTCATGTTTAAGGTGAAACACGGTGTGATGTTTCCAAATACGCGCATGCAATCATGAATGGAGGCGTGAAAAACGTGCGATTTCATGCAAAAACACGCGATTCTCGTGAAAGCGATGTTTTTCATTCATGATTTTGACCTGAGTACCTGTTGTCTTCCTGCAGCCAAACACCCTCCACGAGGCTCTGCGATGAAGCTGTGTGCACGAGGAACAACACAAACACACATGTATTCTCCTTTTCACTGAGAGCAGCTTCCTCTCCTCCATTCATAGAAAGGCTGTTCATCTCAGGGCTTCACTTAGGGACCGTCATTAAACCATTCTTACCATTCACCACCCAATGCTTACATTTTCCCACATGAGGGAAAATATATTTATTTAAAAATTACAATAAATGTGTCGTATGGAGGTTTTTTCCATAGCTTCCATATCATGTAGTTAAAGTACTCCAAACTGGTATTATTACACTGTTTCCTTGAATTAAAATCCAGTATATTTCCAGTACAGAGGTGTGTCATACTCCATTAATACAATGCTGCATTGATTTAAAAACAAGTGTCCTGTTGTAAAGAAGCTATCGAAAAAAACAAGACTTTTTCATTCAAATATTCCTATTTTAAGGCAACATGTGTCTGAGAGGGAGACAAACAGTGCTGTGCTGTTAAACAAGCCATAACAATAATAATACAAATATATGTAAAGACATTTATCTGTTTGAATGTAACCAGATTGTAAAAACTACTACAAAATGTCTCAAAATGGCCGTTAATAAATGACCATTTTAGTTTAAAAACATTTGGCTAACTTGGAGATATTAGTGAAAATGATGCTTCAAAAGTCCATCCATCTTCTCCCTCTTATCCGTGGTCGGGTCTCGGAGGTATCAGTTCCAGCAGAGAGCCCCAAACGTTCCTTTCCCCTCATCAACCAGCTCTGACTGGGGGATCCCAAGGCGCTCCCAGGCCAGCCAAGAGATATAATCCCTCCACCTGGTCCTAGGTCTACCCCTCGGTCTCCTCCCAGCTGGACGTGCCTGGAACACCTCCCTAGAGAGGCGCCCAGGTGGCATCCTTACTAGGTGCCCGAACCACCTCAACTGGAGCCGTTCAACTCTGAGTCCCTCCCAGATGACTGAACCTCTCACCTTATCCCTAAGGGAGACGCCAGCCACCCTGCGGAGAAAACCCATCTCGGCCGCTTGTATCCGCGATCTGGTTCTTTGGGTCATGACCCATCCTTCATGACCATAGGTGAGGGTAGGGACGGAAATGGCCCGGTAGACAGAGAGCTTCTGGCTCAGCTCTCTTTTCGTCACACAGTGCGGTAAAGCGACTGCAGTACCGCTCCGATTCTCCGATGCTCCGGCCCATCTCACGCTCCATTGTTCCCTCACTCGAGAACAAGACCCCGAGATACTTGAACTCCTTCACTTGGGGTAAGGACTCATTCCCTACTTGGAGTGGACAGTCCTTAAAAAGTCATTCAGAAAATAGGGAACATGCAGATTCAAGCCCACTTGAATTACATCTGAAGACATGTAATAGTGTTTTGGACGTAACTACAATTTTAAAGAAGAACCACAAATTACAAGCATTTTGCAGCAGAAACAAGAAAAACTATCGCCTCCTTTTCGCAGCGAGCAGGTTTTTAAATGTCCCAGAGAGGAAGGTAAACAGTCCTGTGCTGTGAAACAAGTCATACAAATAATAAGAAAAACATATTGACAGACATTTATCAGTGTTTGCATGAAACCAGATTTTAAAAACTACTACAAATGAACCCAAAATGCCCCCAAAAATAACTAAAAGTATATAAAAAAGGGATTTCCTTTAGGGACTGTTAATAAATGACCCAAACCCAATTTGAGTTAAAAAAACATTTGTCTAACTTGGAGATATTAGTGAAAATGATGCAAAAAAAGTCATTCAGAAAACAGGGAACAGGCAGATTTAATGAAGACATTTAATAGTGTTTGAAACAAGACCAACTTTATTCTCTTCTCCACAGCGAGCATGTTTTTAAATGTCTCGGAGAAGAAGGTAAACAGAGCTGCAACAAGTCAGCGAGGGCAAGCTGGAAAGAAGGAGAGCTTCTGGGCTGCGGCTCAAAGCCATGACGTGTTCTCCCAAAATAACCAGATTTCTCTCCGGCTTCAGGAAAACAGAGTCTTTTCCCAGGGAAGAACCCGAGGGAGCGACGGGGGGGGAGGAGGAATGACACGAGAGGAAAACACAGATCTGCATCTCTAAGCAAGAAGAGTGTGAAAGTCATTCAGAAAATAGCAAACATGCAGGTTTTACACCGCTTTAAGGGGATCCAAAGTAAGACACCAACATGTGTAACATCCAATGCTGTGTTTGCATGCAACCACGATGTCAAAAGTACCACAAAAGGTCTCAAAAAGACAGTTAAAACGTAACAATTGTACCTGCCCAGTTTTACCTAGGGACCGTCAATAAGTTACTGTTTGAGTGACAACAATACTGTTTTAGTCTAACTAACCCATATTAGTCAGAAAGCATTGAGAAAATATCAAACTTCATACTTTTTAAGTTCAAAATGTCTCAAAATACTTAGAAAACATTTTAAAATGTACCTGCCCGTTCAAATAAAAGGGTTTTCTGTTAGGAACCGTCAATAAATGACTGTTTTAGTGACCAAAACACAATTTCAGTCTCAAAACCCTTGGCTAATTCAGTGAGAAAATAGGAAACATGCAGATTTGATCCCACTGTAAGGGAATCCAAAGTAATAACACACATGTATATCAGTAGAGAAACATCCAGTGCTGTGTTTGCATGCAACCACAGTGTCAAAAGCACCAGAAAAAGTCGCAGATGCCCCTTTCACACCGGCGCTTTTCCAGCTCCGAGCCGGAGCTGGAAAAGCGCCGGTGTGAAAGGGGCATCTGTGATCGTTTTTCCTCTTCACACCGCAGCGGCGTCGCGTCATAGCTCCGGAATCCGGTTCACTTCCAGCTCCAAAAAATTGTCGGTCTAGAGGCAAGAGCTTCGGAGCTATGACGCGGCGTCGCTTACGTCTCTCTTACGTTGAGGCGTGCAGGAAACTAAACCCACCTCCCCTGAACATGGGTCGACTGAAGAGTCTCGTCATGCCTGCCTACAAGCAGTAGCGCTGAGCAAAGTGACTAGAAGGCAACACTTTATAAAGTCAGGCAACACTAACCAGGCTTCGTGTGATTCTGTTTATTTGTACCTTACTTTGACCATCCGTTCGCTGTTATTGATCATTGTGGAGAGCAGGCAGACGTTTTGTTTGTTATTATAGCAGCTATCGGATGGAATCAATACATGGGCTGCACAGGTTGTCATGTCCGACTATCACAAGTAGAATCATAATGAAAAATACGTCGGTAAAAAGTGCCTGTAGAAAACGGCTTAGCAAGTAGTCAGTTTAGCTTCGGTTGCTATGCTAACATCACCCATGTTATACCAGAGAAACTTTCATAACAGCGTTGTGATGCCAAACAGCGTCAATTCAGACTGACACACATTCACTTAAGGGGAACTGGGGATATGTATCAGCTGCTTGTGTGACAGTCAGACAGTGAATACTTTAGAGCCGTGTGAGCTAACCCGGAGCTAACGGGAGAATACACTCCCGTGGAAGAGCAGCCAGCACTGCAGCGGTCGGTAAATGAAACACATTAATAAACAATGAACCACGGCACTCTGGAGAAAAGTATAAGGTTGGAGAAGTCGTTATTTAATTTAATCTGGCTTCGTATGATTAAAAGCAACACGATCATCGACCCGACGCAGTCCCCCCCCCGTTGTTGTTGTGAGCTCCGTTGGGGAGAAAATCAGCGACGTAAACTGTGACGTCATGACGCAGCAGCGGCAGCTCTGGGCGGTGTGAACAGAGCGGGAGCTGAAAAGGGAAACCGGAGCTGAACCAGAAAAGCTCTCGCTAGGAGCTAGAAAGGGGAAAGCGCTGGTGTGAAAGCCGCAAAAAAGACAGTAAAAACGTAAAAAACTGTACCTTACCATTCATATTAATAGAGCTTTACATAGGGACCGTCATTAAATTACTGTTTGAGTGACAAAAAAAGTCTTAGTTGCCCATATTAGTGAAAATGTTTGTAAAAAATAATATTTGCATCTCTAAGCAACAAGAAGGAATAAATACAGAGTGAGAAAGCTTTGAGGAAATAGCAAACATGCAGATTTGATCCCACTGTAAGGGGATCCAAAGTAATAACACACATCTATATCAGTAGAGAAACATCCAATGCTGTGATTGCATGCAACCACAGTGTCAAAAGCACCAGAAAAGCTGAAAAAAGACAGTAAAAACATAAAAAAAATTACCTGCCAATTCATATTAGTAGAGTTTTACTCAATAAATGACTGTTTGAGTGACAAAAAAACTGTTTTAGTTAGTCTAACTTTCCCATATTAGTGAGATAGCATTGAGAACATAGAAAACATGGTACTTTTTAGATTCAAAATGTCTCAAAATGCCTAAAAAACACTTGTAAATGTACCTGCCCATTCAAATAAAATGGCTTTTCCGTTATTAAATTACTCTTTTAATAACCAAAACACAATTTCAGTTTCAAAACCCTTAGCTAAGTCATTCAGAAAATTGGAAACATACAGATTTAATCCCACTTAAAGAGGATTCAAAGTAATAAAACAACATGTATATCAGTAGAGAACATCCAGTGCAACCACGATGTCAAAAGTACCACAAAAGCTGAAAAAAGTACCTTCCCATTCATTAGGGACCGTCATTCAATTACTGTTTGAGAGCAGCATTGCATTGATACACTACAGACACAACCCTTTTTATTGGATTATTGAAAGTGTTTTTTCCAATTGCATATCAAATATTTAAAGGACATTTAAACAGTTTTATTGTAAAGCTTCCAATGTCTCTGATTTCAAACCCTCTGACTCATGCTGGAGCCTCGACTATCTCACTTCCTGTACTCTGTTAGAACACACACACACACACACACACACACACACACACACACACACACACACACACACACACACACACACACACACACACACACACACACACACAGTTTAAATGTCACTGCAGGTCTCTGGAGGATCCTCTGGTCCAGGTTTCTGTTGAGTCTCGTTCAAACTTTAAAACGTCAAATTAATCTGACGCAGAAAATCCTCTTAAAGTTCAGCGGAGGATTTCCAGTCTCTGAAAAACGCTTTAATTATTGCACGATTCCCCTCAAAAAGATGCAAAGGGAACGGAGAGTGTCGACATGTTGAAGCTGCAGGACTTCAGACATTTTCCAGATCTGTAAAAGATGAATGATGATGACAGCAGAGATCTGGAGACGTGGGAAAGTCCTCCAGAAAGTGGATGATGGAGAGAACTGAGAATATAGAGAGCCGCAAAAACAACAACCGCTCATGTTTAGAGAGTTAGAAAAGATCTGCTGCTATAATAACAGCAACAGGAATCCTGTGGACATTCAGTCAACTGCATCTCCCAGAATGCATTGCACTAACTAACGTAAAATGCAATTGTAGAGCTTGGATGACTACAAATTATTTGAGATTTTCAGAGAACATAGATTTATATTTCTTGCACACTAACCAGTGTACTTTCAGTATTTCTGAGTGTTTTTCTCCCAAATGTAAGGCCACGTGATCAAACAATGACGCGCTGGAGATGGGGCGGGGCTTATCTCCATGTAAATACTGTGGTAGAAACCAACTACAACAAAATGAACATATTATACCGTCATTTAATTGTAATCAAAATGATGCCGAAGTAACAACATACTGATACCGGTTAGTAAAAACAAGACGGCAGGCGAAAGACCTTTTAAAATGCATGTTTTCTGAATGGAGATCGGATCGATCAGGCTAAGCTAACGTTG
>NW_022987688.1:241121-281121 GCF_902827165.1 Trematomus bernacchii | reverse complement strand
CTGTCTTCCGGTTGTTGCCTCTTTTGAATGACGAATACACACTACCGCCGCCTGCTGGTAAGGAGAGTTATTGCCACTCACGCATGCGCAGTTCGTACGTGCTTCTTGGCTGAAGTCTTTGCGGTGTGTTCCAGTGCGACACATGGCCAAGACGCAGGAGACGCGAGGCGACACAACAGTCGGGTCCGTCTGTGTCAGTTCTTTGGTGTCAGCTCGGTGTGTCCGGGCCTTAAGGTGTGTTTCAGTTGGTGTGTTTCAGTTGGTGTGTTTCAGTTGGTGTGTTTCAGTTGGTGTGTTTCAGTTGGTGTGTTTCAGTTGGTGTGTAAAGGAAAACATATGGAGTAAATAATGACGTGAAAGGAACAAACAAAAGGGAACTCATATCCTGTTTTCTTTGATTATTTCCCGTTGTATTTGGCATATTTAAGTCGTTCCCATGAGGTCTGAATATCTTTCGCAGCTCGTCTTTATTCGCCTGCGGTCGTGTGTTTAGCATTTCGTGTTTTTAGTTAGTATTCCTCAGAGAGGGAGACGAGGCAGAGTTCAGGCTGTGGGAGGGGAAGAAATATGAAAGATGAGTTTTATAAAAAAAGCAGCTGAAGATTTCTGTGGAGAAAATAAATCAATAATCTGTAGAGAAACTCGGGGTTAGGTCTTCACTGCGGAAACTCACAGGAAGGTGTTTAATAGTTAGTCTGAGACATATTTACAGAAGGGTCAAAGTGGAATCTGTAGGAATAAAACATATTTCTTAGATCTAGGGACGGGGCGTTGCATCTGGAGAAATACGTCTGCTTTCATTCAAATTCATTCATTTTCTTTTGTAAGATCAAAGTGGTTTGTTACAAGTACAAATTCAGAAATTGGACTTTTTTCCCAGAATTGTGACTTAATTTTCTCAGAATTTACATTTCTTCTCAAAATTGGACTTTTTCTCATAATTCATTTTTTTCCCCTCAGAAATTTGACTTTTCTCCAAATATGACTTTTTTTCCTCACAGTTCGTTTTTTTTTCTTTCTCAGAATTGTTAGTTTTTTCCCAGAATTTCGATTTTTTTCTCCAAATTTGACTTTGTTTCTCACAATTCATTTTTTTTTTCCTCAGTTTTTTTTTCCCAAAATATTGACTTTTTCCTCAAAATTTGACTTTTTCTCATAATTTTGTATTTTTTCACATTTTTCAGTTTTTTTTCTTTCTCATAATTTTGACCTTTTTCCCGGCATTTTCAGTTTTCTTCAAATTTCCCCAATTTTCTCATAATTCAGTTTTTTTCTTCCTCAGAATTGTTAGTTTTTTCCCAGAATTTAGATTTTTTTTCTCAAAATGTGACTTTTTTTCTCATAATTCATTTTTTTTCCCTCAGAAATTTGACTTTTTTCCCAAAATGTTGACTTTTTCTCCAAATATGACTTTTTTTCTCATAATATATTTTTTTTCTTTCTCATAATTCATTTTTTTTCCCTCAGAAATTTGACTTTTTTCCCAAAATGTTGACTTTTTCTCCAAATATGACTTTTTTTCTCATAATATCTTTTTTTTCTTTCTCATAATTTTGACTTTTTTCTCATAATTTATACCTTTTTCCCGGCATTTTGAGTTTTTTCCAAATTTCCCCTATTTTCTCATAATTCAGTTGTTTCGGACCTTGGTGATTTGAGCCTTTGCAGAACATTTACATGCACTAAAACCTATCAAACACACTTTAATCAAAAGTGTCTAAAATAATGATATTAAACTGAAGGAGCTGTTTGGCCTTCGGGGGCTTCACCAACTGTATTTGTTTGCAGAGTGGGGGGTGGGGGGGTCACATGATGCAGGAGAAAGTGCTTGTCATCTGAGCCTCTGTGTTATTATCCATGCAGTGAGAGAAATGAAGGGGGTCTATACTTCTATACTTAGAGGACTGATTTCGTGCTGCACCTGTTGCCCCCCCGCCCCACCCCCCCCCCATTTTATGTCCGTCAATAAGGACAAAAAACGCTGAGGTTGTTTTTTTTCTGTGACACTGCATACATCAGATTTATGTTTCTGTTTAGTGCCACTCTTTAAATAAACATAGCAAGTTAAATCAAAACTAAATAAAGCAAGTGTAACATAAAACAAAAATAAAATATGATGCTACAAGAAATATGTACAAAATAAAAGCACGTTTAATCTCCTTCTTCCCCTTATTAAACAACGTCTCAATAAAGACTGAATCCTTCATGTATATTTGATGTGTTAGTAAATCAGTGCAGTTTACTGGTGTGTTTCTCAATGTCCGCACATAATGGGTGAATGATGACGGCCTGAGGGAAGGATTAGAGGATAATGGTTTTTCTCGTAAGCGATGACAGGGAATCACCGTGAGACAAACAATACGATATTATTGACATATTGACTTCTACAATTATATCCATATTACGTTGTATTTCTGACTTAAAGTGGCATCCAACTATCACTCTCCCAGTGTTAATCAAAGTGGTCGTGTATCCGTCCCGTAATTTGGATCTTCTCCAAATTTAAATATGTCTTTCTTTTGCAAATGTTACACCTTTCTACCAAGTTTCATAGAAATCATTTGAGTCGTTTTTAAATGATCCTTCTGAAACAGACCGAGGTACCCTTAGGAGAAAGCTAGTTTTCACATGGGGTATTTTCAGGTCGTCTATCCATCCCATAATACGGGATCTTCTCCAAATTCAAATATGTCTTTCTTTTGCTAATGCTTCACCTTTCTACCAATTTTCATTACATTTGGTCGTGTCGTTTTTACGTTATCCTGCAGACAAACGAGGTAGTGTCACTAAAAAGCGATCTGTCACATGTGTGTTTTCAGGAAATAAGACTAAGTGGACTGAGTGTATCCCCCCCCCCTCTCCACTACTGCAGGTAATTAGGTCGTTGACAAGGACATGAAGCCCTCCCCCCAATCTCCCCCATCTCCCCCATCTCCACAATGTCATTTGACTTTGCTGACGTGACAATAAAACCTCCTGTTTGTTCTAATGAAACCAGAAACCGTCCGTGTTGGAAGGAAACGGTGTATTCGAAATTATCTGTCACATCTGCAGATTATCGATATTTCATTTTTATTATTTGCCCTACTTGTTTGTTTGTTTGTTAGTTTGTTGGTTCACAGCATGTAAAGCGGCCTTGGGTCCCTTTGAAAGGTGCTATAAAAATGTAATCTATTATTATTATGGAGAACGAAATATACATCGAGCTCATCGTCTGTCGTAGTTACATCTCATAGTTTAATGCTCGGTGTATTGTCGTGATAAAGTCAAACTAAAAAACAAGTTGCTATAATATTAGCCTTTAGCTTGTAGCCGCTCTGAAGGAATCTAAACGGGTCGAACTACATCTCCCATGATGCCTTGCTGCTTCAATCACCACCAGCAGAAAATGACACGTTATACGTTTCATTTGTGTCTTTTAGAAGTATAACACACACACACACACACACACACACACACACACACATAAGCGTATTTGAGTTTCTAGAAAGCGCTATATAAGTGTCATGTATTATTATTATTATTATTATATATACATGTGTGTTATTGATCGGCGCTGCAGCGGAGGGTCTCTGAGGAGAGAGAGCGTTGACCGGGCTCACAGTGAAGGTGAAGTTTATGACATGATTTATGGCCTTTGAGATTAAAAGTGAGACCCTCCCCCTGCCTGCACATACATGATCACACACACACACACACACACACACACATGCTGAGAGATTGCGGCAGTGCAGCGGAGCGTTGAGGCTCGTCCTTGTCTCTCTGCAGCCACTTTATTGCCTCATGCTGAAGAACAGACTCTTCTTCTGCAGTCGGAGTCGATTTGCTGCCAGAGCTCACGGCAAATGATGCAAATCTGAATAAAATGGTCTGATTCTGCGTGACGTTAGCCTGAACGCTGCCTGCATGCTGATACTGTGGCACGCTACTGAATTTAAATACAAGAAATAGTGTGTGTGCAGTGTGATTACTGTACCATGCAGGGTCTATGCCGTTTAAATAGGATTCATTTATTTATTCATTTAGGATGTAAATGGGATTTTTAATGAGGTTTTGTGGCGTGTTGTGCATTGACAAAAGATGCGGACATTTTTACAATTACATCATTATTTACTGGCAAAATTGACACACGAGGCATTTTAATCAATGAATCAATCAACTGACATGCCTGCCAGTGCATGCAAAGGATTATATTTAAGACAAAAAATAAGTATAAAGCCTTAAGAAATCAAGACGTTTTATTTTTGTTTGTTTTTTAATCATGTTTTGTTATTTTTCAAATGTATTCAATGGGATCAACTCTAGTATTTTAATTTGTATTTTGAATTGTATTACTTATAATGTCGTTGGACCGTAGAAGCAATACAATACCTTATTTTGATGTAAAACTGTGTTAAAAATAAAAACAAGGTATGGTTTTGATGGTATCCCCGTCAGGTGAGGGGTCACTGGGATGCAACATGAAGGTTAAAGTGTTTCTCTATTTTGTATTTGTTGTCCTGTCAGCAGTAATGGATGTGTCTGCGTTAAGGTTTAACAGCTTCTCTCTGATTGCAGTGATGCGTTCACTGACAGCAGGTGATTTTTATTTCCTCAATTCTTTTAAACTTTAACGAGCAAAGGTCCAAAATTAACATCGATGACAATTCAATCAGCAGAGACGGTGTTGATGGAAGAATACATATTTATTGCCTGGAATACACAAATGAATGTAATGGAGTTTTGGCGATTAGGCCCCGTTGTGTGGGAGTATCATTCGGGAGGGGAGAACCGATCCGATGAAACCCCCAGGGGTCTAGACACTGGTGGTGGTGAATAGATAGTTGGGGTCGGTCTGAAGGGGAGGGGCTTAGCTTGACCCTGGTGGTGGTGAATAGATAGTTGGGGTTGGTCTGAAGGGGAGTGGCTTAGCTTGACCCTGGTGGTGGTGAATAGATAGTTGGGGTCGGTCTGAAGGGGAGTGGCTTAGCTTGACCCTGGTGGTGGTGAATAGATAGTTGGGGTCGGTCTGAAGGGGAGGGGCTTAGCTTGACCCTGGTGGTGGTGAATAGATAGTTGGGGTCGGTCTGAAGGGGAGGGGCTTAGCTTGACCCTGGTGGTGGTGAATGGATAGTTGGGGTCGGTCTGAAGGGGAGTGGCTTAGCTTGACCCTGGTGGTGGTGAATAGATAGTTGGGTTCGGTCTGAAGGGGAGTGGCTTAGCTTGACCCTGGTGGTGGTGAATAGATAGTTGGGTTCGGTCTGAAGGGGAGTGGCTTAGCTTGACCCTGGTGGTGGTGAATAGATAGTTGGGGTCGGTCTGAAGGGGAGGGGCTTAGCTTGACCCTGGTGGTGGTGAATGGATAGTTGGGGTCGGTCTGAAGGGGAGGGGCTTAGCTTGACCCTGGTGGTGGTGAATAGATAGTTGGGTTCGGTCTGAAGGGGAGTGACTTAGCTTGACCCTGGTGGTGGTGAATAGATAGTTGGGGTCGGTCTGAAGGGGAGGGGCTTAGCTTGACCCTGGTGGTGGTGAATAGATAGTTGGGTTCGGTCTGAAGGGGAGTGGCTTAGCTTGACCCTGGTGGTGGTGAATAGATAGTTGGGGTCGGTCTGAAGGGGAGGGGCTTAGCTTGACCCTGGTGGTGGTGAATGGATAGTTGGGGTCTGTTTTAAAAGGGTTAGCGGAGCGCTATGATAGGCTTGTGAGAATAGAGCGAAGTGATTGGTTAAGCTGGGGAGTGTCACTTGTTGAGAGGAGAGAGAGTAGTAACATGGAAATAGTAAATGAGTAAAGACGGTCTTCCTGGTTGAACTTGCGCTGAGCTTCATTACAGTTTGTATCTTTACTGTTAGAGAGAAGAGACGTTTGTTTGTTTTACAAAGGTTGTGTTATTCTTTTGTTTTTTGACACGTGTGTTGTCTATTTAGGTGATATTCTTGTCTAAATCAATGTCTTGTAAATGTTATTGGATAAATTGATTCATAAACCAGAACAAAAGGGAAAATTCGGGAAAAAATCTGAAAAAATTCGGAGAAAAAAACGTTGAAATTCTGAGAATAAATTCTAAAAAAATATTCTTAGAAAGAAATTCTGAGACAAAGTAAAGCGACTCAACTCACTTTAATTGATTTCAGGGATGGAACCACCTGTTCATATTTTCTGTTGCGTGTCACACACACCATCTCCTCCCTGACTGATGTACTTCGCTTTCCAGTTGTTTTATGGACTGTTATCTGTTCCCCTGAGATAACACTGAGCCTAACACACACACACACACTTTATTGGGTATAAACTGCATGTGTGTTCCTGTATAAAGGACTGATATTGATTACTGTCCAGTAACGAGCAGCAGTAAAACACTTGTCTTTATTCCAGTGGTATGATGATATTTTACCGCACGGTTATTAAGGAATTTGTAAAACAAACAGAGAGCAGGATGTATGAAACGCCTCTGAATGTAAACTGTTAATCATTCAGACGTCCCGGGGAACATCTGTGGCGTTAATCAGATCATTCAGCAATCATCAACTTCTAATGATCCGCTAACAGTAGAAGAAGTTAGGTTGTGTTTGTTGAAGGTGATATATTTCCGGATGTACGTTACAGGTACCAGTCCACCAGTTTGAACCAGTTTGTTCCAGTTCATCCTGATGGAAAGGTATTAAAGTCATGATGGTGCGGAAATTATTTCTAATGGTCAAGAAATGCAATTCAGCTGCAGGTGGCTATAGTTCCATTTCTATTAGCGTATTTTTTCTCTCTCTTAGATTTTAAGTATTGAAGTATTTGGAGTGTTTAGTTCCTTTTTTTGTTTTGGCCTTAGGGGTTACTCTGAAACATAACATATATAATTGTTCAGACAAACAAATCAGGAGAAAATCATATGAGTTCAAAACCGATTTTCCTGAAGTTTCTGACTCTGAAGCAAACGAGAGAAAATGTCAAAGTGAGATCTACAAACGTTTGCAAACCCCTTGGCTAACACATTTAAGTTACTTGTAAGCTGGGAAATGTCAATGCTAGCTAAATAAATAAGATACATGCATTTGTATTAGAGTTTCTGACAATAAATGAACGCAAAAAACAGCCTAAAGTTTGAGAAATATTCGAGGACCTACAATAGAGCCCTGAGGAACACCACACATTCTTAAACGGTGAACAAACATGTTTAGTGACATTGTTTAATATGACTAGTGTGCAATAACCCATACATGTGCAATATATATAATGTATTATACACACATATATATTCACTAAACTCTACTTACTGGATTATTTCCTGCACTTTATTTTCTTATATTTGATGTATGTATGAATGCTGCGTGTCTTTGTTACATGTTGTCTATTCTGAATGTTTTGATGGCACCTTCAAAAGGAGTAGCTTTACTCTTCTCATTGTCCTTGTATAATGACAATAAATGCTTCTACTCTAATCTAATCAGCTCTGTCGCAGTTTTAAAAAAGTGACAACAAACTGTGTCTGGTAGAACATCCTGGTATATGGGGCATTTTACATTCTCTGTTCTGGGAATCACTAAAAGTGTTTCTTGCACTCTGCTATAAAAGTCATGGAGACGTCCCATTAGACGTGGTTAAATAAAGGTTTTCCAAAAAACACGAGTCCTCTCCTCTCCTGCGTAGATCCACGTTTCTTCTGATCTTGTTTGCTACACAGCACAGACATCATGACACATTTCTGAATCCTCATCAAAGTTTTTCTCCCGCTCTGCTTCTCTTTGAGGTTTCAGAAATGACAACTGAAGGATTTCTCGAAGGTAAAACCAGCGGCCCACTCCTAAAGTACATCTGGAAGTAATTAGTGCTGAAATCCCCCCGCGGTGAGTAATCGTGTGTCCAATATCAGGGAAATATGCATATTTCTGCAGTGCTTATATAATGTTGATCAGTGTGATGGTCCATTGAACGCTGGCCACCAGGCAAACTGATTTTGTTTGTCTGAAAAATGAGTGGAAATATCAGTCGGCCTCCGACACAAACACACTGAGGACATTTGAGTATTTTGAAACAAGAACCTACAGCGTTTTTCACTGATTATATACCATGTGTTTTATGCACATTTTCAATTTGCAAATAAAAGAATCTTGAAATATCTTTCCTGTTGTCTGGTTTAAAAGGTTGGTGTTTGAATAAAAGCAAAATATGCTCCGATTTAGAGAATAAATAATGAAAAATATGCCATAAATGTCCACAAATGTCAACAGTTTCGCCAACATTTACTCAAAATCCAAATATTTCCTAAAATATTTCCTAAAATGCCAAAACATTTTGCTTCATAATTTTGTGCAAACACTGAAAATTCTAACAAAACAATAAAAACAAACTTGGAAAGGAAAGTTAACGGTAAAACTACAAGAAATGTTTAAATGATTGTAAAATAATCAACAAGAAAAAAGAAATTGATCGTCAAATAATCACAAAAAATGTAAATTACCTTAAAATAATCACAAAAAAGTTGAAATTACCGTAAAATAAACATAAAAAATTGTTATGGTAACACCAGCAATGTGAATTAAAAAGTTCCCTTCAAACAGGTGTCAGCTCCCGTGATGTTGTTTTATTTTTGATGTGCTTTGATACTGCAGCTGTCATCGTGACTCGCTCGTTATCACGCTCAGAACCCCCCCCCCCCCCTCCATGTTTCTCTATGGGGGTTAAAAATACCTGAAACCAAGAACACCTGTTCAACGTTTTGTGAGTGTTGGTTTCCAGGCAGCCGCCACTTCCTTTATTCAGAAATGCTGAGAATTAGGGGTGGGGGGCGTTTTGTTTACTTGTTGTTTAAAGAGGCCCTATTTTGCTGATTGGGCTGTTCCCGCTCCTATACCTGAACATCAGCAGGAGAGGACTCTTTAAAGTAGAGACACTACATACTGATATACACCTGAACATCAGCAGGAGAGGACTCTTTAAAGTAGAGACACGACATACTGATATACACCTGAATATCAGCAGAAGAGGACTCTTTAAAGTAGAGACACTACATACTGATATACACCTGAACATCAGCAGGAGAGGACTCTTTAAAGTAGAGACACGACATACTGATATACACCTGAATATCAGCAGAAGAGGACTCTTTAAAGTAGAGACACTACATACTGATATACACCTGAACATCAGCAGGAGAGGACTCTTTAAAGTAGAGACACTACATACTGATATACACCTGAACATCAGCAGGAGAGGACTCTTTAAAGTAGAGACACTACATACTGATATACACCTGAACATCAGCAGGAGAGGACTCTTTAAAGTAGAGACACTACATACCTGATATACATCTGAACATCAGCAGGAGAGGACTCTTTAAAGTAGAGACACTACATACTGATATACACCTGAACATCAGCAGGAGAGGACTCTTTAAAGTAGAGACACTACATACTGATATACACCTGAACATCAGCAGTATAGGGACTCTTTAAAGTAGAGACACTACATACTGACATCTGAACATCAGCAGGAGAGGACTCTTTAAAGTAGAGACACTACCTACTGATATACACCTGAACATCAGCAGGAGAGGACTCTTTAAAGTAGAGACACTACATACTGATAGACATCTGAACATCAGCAGGAGAGGACTCTTTAAAGTAGAGACACTACATACTGATATACACCTGAACATCAGCAGGAGAGGACTCTTTAAAGTAGAGACACTACATACTGATATACACCTGAACATCAGCAGGAGAGGACTCTTTAAAGTAGAGACACTACATACTGATATACACCTGAACATCAGCAGGAGAGGACTCTTTAAAGTAGAGACACTACATACTGATATACACCTGAACATCAGCAGTATAGGGACTCTTTAAAGGTTATTCTCTGATGTTAGAGGGGTTAATGCTCCTCCTGAGTATCGGAGTCACAGTAACTTATTGATCGGAGGAGTTTAACGTGTCTCTTCGTCCCTGAACGGCTCCATAAAGCTCCTCTACTCATCAGGAGAATCTGATGGATCGTGTGTCCGAGTCCTGACGCTCTGTAACGGCCTCCAGAGGTCAAGAGGATTTATAGAGGTCAACGAGGGACTCTCTCCTCCGGTGAAATATGTCCGTTTGAGAGAGGATGTATTATTTATTAATAAAAGGTAAACGTATAAAAAGAAAAATGTGGTGAGGAAAAAATAAATAAGTAAATACAAAATAGTAAGTAACTATACAAATTTGGAACTATAAAACAAATACAGAAAAATAATGAGTTAATTCATAATGTGGAAATATAAAGAGAAATAAATAAGAGATAAATAAAAAAATGGAAAGAGAAATACAAAATAAAGAAAAATGAGGTAAGAGAGAAACAATAACAAATAAGGACATTTTAAGAAAATGAATCAAATCTAAAATCAGAGAAAAGCAAAAACAATAGGAAGAACAAGAAGAACAAATTACAAAGAAATGACGCTAATAATAAAAACCAAAAAATAAAATGTTAACCTGTTACGCACGGCCCGCCCGGTACCGGGCGGATAAACGCGTCATTTGCAGGAAACAACGTCTAAGGAATCTTAATATTTAATAAACTATGAATGTTTTATATCCATGTAACGGGAAGAAACTCAGCTAACTGATATTTTTAAAAAAAAAATCCAAAAAAAACCCCACAATGCTAACACTCAGCCTCTGAATTAGCCACGAGCGACAAAATGTAACCTAAAACGGCACTTAAACTCACAATAACTCCCTTATTACTTATCCTAGATGCACAGCCAACCCCTCGATTTGCATCTCCTGGAGACACAGAATCTGGGGGTGCCCACCTCAACACTCAGTGATAAACATTTGCGACACTATAAACGAAAGCGTACATCATAACATGTGGAGCTAGGTAGCTAGAAACGCTAACATGGCTTACCTTGGTCAAAACTGGTCTTCAATGGCATTAAAACGATAAAAAAACGATGCTGCAGTTAATCCATAGGTTCATCCAATGTATCTGTGTCCTCTTTGAAATTATTTCTGATAATCCATAAGCAATAAAACTGCTTTTTCGTTTCCAAATGCCAGAGCTAGAGATAGGTCCACTCTGCTGCAAATGTACATGCGCGCAGCCCCCACCTTTTCTCTTCACAACGTGTGTGTGTGTGGGACTCCCCCTTCGATTCTATTGGCTCTAACGGTCAGAAAGAGGTGTCAACCATCAAAATCGACCAAGGGGGGCCAGAGATATGGAAAAAAAAACATTTTCACCCAAATCACCTCAGAGGTGGAGTGGTTTTGGCTAAATCTCTCTAAAAAGGTCAAATGTCACTTGTTTTGCATCAATCTTGATACAGGGTACTTATTATATGTTGTACTTTGGATTCCTAAAGCTTTTAGTCTCCTATCCCATCATCCAAGGGTAGTTTTCACTATCTGTAAAAAATAATTTTTGGACGGACACTATAATTTACAGTTTTTTACTATGTAAAATCTGAATTTTCTTTAAAATAAAAAACATCTATATTGATTCTGACACTTCTACATCCAACTCACAGATGTAACCTTGTTAAGTTGTAGTCATTTGTTTTGGGCATGTCATTTTCGAGCCTGAAACATGAAAAACAGGCTTGGTGCTTAACAGGTTAAGTAATAAATACGTGAATAAATACTTTTTTTTTTTTTTTTTAATTAATGTGAAATTAAATTGGAACTCTGTTTGGACCCCAGACACTTTGTGGCAGCTGAATTAAGTAGTAAATTATTTAATGATGTTTGTAATTATATCATTAAATTATATAACATAACCTGTTTACACTCCACCCCACAGGCTGGAAACAAGCTGCACTTTAACACGTGTTATTTTTGGGTCTTGTTATTTGAAGGAAGTGAGCGGCAGGGTGTGCCGGCCTCACGTCGCTCTGCCTCTTTCATAACGGGACACCAGAGAAAGGCCATGTTTGTTCTTCATGCTCCCTTTATTTTCCATCCTGCTGACTTCCTGCCAAATAAAGCGCCCTGGTTGCATTTGGCATCTTTTTATCAGGCGGCCATCCAACACACACACACACACACACACACACACACACACACACACACACACACACACACACACACACACCCACACACACACACACACACATTGAACACCTGTTAGAGTGTGTGTGTGTGTGTGTGTGTGTGTGTGTGTGTGTGTGTGTGTGTGTGTGTGTGTGTGTGTGTGTGTGTGTGTGTGTGTGTGTGTGTGTGTGTGTGTGTGTGTGTGTGTGTGTGTGTGTGTGTGTGTGTGTGTGTGTGTGGGTACTTGCAGGGGGAGTCGTATGAGGACAATAAATTAAAGAGAATAAAACAATAACTGTGGAAATACATATCTATAGGGATACAAATAATTATGAATGAAGAAATAAAATAAATTACAGAAAACTAGTAATTTGTGTGCAAAAAAATATAGATTTGAAAATATATAATTAAGTAATTTTAATCGATATAAAAGGGATAAATACATAACTCACTTTCAGTTCTTTAAAAATATTTTAAATGCAAATAATCTTGTTTTTATTGAATCAAGACTTTTACTAACAGACTATATCTACTTTTCCCAAATATTTTTAGATTGTTGATTGATTTTATTTTACAAAAAGGACGACTATATCTACTTTTAACAGGTTTCTTTTTTAATGATCTGCTGCTCATTATCACACGTGGAAGGAAACAGTTTCTAACACATGGCGGGTGATGCTGGTATAATTTCCACCGCAGCATACTTTCTCCTGTAATACACTCAAGGAATAAAAACTAAAAATAGATCCTTCATCAAAAGTCACTCAGCGCCAACGCAGAATAATAATTTCCCTCAGCTGTGATAAAGTTGTAGTGATTAAAACACCTCTAAGAACCACATGAATCTAGTGTCTCTACTTTAAAGAGTCCTCTCCTGCTGATGTTCAGGTGTATATCAGTATGTGTCTCTACTTTAAAGAGTCCTCTCCTGCTGATGTTCAGGTGTATATCAGTATGTAGTGTCTCTACTTTAAAGAGTCCTCTCCTGCTGATGTTCAGGTGTATATCAGTATGTAGTGTCTCTACTTTAAAGAGTCCTCTCCTGCTGATGTTCAGGTGTATATCAGTATGTAGTGTCTCTACTTTAAAGAGTCCTCTCCTGCTGATGTTCAGGTGTATATCAGTATGTAGTGTCTCTACTTTAAAGAGTCCTCTCCTGCTGATGTTCAGGTGTATATCAGTATGTAGTGTCTCTACTTTAAAGAGTCCTCTCCTGCTGATGTTCAGGTGTATATCAGTATGTAGTGTCTCTACTTTAAAGAGTCTTCTCCTGCTGATGTTCAGGTGTATATCAGTATGTAGTGTCTCTACTTTAAAGAGTCCTCTCCTGCTGATGTTCAGGTGTATATCAGTATGTAGTGTCTCTACTTTAAAGAGTCCTCTCCTGCTGATGTTCAGGTGTATATCAGTATGTAGTGTCTCGACTTTAAAGAGTCCTCTCCTGCTGATGTTCAGGTGTATATCAGTATGTAGTGTCTCTACTTTAAAGAGTCCTCTCCTGCCGATGTTCAGGTGTATATCAGTATGTAGTGTCTCTACTTTAAAGAGTCCTCTCCTGCTGATGTTCAGGTGTATATCAGTATGTAGTGTCTCTACTTTAAAGAGTCCTCTCCTGCCGATGTTCAGGTGTATATCAGTATGTAGTGTCTCTACTTTAAAGAGTCCTCTCCTGCCGATGTTCAGGTGTATATCAGTATGTAGTGTCTCTACTTTAAAGAGTCCTCTCCTGCTGATGTTCAGGTGTATATCAGTATGTAGTGTCTCTACTTTAAAGAGTCCTCTCCTGCTGATGTTCAGGTGTATATAATAGAGCTTCTTAACCATGAAGGAAACTGCACAAACAGATCTGTATTTTTCACCTTTCTTCAAAACTTTCCCCTCAAAACGTTCCATACTGAAACCAGAGGACAGACTGTTTGTTTGTGTGGTTTTGGACTCTTTTACTTTCAGTACAAAAATAACCTTTGTGTTAAAGCCGATCCTGGAGGCCAAGCTTCAAATCCCCTCCTGGAAAACCACAAAGGTCAGATTCTAACTTTATTATTCAATCCAACACACTGCAGGGTGAAATGTTGAACTAACAGATATCCCTATTATCGTCTCCTCTTCATTACTGACATACAAACAATATTTATTATTACAAGGTTCATGTTGTGTTTAAATATGCAAATGAGGCATTATGTAATGTTATTTTACTGAATTTAGGAGACATCTACAGACAGTGTCGGAGAGAAAAAGCAGCAGAAATCCTCTGAGTGTTGTCCTCATTATATTAAATATATATATATTCAGGACACAGCAAGTGTTGGCCTACATATTCTTATTGAATCTGTAAAAATGTCTGATTTGAAATGAAAAATATTGCCTTGGATTTTCATAATTTCATATCAGTTGTATTATTTTCGTTGTTTGTAAAGAGTGCCACAGTGACGCGTCCTAAAACCAGGAAGTGAGTCAGCATTTCACCACTTCCTGTTCCCTCGTCTCAGAGCCAATGGGATCTCTCCATAGGACTTTGGAAAATATCTGTAACTAAGGTCTGTGGTTGAGACACATTGAAGAGACGGATCACGTTTTGTTCTACGACATTAAATCCATCAGCAGTGACCCCACTGGTGATTTCTGAAGAGTTGACGTGTCTGAAAAACGATGGTTGTTACCAAGTGGCTGAATAGGACTACAGAAGTTGAGGACGTTGTACGTCATTACGCCGAACACGTAAACACTCCGCTAAGTTAGTTTGCCCTGTTCTGTTTGAAAGCAAGTCCCTGCCTCCTGCAAACTGTTCAAACAAACGCTTCAACTCGTACCATTTAGAATCTGTGTGTTTGAATATGGATCTGAAGTTGGCGTGACGTTGAAGTCGTGCTGCTGGACTCGCCTGTAGTTCCTTTATAGCATAACGTTAGCATTTTGCTTCTGGTGACTAGATTTACGATTAGAAAATGATCAAAGTAGGGTAGACGTGTGGAGATTATCCGACTGAACAAAACGTGATCCGTCTCTTAAATGTGTCTCAACCACAGACCTTATTTCCAGGTATTTTCCTAAATCCTACGGAGAGATTGCTTTTGTGTCGAAGGAACCGGAAGGAGTTTACTTCCGGGTTTTAGGACGCGTCACTGTGGCTCTCTATTGCATTTGTATTTCATTTTGTGGAATCTATACATACTATTTACCGTAAATGTCTTTCTTCCGTTGACATTTATTTGTATATATTAATTTTTTCCATATTTTTCCTTTTTTAATATTTTAATGTAGTTCTTTTGCATTTTTTTAATATTGTATTTATTTTTGCACTTTGCTTTTTTTGAACAAAATTAAAACATTTTTAATATGTATTTGTACTTTATGAATTCTACATGTGTGTTTCTCCTCACTGGACCATCAGATGGTCTTCATGTTTCTGTAACGAGTCTACAGAAACAGCTTCAGATGAGCCCTCGTTATATCTCACTGTGATTCATATACAGATGCTTTTATGATTTGTCTCATTAACATCTCAGACCTGATGTCCAGACTCTCTGGTGGTTAATCTGACGGATAATCCTCCGGTGGAGACGGCAGGAAGGAAAGGTCGTGTTGGTCAGATTTTAACAAGTTGCATTGTGGGAAGGGGAGGCTGCAGAGGAGAGATAACAGCAATGGCCGCCGTGCCTTTAGCCAACCACCTTCTATCATCAAGGACACAGAGCACTGACGCTCACACGGAAAACTGGATTCAATCAGCAGGTTGATTTGATTCTAATCCATAAAGACAGACATGTTGTTCTGTACATATTAGTTTGATACCACGATAAAAAAACAGGTCATTATTCTCTCTCTAATGTCCACTTTTATGTTTCCTTTAAAACAGCTGGATATATTCAAGTTGCTCATCAAGACTTTGGAACATATCATGGTTCTGTTACACATGCTATAATAACAACATGAGTCTTACTGAGGAGAGCTTGAACGCTTCATAGAGTAACTCAATTCAACTCGGCTAACATCTAGCTAATAGCTAACATCATCTAACATATTTTAATGGCGTTACTTGCGTGAGTTTTACCGTGGCATTCACTGGTGTTTACATGCGTCACTCAAACTGGACACACTGGCGAGGAGGCGGGGCTTATCTCCATACCAACGTCAACAACAACATTTACATATATTGCTGTAATTAAATATAGTAATACACGTATCAAAATGAGGCATTCATTACCACTTTGGCGAGTGTGTCCGCAAGACAGCAGCAGAAAACATTTTAAAATGTGTGTTTTCTGAATTGAGGTCAAATCAATTAGGGTAAGCTAAGCTAGCTGCTCTGTCCAATGGGTTAGGGTAAGCTAAGCTAGCTGCTCTGTCCAATGGGTTAGGGTAAACTAAGCTAGCTGCTCTGTCCAATGGGTTAGGGTAAGCTAAGCTAGCTGCTCTGTCCAATGGGTTAGGGTAAACTAAGCTAGCTGCTCTGTCCAATGGGTTAGGGTAAGCTAAGCTAGCTGCTCTGTCCAATGGGTTAGGGTAAGCTAAGCTAGCTGCTCTGTCCAATGGGTTAGGGTAAGCTAAGCTAGCTGCTCTGTCCAATGGGTTAGGGTAAACTAAGCTAGCTGCTCTGTCCAATGGGTTAGGGTAAGCTAAGCTAGCTGCTCTGTCCAATGGGTTAGGGTAAACTAAGCTAGCTGCTCTGTCTAATGGAAAAATCCCATTGCTTTTTTGTGGAAGGACCCCTTACAATGCCAACGTCCAGGTAGGTTTACAAAAATACATCATCACTGCAACACTTTATTTAACACCTTCAATTTAACGCAAAAAAGATGCATCGGATGCTGTCACTGTTTCAGTGTAATTGGAAAAGTTATAACAAGTAGAAGATGTTACTACAATTAAAGGGTAAGGTGCATCAAATCGTGCATCAAGCGTCTTTGAGCACTAGGAAAAGCGCTGTACAAATCCAATGTATTATTATTGTTGTTATTATTATTAAATCCAGCCCATTGGAGGATGACCCTCAGACCTGGATCCTATTGGTGTTCCTCAGTCTGATAAACACCTCCTCCTGTATTAATGAGACCACGTTGAGAGCAGAGTCTCCTCTCAGAAAGTCATCAGGACCTTGAGATCACAACGGAAAATCAATTAAGTCTGTAATGTGGAGCGGCAGCCGGGGAGCGCAGATTTAAAATGTCTTCTGATTGTCCCCGACAGAGGTCACGGTGAACAGTCAACAGCAAACAGCGGCTGGACGTCCAATTACCAGCGAACGCAGCACGGAGGCGTCACACAGTCACTGTTTATTTGGACCTTTTTCATGGTTTTATTGTCTTGTGTTTTTACATTTGTTTTTAGGTCCTATCTGTTTTTGTCCAAATGCATTTATGCTGCTTTTTATATATGTATTGATGAACAGCACTTTGGTCAACTCTGCTGTTTTTAAATGTGCTATATAAATATATTTGGGTTGGATTGGATAAATGTGGTTTTCAAACAGCTGAGTTGAATACTCTGTTCTGATTGGTCAATTTGGGCATCCTGAGGTCTGTTATCTTTGTATAGAGGGATGCAGGAATGAGTCATGAAACCTAGAAATTAGTTAGCATTTAGGAATTTCCATTGTGATGCAAATACTGAAAAAACTTTTCAATAAAACACACATTTGAGAAATGATACAGCAAATACAGAAGTGACCTTTTAGAATAAATAGAAATCTATAAATATTGTAATGTAGACCGAACAGAGTCATGGAAACGTGAGAGAAAAACACCAAACCTCAATTTACATTCACACACACACTCACACACACACACACACACACACACACACACACACACACACACACACACACACACACGCACACACACACTCAGGTCCCTCTGGAGCCCCGGAGGCTGAATAAAAAACAACAATTGTTTTATCGAGATAATGGCCCTCGCCTTTTTAAAGGTCTCTGTGATTTATGGAAAACATTCTCCCAGCATGCACCTGGATTACCATCTCGCTCTATGAACATATGCAGGCTGCAGATAACGGGAAATACACTTCTGTTTTTTGGTTGTTAACAGGCATTTGTTTTTATTTATTTGTATTTATTTGAATATTTATGTTTGTATTTCTGTATTTGGTATTGTTTTGTTTAAATAGGATATCCTTATATTTATTAGTTGTATTATTATTTGTATTTATTTAAATTATTTATATTAAAAGTACCTTTTTTATTATTATTATTATTTGTTGATATTACTATATACTTATATTTATTAGTTTTATTATTATTTTAATGTATTTATATTCTTATATATTTATTTGTTACGTAAATGTTCTTCTTTAGCTTTACATGCATACGTATTAATGTACATTTTTAAATTGCAAAAACATTACAGATACATGGAATACCTTGGTAAGAGATAGTTTAAAGTCTAAATGGCTGATATCAGAATCAGAATCAGAAACAGGTTTATTGCCAGGTAGGTTCGCACATACTAGGAATTTGACTTGATGTCATGGTGCATACATAAAATATAAAAAACAAGAAATCTAATATAAAACACAAAATCTTTTACACCGTAATAAAATACAGTTAAATAGCAATAAGATACAAATTAAATAAAGGAATAGAATGCTATGAATGCATTTTTGCATATAAACTATGAAATGTGAAATCAGAATATGTGCAGAAAGGAGTATGACATTGTATACACATATATATATATATATATATATGAAATTGTTTCAACAGTTCAATTGTTTAACAGTCTCACTGCCCGCGGGAGGCAACTGTCTCCGAATCTTTTTGTCTTTGCCAGGATGCTGCGGCAACGTCAACAGAAAGAACAGTTTGTGGCTGGGGTGATGGGGGTCTTTGATAATCCCTACGGATTATCAAAGACCCCATCACCCCAGCCACAAACTGTTCTTTCTGTTGCCGTCTGGCAGACGTTACCGCAGCATCCTGGCAAAGACAAAAAGATTCGGAGACAGTTGCCTCCCGCGGGCAGTGAGACTGTTAAACAATTGAACTGTTGAAACAACTTCAAAACATTCATCTGCTACTCAGTAGTATGTATCTAATACCTAATATATATATATATATCATTCCAATAACTTGTATATAGACTCGTACTGCACTATTCCACATGCTCACTTTATTTTATAACTATTTTTCTTTTTGTATTGCTCTTGCTATCTGTATTGTTATTATGTTGCATTGTTGGAGAAGCCTGTGACATAAGATTGTCAACAACATAATTACTCTGTAGCTATGTCAGTTTGACAATAAAGAACCTTGAACCTTGAACCTTGAACCTTGATAACGCCAGAAAAGCTGAAATATTGTCAAAGATATTCCCCTATTTGTGTTTTAGACAGATTACCTCTATACGATACGATAATACTTTAATGGTCAGATGAAGTCTGAAATGCTCCTTGCATCACAGCAGGATCAGTGAGAGCTGCTCAAAGAGCCTTCAGCGTGCATTTGATATTTTATCAATCCCACATTGTGAAACATGCAGAACCTGCAGTCTGGTTCTGTTTCAGTACAGATTGGGTATCAGGACATCAGGATCTGTCCTGGGGGGTCTCAGCTGTGTGAGAGTGAGTTCTGGATGGAGATAAGACCTCCTTCAGAGGCTCAGAGCTGCAACGTGGACCTCTGCTGGCTGCAGCACTGCAGCACAGGAGGAACATTAAAGAGTCCTATTCTACTTCCTGAGGTGTTCCCTGACGTTTTACTGCATGTAAATGGTCTGCAGAGGCTAAAATCCCAAAGTTCTGGACCACTGTGACATCACTATGGAAGACTCGCGCTCCTATTGGCTAGCAGCTCCAGGGGCGGGACATCTCTAAGCGGTTGACCTATCACACTACATACTGATATACACCTGAACATCAGCAGGAGAGGACTCTTTAAAGTAGAGACACTACATACTGATATACACCTGAACATCAGCAGGTGAGGACTCTTTAAAGTAGAGACACTACATACTGATATACACCTGAACATCAGCAGGAGAGAACTCTTTAAAGTAGAGACACTACATACTGATATACACCTGAACATCAGCAGGAGAGGACTATTTAAAGTAGAGACACTACATACTGATATACACCTGAACATCAGCAGGAGAGGACTCTTTAAAGTAGAGACACTACATACTGATATACACCTGAACATCAGCAGGAGAGGACTCTTTAAAGTAGAGACACTACACACTGATATACACCTGAACATCAGCAGGAGAGGACTCTTTAAAGTAGAGACACTACATACGGATATACACCTGAACATCAGCAGGAGAGGACTCTTTAAAGTAGAGACACTACATACTGATATACACCTGAACATCAGCAGGAGAGGACTCTTTAAAGTAGAGACACTACATACTGATATACACCTGAACATCAGCAGGAGAGGACTCTTTAAAGTAGAGACACTACATACTGATATACACCTGAACATCAGCAGGAGAGGACTCTTTAAAGTAGAGACACTACATACTGATATACACCTGAACATCAGCAGGAGGGGACTCTTTAAAGTAGAGACACTACATACTGATATACACCTGAACATCAGCAGGAGAGGACTCTTTAAAGTAGAGACACTACATACTGATATACACCTGAACATCAGCAGGAGAGGACTCTTTAAAGTAGAGACACTACATACTGATATACACCTGAACATCAGCAGGAGAGGACTCTTTAAATCTGTGACTTATATTTAATACAAATACACTTCAAGGAGAGGTGTCATGGCCATTTCCCCTGATCATGATTCCATTGTTGAGGTCTACTAGAATAGATTTATATTGTGCATCTTTCCAAACTCACATTGGTTTCTCATACAGCATCTCTCCAAACTCACATTGGTTTCTCATACAGCATCTCTCCAAACTCACATTGGTTTCTCATACAGCATCTCTCCAAACTCACATTGGTTTCTCATACAGCATCTCTCCAAACTCACATTGGTTTCTCATACAGCATCTCTCCAAACTCACATTGGTTTCTCAAACAGCATCTCTCCAAACTCACATTGGTTTCTCAAACAGCATCTCTCCAAACTCACATTGGTTTCTCATACAGCATCTCTCCAAACTCACATTGGTTTCTCATACAGCATCTCTCCAAACTCACATTGGTTTCTCAAACAGCATCTCTCCAAACTCACATTGGTTTCTCATACAGCATCTCTCCAAACTCACATTGGTTTCTCAAACAGCATCTCTCCAAACTCACATTGGTTTCTCATACAGCATCTCTCCAAACTCACATTGGTTTCTCATACAGCATCTCTCCAAACTCACATTGGTTTCTCATACAGCATCTCTCCAAACTCACATTGGTTTCTCATACAGCATCTCTCCAAACTCACATTGGTTTCTCATACAGCATCTCTCCAAACTCACATTGGTTTCTCATACAGCATCTCTCCAAACTCACATTGGTTTCTCATACAGCATCTCTCCAAACTCACATTGGTTTCTCATACAGCATCTCTCCAAACTCACATTGGTTTCTCAAACAGCATCTCTCCAAACTCACATTGGTTTCTCAAACAGCATCTCTGTAAACTACGTGTATTCACTGAATTTCACTCTCTGCCTTTAACGGCTCGTTGTAGCTCCAATAGCTCCAGCCCCCACCCTCCCTGTGAGCACAGTGTGCTCTGATTGGTCGGGACGTTGTGAATCGCGCTGAGCTCCATGGAGGTGTTGTTTCCTTGTTTAGGATACACAGATATGCCAAACACAGCCAAACTCATCCTGAGCACACACAAAGTCACAGCCGAAGTAAAAACAATAAGTGTGGCTTGATATTGAGTAAGAAAAAGGTTGATAAACGCTGTGAGAATGGGTCTGCAGAGAGAATGGGTCTGCAGAGAGAATGGGTCTGCTGTGAGAATGGGTCTGCAGAGAGAATGGGTCTGCAGAGAGGATGGGTCTACGGAGAGAATGGGTCTGCAGAGAGAATGGGTCTGCAGAGGGAATGGGTCTGCAGAGAGAATGGGTCTGCAGAGAGAATGGGTCTGCAGAGAGAATGGGTCTGCTGTGAGAATGGGTCTGCAGAGAGAATGGGTCTGCAGAGAGAATGGGTCTGCAGAGAGAATGGGTCTGCAGAGAGGATGGGTCTGCAGAGAGAATGGGTCTGCAGAGAGAATGGGTCTGCAGAGAGGATGGGTCTGCAGAGAGGATGGGTCTGCAGAGAGGATGGGTCTGCAGAGAGAATCCCAACTGTCTGTTATCAGCCTGCAGCCAGGGAGGAGAAATCAGCTGAGCTGCCTGCTCCCTGCACACAGATGTGTGTGTGAGGAAGTCCGTGGATTGGTTCAATTTGGACCAATCAGCGGGGACTTAACGTAACGGCTCCACGGATTGGTCCATTTCGTTCCGGGTACGGCATGATGTCATGCCGTACCCGGAACGAAATGGAAGAATCAAATGGACAATGACGTATCTCCAACGAGGCGTTTTGGGGAGGTCTTTTCTGTGTTAGAGTTTTACTCGCTACAGGGTGTACTTTGAGGGTTTTTGACTCTGCAGACCGTTTACATGCATAAAAACCTTCATAACACACAAGGGGACGGGTAATAACCGGAAAAGCATGACACCTCTCCTTTAAAACAAGATCCAGCTGGACCAATAGCTCTGTACATTTGGGTAACATTGTCTCGATTTTCTTGGCAGTAAGTTTATTTTGTAAATCTCTTTCTCCTCTCAGTACATTGTTGTATCTCCAGTGATATTCCCAGTCCAACAGCCTATGAGAGTGTCAGATTTGTGCTGCCTGTGATTAAGCTCATCAGTATTCTCCCTCATATTTGGGTCACACAGTCCCTATGTACTTCCTCAATTTGCATAATCACAGAATACCATATCAAACCCCCTTTTATTTTTTTATTTCTTTCCTCCAGTGCTCGCAGATATATTTTGGGGCCAAGTGTTTGTGTGGAGAAGATAAGAGAACATGTGTTTATCACATTCAGCGAGACCTATATGGAATTATGATTGCTGCAACTTTGGGATGGATAGTGAATCCCTAACATTAGTTCTTACTGGAAAACACACTTTAAAGAGTCCTCTCCTGCTGATGTTCAGGTGTATATCAGTATGTAGTGTCTCTACTTTAAAGAGTCCTCTCCTGCTGATGTTCAGGTGTATATCAGTATGTAGTGTCTCTACTTTAAAGAGTCCTCTCCTGCTGATGTTCAGGTGTATATCAGTATGTAGTGTCTCTACTTTAAAGAGTCCTCTCCTGCTGATGTTCAGGTGTATATCAGTATGTAGTGTTAAGGAATAATTCTTCTAGATATCTAACCTTTTACTCTGACATGTGTTATCTCCTTTAAGGAAAGGCCTTGGTGCCATATGTGTTGTTGTCACCAGTGTGAGACCGGTCAACTTGTCTGGCACGAAGGGTAATTGTTGTGAGAACACTGAGGCACTTCTTTATCGGTGTTTGTGGCCTCTAGGATGTGAAATCCTTGAGGCCATGAGCGTTGGACGCAGATGATTCAGTGTTTAGTCTACTCCTTCAGAGATGTTGATTTCTCTCTGTGAACCAGTTCAAAGGTCTAGCATAGAGAGAGGTTCTGCAGAATTGACGTGGCAACTCTACCGTGTGGTCAGAACCTCTGACTCTTTGATTTGTGATGTGAATCCTCCGGCCGAATACTCTGAATAAACCCATCAGTGTTTGACATCAAAGCTCCAACTCTCACCGTGTCTCCTTCCTGAGTCGGTGACTCCATGCATTACTACACAGAAGTTTCCTCCACAAATTGGCGTTGTCGGCAGGATAAAACTAAAGGCTGCACGCTAAATGTCAAATGTATTTAATTAATGTGCAAGTGTTTTGATTTATTTCAAATGTTCTAATCTCAGCTTCTTTCGAGTTCAGTCTAAGCAACAAATTGTTTCTCATAACATTCTCACTGCTGTCCCAAATGTTTTAACCTTGGGCACACAAGCTGTTCACACACACACACACACACACACACACACACACACACACACACACACACACACACACACACACACACACACACACACACACACACACACACACACACACACACACCCACACACACCCACACACACACACTTTGGATAAGTAGTCACCTTATCCACATTGTAAATTGTTGCCTTCTTTAAAGTTATTAGTAATTTAAGATTAATTATTAAATGAAATGTAGAATAAGATAAAATAAATAAAATAACTTGACTTGATCATTTTGTTCACAACATTAGACCTGTCCTCTAATCTCTACTAGAATAAGATAAGTGTGCATGTTTGGATGTTTTAACACTCCTGTAATGTACCTAATCTTGATATCCTTTTCATTACAGAGCTGGGAAAATGGTGTATTGATTAGATTCTGATCCGTGCACGTCCAATTTTGACTGACTTTAGTTCTAATGTTAATGTTAATTTGACTTCAACCCATAAGTAATTATTTAAATTAACTCTAAATGTCACATGATGATGGATTAGTGTTCCACATTTCTTCCACTAATTTGTTTTACAATCAGGCCAAAGGTAAAGAGAGACATTGATGACCTTGTGTCCCTTTTGTTAGTACGTGGTTCCATTTTGTCTATGGCCATGGACGGCTTCACTAAAAGTCACCCAGTTCTGCCCTGCTGCAGTCCGGCTGAGTGCAGTCACAGAGATGCTATGGCTGCTCTACATGACATTAATGGTCTGGTCTGAATGGACACCATTTCCTGCTCCCAGAGAGAATGACACTCCTCAAACTGAACATTACAGCCATTGATACTGTCTCACATGGGTCTGCTCCCCCCCACTGAGCCATGACCTGAAAGCATGACATCTGCTATGAACACTTGGAAGCCTCCCTGTCACACCAGCACCAACCCTTGGGTCAGTCAGATGAGACTAACGGCTTCACTTAGGGCATTTGGTTCAGATACATGACTCTCGTTACCGCAGAGTGGGTTGTTTTTAAGGCTATTCATACTGCTATGATGCCTGTAAGTGGGAGAGCTGGTAAAAGCCCCTACTATTGTTTCAAATAGGCCTAATGTCAGGGGCCGCTTAATGTCTAGTTCTACATGTATTCACATTATATAGACAATGTTTCCACCTGGTAAAACTAAAGGCTGCACAAAACTCAGGCTACAATACAACCATTCTGTTCTGCTCTATCGATTCAATGTATAGATTCTACATCAAAACAATTAGCTTTTATTGTTTCCAATGATAACGTCACCTTCAGTGGAGGAATGCAAACCTGTTTTCAAATGTAAGGTTTTGATTTTGTTTGACATTTCTCAGTAATGACACCCTCAGACACCCAATATCATTCATGCTATGCCTTCAGTAATAACTCAGATGTTAAAGGGATGAAACTTTTCCTCCCAAATCAGATATGCTTTGTTTTTCAACAAATGTATCAATTTCCTGCATAATATATGTTTATCACAATGGTTTTTGTAAGCTGCACACAGGTGATACTGAGTCTTCTCGATTAATAGATTATAAACTATACCATGCTTAAATAGACTCCTAAGTTATTATTTCATATGTACCATATGTAAGAAAAGGGAGGGAAGAGTCAATTATATTGAGTAATTGATTTTATATTGGGTAATTTATTTCTCAAACCTATGTTTTATGGAAGAGACAAAATATTTCTGATAAACTAATATTTTATCAAAAGGTAAATGGTGAATTAATATACATTTAGAATCATTGAGAAGGGGTTATATCCACAGGGACAAGCTCACCTTTAACTTACAATAACATGTCTCTGCTATGGACTGATGAGTATATGATTCTTGCATGTTCAATGACTAACTATGTGAAATATCTAACCAATATGTTGAGAAGGTTTCACAGGCAGGTGGCTGACAGGCTCCCTCAGCCTGGAGAGGAGCCCACACACCCTTTTCAGATCGGAGATAATGTGCTAATCAAGTCTCTTGAAAAAGATGTTTTGTCTCCCAGGTGGAAAGGTCCTTTCCAGGTGTTAATAGTGACCAGAACAGCCTTAAAAGTCCAAGGTAGGACAGAGTGGATCCACGCTTCACGATGCCGTCTGTCTCCTCCACCGGTCAGTGGGGAGGGTCAGGGTGTAGGCGTGTGAAGGCGGTCCTCATACTCCTTGTACTGCTATACCTGGCCAAGGAAGCCCTGCTGGACGACGCTGAGGCAATCCCAACGACAGGTGGCGAGGGCTCTCGCCACTCAGAGGGAGAGTATAAGGTGCTCTTATCTAAGGGCACAGACAGGTTGTTTTCGAGCACCACACAAACATTCTGTATGGTGAGAGAGAGAAAAAGAGAGAGAAGAAGGAGGAAAATGGGCCCCGAGATAAGGCTTCTCCCTCTTCCTGCTCTTTTCAGTGCCAACTCCCTTTTCATCCCCAAGAGAGGGTCACAGAATATTTCCTTTGAATGTCCGACTACAAAATGTAACTCAAATGACTGTGTTGTTGTGTTTCCTGTGTTTTTAAGCAAAGGCTTGTGGGCGTGGAACGTCTATCCAGAGACGGGGTACCAGCGGTTCCAGGTCTCACAGCGGATGGTAAGAATAACACTCAACACTGTTGCAAATGTGCCCCCAGAAATGTGGTGTTTCACTAAGGAACAATTAAAGGATGATCCCATGTGTACCACATGGACACCAAATTACAAAGATCCCAGTTCAGGGGTCACTAGATGTTCATTTATTGAACCAGGTTCAGATGTAATTAAGTCACCAGAGAGTGATGTAGACTCTTCAAAAAATG
The DNA here is from genome assembly GCF_902827165.1 of Trematomus bernacchii. Classification (NCBI taxonomy): domain Eukaryota; kingdom Metazoa; phylum Chordata; class Actinopteri; order Perciformes; family Nototheniidae; genus Trematomus; species Trematomus bernacchii. The sequence goes on along the minus strand of NW_022987688.1, from coordinate 254,403 downwards.
CCTTAATTACTCCACCTAAACAAACTCAAACCAATTCTGCAATGAGTTTAATGTTAGACTATGCACATGAACGCAAGGTTAGCAACTGTTGGCTGTGCCAGAACATGCCAGAATCCATGTACTCTCCCATGTTCAGCCCAATTCCTTTCACAAAAGCTGACTACAGTTTAGTCACCTGGAGTGATATAGCATCCCGAATTAGCAAGGATGCAGATGATTGTTACACCCCTTCCTACCCCATAGACTTTGAGCAACCTTTAAAGTACAATGGCTTAATCTCGCTCATTGTTGACACAGTAAATAAAGACTACCTGCCAGACGGTTTCAAACGGTTGAGGGTTCTAAAACTTATATATGTGAAGAAATACGTTGAACTAGCTTTTGAATACAGATTCCAATTAGCTCTAGTCCAGACTAATTGCTCAGCCACTTCCACAAGTCCAACATGTTCACCTCAACCGCACACACCATCTTTGTTGGTTGAAGCCTTGGTAGCAGTTGTACCCTGGTTTGGCGTCCCGAACAGTGGACTCAGTGAAAGTTAAAATACATGACTGTTCACTGCCATTACCCTTAGGTAAATCCCCTACACGTGACTGTTCCGTTTCTGTTCCCCCAGTTGTGGTGCATGAGTGGAAGAATGTGTCCATCTGCTTCCAGAGCGGAGGAGGGTTTTCACCCTCTGACGATGTGGGCCACAGCGACTGTAACACCGTGGTAAAGATCAAGTTAACCAGAACTCCCCTTCCAGAGAGGGTTTACTTGGTTTGTGGGAACAGAGCCTACGGTTGCATGCCTTATGATACTTTTGATGGCACCTGTTATCTAGCCTATCTAATCCCTTTGATCCGTAAAGTAGAGACTGAGGAGATTGCAGCAATATTCCCTGCCCTACACAGAACTCGTAGAACCATCACAACAGGTCAGCAGCTGGCTAGCGCATTTCTGCCCTGGTACGGTATTTATGTTTCCCAGCAGGAAATTATAGCTCTCTCCAAGGTCGTGGAGAAGCACCTCAATGTGTCCAACACAGCCATGTTAGCTGAACACAAAGAACTGCAGGAAGTTAGAACAGTGGCATTACAGAATCGCATGGCACTGGATCTTCTACTAGCAGCACAGGGGGGTACATGCAAGGTGATTGGGTCTGAGTGTTGTTCTTTCATCTCTGATGCCACACCTGAGGTCATGGATATGGCTCATGATACTGCTAGGGGAATAAAAGAATTGCACGAAACTCATGGGTTTGCATTTGGGGATTTAACTGGAACATTTGGGTCATGGGGAGGGGGGATTGTAAAATTCATTGTTACCATTTCAGTGTTTATCATAGGTGTGCTAATCCTGATAATATGCCTAGTCACTGTAGTTAAACTAGTCCTGCGAAAGATTACCAAAGTCGCCCTCCAGGCCCCACAGAGACTAGTGGGGTACACCACCGTTGATGACACCGTGATGATGTACGACGCCGAGCTTCCAGACCCATGGGTCGCTGCCGTGGTTTCCGAACCATGGGTTCCCCCTAACAACGGATGACCAATGAATTAAAATTGGTGCTTAGATTAAAGAAAATATATTTGGACTTTTCCCTTTCAGGTTGTTACACTACACGACAAATATCTGACTTTTCCTTTTCAGATTTTGAACACTGTATTTGATTAAAATTAATGTATTGATTTTTCTAAGACTAAGTGCCTTACTCTTGACTAAAGCGTAATGAAGTAAACGTAAAGTAATCCTAAAATTGAGGACACTGCAACTTTGTGGATTACAGATTGATCAAATCACCTGTGAATGTTATGCCTTAGCTGGATCTCTTATGATCCTACGTTTGAAATGCTTTTGACTAGTGATTGCCTTAAAGCAAATCTTTAAGCTGTTTCTGGTTTTGATTTTATAGTTTGATAAATGACATTAACTAATGGTTTAAATGATAAAAGATATTAGTTTAAAACAAATATTTTGCTATTATGTATCTGTGTTTTATGTGTGTTCATTATTATGCTTTTGACAAAAGATGCTCCAAACACTGATGAGAGATAATTGTTCCTATTATGATTGCCTGTATCAATCATTGTGATTGAATGTTTCAATCTTACTCTACTTTGTGATGTAATTGAATGTAAGGTGAGACCACACTCGAATCTGAAGACGCCTATTGATTTAAGTATTGAATTATTAGACTAATGTTTTAAGGTTATCAAAAATGATAAAAAGAGAGGAACTGTTAAGGAATAATTCTTCTAGATATCTAACCTTTTACTCTGACATGTGTTATCTCCTTTAAGGAAAGGCCTTGGTGCCATATGTGTTGTTGTCCCCAGTGTGAGACCGGTCAACTTGACTGGCACGTAGGGTAATTGTTGTGAGAACACTGAGGCACTTCTTTATCGGTGTTTGTGGGCTCTAGGATGTGAAATCCTTGAGGCCATGAGCGTTGGACGCAGATGATTCAGTGTTTAGTCTACTCCTTCAGAGATGTTGATTTCTCTCTGTGAACCTGTTAAAAGGTCTAGCATAGAGAGAGGTTCTTCAGAATTGACGTGGCAACTCTACCGTGTGGTCAGAACCTCTGACTCTTTGATTTGTGATGTGAATCCTCCGGCCGAATACTCTGAATAAACCCATCAGTGTTTGACATCAAAGCTCCAACTCTCACCGTGTCTCCTTCCTGAGTCGGTGACTCCATGCATTACTACACAGAAGTTTCCTCCACATGTAGTGTCTCTACTTTAAAGAGTCCTCTCTTGCTGATGTTCAGGTGTATATCAGTATGTAGTGTCTCTACTTTAAAGAGTCCTCTCCTGCTGATGTTCAGGTGTATGTCAGTATGTAGTGTCTCTACTTTAAAGAGTCCTCTCCTGCTGATGTTCAGGTGTATATCAGTATGTAGTGTCTCTACTTTAAAGAGTCCTCTCCTGCTGATGTTCAGGTGTATATCAGTATGTAGTGTCTCTACTTTAAAGAGTCCTCTCCTGCTGATGTTCAGGTGTATATCAGTATGTAGTGTCTCTACTTTAAAGAGTCCTCTCCTGCTGATGTTCAGGTGTATATCAGTATGTAGTGTCTCTACTTTAAAGAGTCCTCTCCTGCTGATGTTCAGGTGTATGTCAGTATGTAGTGTCTCTACTTTAAAGAGTCCTCTCCTGCTGATGTTCAGGTGTATATCAGTATGTAGTGTCTCTACTTTAAAGAGTCCTCTCCTGCTGATGTTCAGGCGTATATCAGTATGTAGTGCCTCTACTTTAAAGAGTCCTCTCCTGCTGATGTTCAGGTGTATATCAGCATGTAGTGTCTCTACTTTAAAGAGTCCTCTCCTGCTGATGTTCAGGTGTATATCAGTATGTAGTGCCTCTACTTTAAAGAGTCCTCTCCTGCTGATGTTCAGGTGTATATCAGTATGCAGTGTCTCTACTTTAAAGAGTCCTCTCCTGCTGATGTTCAGGTGTATATCAGTATGTAGTGTCTCTACTTTAAAGAGTCCTCTCCTGCTGATGTTCAGGTGTATATCAGTATGTAGTGTCTCTACTTTAAAGAGTCCTCTCCTGCTGATGTTCAGGTGTAAATATATATGTTTTTACTTCATGCATGAACTTCTTTTCTGTTGCGCTTCATACGTTGTAACATTATAATGAATAATCCATAAAGAGCCTTTCAGAAGCTGCCAGACTCCCAGAGACCCAGTTTTCTTTCCTCTCAGCTCTAATTGCCTTTTAATGGGCTCTTTTATAACAATGGAAACCCTCTGACACTATCTGACTCCACTCTGATTTCGTTGTTATTGATGTCTTTATTCTGTCTCATGTAACTCCAGCTTTTGTTCGAACACAAGACAAAGCCTCTCTCTGTGAAACGACTCAGAGTCGCTGACAGCTTTGCATATGAATTTAGTTTGTGAGTCAAATAAATCCCCCCGTCAGGACGTTCTTGTGTTATGTTCACATTTCGCACCCTTTGGTAATGTTCGGGTAAAATTGACCCGGGACATATTTCAGGGTTTAAAAAAAATACAGAACTAAATTCAACATGCACAATTCTTTACAGTATATATATTGTCTTTAACTCATTCCCCAACAATATAAATGAAATATATGATTAGTTTTTGAAAATAGTCTTTGCTAGATCAAATTTAACAATGGAAGTGTCCATCATTTTTTGTGATAAAAATGTAATTTATGCTACATTGTAAAAAATATTTATTAAATTAAAATACTGTTATGAACACTATACAATGTCTTTATTTTGGTAGATACCAGAATACCAGACACAATGAATCTTTGTAATATATTTATGTTCTCTAGTTTAAATAATCATACCAGTATTTAATGTATGCTGGTCACCTGGAATCCTGGTAAGCTCTCAGCATGGTATATTTAATACTATTATTAAACATAAACTGGTGATAGATGGATGCTCATGGTGACCAGCACAGCATAGACCAGCATAGACCAGCATACTATGCTGGTCTATGCTGTTGTTTTTAGCTGGCCAGCATGGCTGGGTTAGCTGGCACCAGCTAAACCAGCTAACCCAGCTAACCCAGCTAAACCAGCTAACCCAGCTAACCCAGCTAAACCAGCTAACCCAGCCATCCAGCAAAAGTGTCCAAAACCCCTCTAAACCAGCCAGGCTGGTCAATTTAGCTGGTCAGGCTGGTTGACCAGCTAAATTGGTCTAAGCTGTTTTTTTCAGCATGGGTACGGCACGTTTTCGGGGGGTTTCAAACACATTTACTTCTAGATATTGAACCGAGTCCAGCAGATGTCAGGATTTCACAACATTTTTGGTGATCTTTAAATCAAGTGTTTTAAAGTCTATAAATCACTTTTAAATACGTTGTTTTTTCTAAATGTAAAAACAGATAATAATGTAGAAAGAACACAATTATATGTCAGAACTAATTAATAATACATGTATTCTTCCTTTTGTCAAAGCACTACATTTGAATTGTATTGCATATTTATATTATCTCGTTGTTTCAGATTTTTCTTTATTTTGTGTGATTTTTTTAATTTGTTGTTGTTATTATTATTTATAAGTCCTTTTTAGAATATCATTTGTTATCACTTTTACTACCTGTACGTTTAGAGGTAAATAAACTGCTGGATAATTACAAGCTTTATTTGTATCTTATACTATTCGGCAATAAACACTTAACTAAAGATCCCACATTCAACATTACATCATTAAACTAGTGTATTTAATTGAATGTAAACATTAAAAAATATATATTGTTATTGTATAATGTAGTGCAATGTCGATATTATTATTTTATATATACTTATTTCATTTTTGTAATCCTTAATGTACTATTTCCTGCATCATTTATCAAAAAAAAGAAAGAAAAGGGATTGGGTAATTTTGAGCTCCTGCACTGCGCATGCGCATCCCCAGCTGGCGGATGTTTGAGGAAGTTGGATCAACTTTCTCTACCTGTCCGATTTGAATCACATATGCTTCATATCTACCGCTACAGGTGAGTGTTTTACGACTTTATACCTCCTTTAATCTCCTTAAAACCTTATCTAACAACTAGTAAAGCATCTTTACCTGTAAAATATAACATTAACCCGTGTTTTTTGCCCCCGTGTGTCGCTGATAAAACTCACTTTAATGAATTAGCAGGTGCTAAGATGCTAATTGTTTTTAGCTTCCTGTTACCTGTAGGTGAGCTTTCCTGATGTTAGCATGTTAGCTACCTGATGTTTACCTTTCTGTGTGACTTCATAATGTCTTTAAAGTGTATTTAAAGGTCTCTCAGCTCACTTTAGTGGTCTTTACCTTTTAGTTAACCAATTAAATAAGTCACTAATTAGTTATAAATATCATAACGTGAAGCAGCAGTGATGGAAAAGTACTCTACTGTAGTACAAATATTATCTTCCTGCTACTCAAACTATTAGTAATACATCTTCTTAAATCAGATTAAGAAATCTACTAAAGTATAACCTAGCACCAAGCACCAACACAAGTACATTTACTATTAAAGTATACATTAAGTACTGCATTTAATTGTAATTTTGAGGTCATTTAAGGTAAAGTATTTCCATTTTCTGACACTTTATTAATTAAAATAATACCTTACAAATAACTGTTACTTTTCCTTTTATATTTACTGTTTTAATATACTTTTATTGTACTTTTACTTACTTGTACAGCTTTATTTTATATATATATATTGTCTTTCCCAAAGTGTAGTTTTCTTTTCTGTTTTTGAAGCTAAAGAATTATGTATTTGTGTTTTTTTTTAATCCGACTTTATAGGAAATGAATTCAACATCAGCTCTGGAGCAGCTGGCAGAAATAGGTGAGATCAAAACACTCAGAACATTTATTATGTTGTAGTTATTTAACAGAGTAAAATACAATTGATTAAAATGTAACTTCCATAAGAGACATGTCAACAACAACAAGAGCAAATACTCTATTAAGACCCAATAAAAAGCTATTTCACACAATAATGAACCCTTTTACTCTATAATCTGCAGCTTTGACCTTTGGGGGAAACTTCCTTGTTGCTTCACTTTTTGGGAAATGACTAACGGCTTTACGAGTTCAAATACAAATTAACTTCCAGTTCAGGATCCAGGTTAGAAAATGATTTCTAAATAACTTCCAGGTCTTAAAGGTCACCTATTCTGCAAAATCCTCTTCTTCATGTCTCTTCTTCATCAACATGTGTCCCCTCTTCTTCACGTCTCTTCTTCATCAACATGTGTCCCCTCTTCTTCACGTCTCTTCTTCATCAACATGTGTCCCCTCTTCCTCATGTCTCTTCTTCATCAACATGTGTCCCCTCTTCTTCATGTCTCTTCTACATCAACATGTGTCCCCTCTTCTTCATGTCTCTTCTTCATCAACATGTGTCCCCTCTTCTTCATGTCTCTTCTTCATCAACATGTGTCCCCTCTTCTTCATGTCTCTTCTTCATCAACATGTGTCCCCTCTTCTTCATGTCTCTTCTTCATCAACATGTGTCCCCTCTTCTTCATGTCTCTTCTACATCAACATGTGTCCCCTCTTCTTCATGTCTCTTCTTCATCAACATGTGTCCCCTCTTCTTCATGTCTCTTCTACATCAACATGTGTCCCCTCTTCTTCATGTCTCTTCTTCATCAGCATGTGTCCCCTCTTCTTCATGTCTCTTCTTCATCAACATGTGTCCCCTCTGTGTAAAGAGACTCTGAAAGTTTCAGGAACAAAGATTCTCTCTCTTTTTGATCCATTTCTATAAAAACCTGTCTGAAAATGAGCTGATCAGATTTTGGACACTTGATGATGTCATAACGATGTTTTGTCTTGTGTAACCATTAGCCAATCAGCAACCAAGGTAACCCCCCCCCCCCCCCCCCACCTTATCACCTGAATCTCCTCCTAGAGCACCATTAGCCACGTTCACACCAAGTACTTAGTGCCGGCACTTATTACCCCAGGGCACTTAGTACAGATCGCGTTCACACCGGAATAAGTCCCTGGGGGAGGATTAGGCAAATGAAGCCGCTGACGTCACTTCTTCTTCTTCTGCTTTGGGTTTACTGGCAGGCCGCAAACCACTTCACGGTGTATACTGCCACCCGGAGTCCCCGGCCGGAAGTCCCCGGAGTTGAGGAAGGCTTCAGTCGAAGCTGCTGGGACTCCCAGCAGCTTCTACTGAAGCCTTCAGAGGAAATCACCAGAACGCCGACACCTCCTCATCTCCACCGCTCCCATGTTTTCTTTTGTGTTGCCATAAGTTAGTCTCTCTCCGTTGGTGCGCGGGGCTAATGCTAATGCTAATAATGCTAATGGAAGCAAATAAAATGGCGGCTTCACGAAAACTTTTCTGAGTTTTACGGGGCGTGGTTTGCAATCCGCCCAGCCAATAGAAATTGGAACCTTTTCCTCCCCAGGAAAGAACCACCTCTCTAGTGGCGCATTTCCACTACACGGCCTCGCTCGGTATGGCTTGGCCTTGTTACATCACATGTTACTTGTTTGACGCTTTTATCCAAAGCGACTTACATACTCAATACTCTGGGCAATCCCCACAGGAGCAATTTGGGGTGAAGTGTCTCAGGGACACAACGACATGCTGACTGCAGTGGGGTTTGAACCTGTGACCCCCTGATCCCCACACCAAGGCTCTATCCACTGCGCCACACGCCTCCTCGTTAGGCCTCGTTAGGACTGGCTCACTTTATGGCGCATTTCCATTACAGTTTAGGAACTGGAGTAGTATCTATAGTAACGCAGTGTAGGCGGAGCCGTGACGTGATCTTCAATGAGAACCCCAGTAAAACAACACAGCCGTTAGCTGTTAGCACTCAGAGCTCACAGCTCCTCATATCTGTTCAGAAACTAGACAAAAGTGAAACAAGTACAAACCACAGACTGCCTGTGTCATGGTGAATACAGTCGCTGCTTTATTTATGTCTGTATAGGCCGTTGTTGTGAGTGTGGACGGTCGGAGCATATACTGCGTTAGCTTAGCCAATCTCCATTTAGAAAACACGCATTTTAAAAGGTGTTTCGCCTGCCGTCTGTCTGCAGACTTGTCAAAGCATTAATTCATGGTTTTTACTAACCGGTATCAGTATGTTGTTACTTCGGCATCATTTTGAAACGTGTATTACAATTAAATCACGGTCAAATATGTTCATCTTGTTGTAGTTGTAGCCCCCTTGCCAGCGCTCCTCTCTCTAGTTTAGCATACTCAGCCCGACTCAGCCTGGTTGTTGGCCCGGAAAGAACCTCGATTTTATGGGGCCAGAAAACTGTGAAATAGTACCCGCTAACCGGTACTACGCTAAGTAGAAACGCAACCAAAAACGGGCCCCGCACGGCTCGGCACGCTTAAAGCGAGCTCCGCGCTGTAGTGGAAATGCGCCATAGCAAGGGGTGAAAAGGTTCTCTTTGGTGTGAACGCAAAATACCAGGAACTATCGGAACTATTCCTGGGAAAAGTACTCCGGTGTGAACGCGCCCATTGTGTTCTTTGTAACCAAATCTCTCTCAGAGGGGCGTGGGGAGGGGCTCCTTATTTTCATCTAAAGTAACAGACAGAGAATCAGCACTTTGGAAACAGGGCTGAAACAGAGGGGATTATGGGTAATGCTGCAATGATCTGTTTGGTGTTTCAGCCAATCAGAGACAGGCTCTGGATATATCTGAGACCTGGGATATATTGATGAGAAACAGTATAATAGGGGAGCTTTAAGACAGGTATTATCCATCATGAGTCTGTGTGTTAACAGCTGTTCTAATACAATAACAAATATAAAAATATAGTCATTTTGTAATAAAAGTCAGTATTTATGTTGAGTTTTGGTGGTTTCACAGTATTTTAGTTTCTCTTCTTTCTCTCTGATCTAAAAGCAGCCGTTTGTCCGCTCACTTCCTGTCTGTTATCTGTGTTTATATAGAAAACTTCCCTCAGCGCTGCACGAGAAACATTATCAAACCCAATCTAATTTCATTTAGAAAGCCGTTTAAACCCTCCAGACCAAAGTGCTGTTCAGAGAAATAGAAAACCACACAGCGCAGCTCACAACACACACACACACACACACACACACACACACACACACACACACACACACACACACACACACACACACACACACACACACACACACACACACACACACACACACACACACACACACACACACAGGAAAAGTCAGATAAGGAAATGGTTCTGTAAATGTCGGGCGGAGCAGAGCGGGAAGCTGAGATTAGAGGCTTCATCGTAACCACTGATTTAACATTAAAACCAGTTTTCTATCTTTAACAAGTCAGTGAAGATGAAAATGTGAAAACCGGTTCATTTTGTATAAAAAACATGTTAAAACAAGACGTTCTTAGTTAACATGAAGCTGCTCTTTTCTGCTGGAACAATGTCCATGTCTGATAAAGGTCTCCTGAATGTTTCTAATGTGTTTCCTCTGGTTCAGAGCTGCAGAAGGAGGAAGAGGAGGATGAAGATCAGAGCTGCGTGACAGACGGTCCGTCGACAAACAGCTGCAGTTCGGATCCGTCTCACCCGTATTATGACGTCGCCCGACACGGCATCGTGCAGGTCTGCGGTCAGTAAGAAATAAAAACATCTTTTCATTTTAAGAATTAAATATTCTTATCGTACCACATTTTATCGTTTGTGTTTATATCATTTCTGCATATTAATATGTTTGTTTCATTCTGTATTTAATTTGATAAGATGTCTCACATTTCAATGTAAAATAATATTTTATATTCTTTGTCAATTATTTATTTTAAATCATTTTTGTAAACATTTTAATTATTTATGAATCATTATTTTCTTACTCTGCATTCAAGGGAATAATTTACTCAATTATATAATATATAAATTATATTGATTTCTTTATTTTAAATATTTAATACAAATGAATGTAAAAATAAATGTGGTTTAAAAAGACATTTCCATCAACAGAAAATGATTTAGAAAACATGTAAACAATGTGTTTTCAGTCAGAATTTACATCAGAGGAATATGTTTAAAGACCTCCTGCATCTCTTTCAAATGTTTGTTTACGTGTGTTCTCCCTCCAGGTGACGACAAGTTCGGCAGGAAGTTGATCGTGTTCAGCAGCTGCTGTCTGCCTCCGTCTCACCAGCTGAACCACCGCCGCCTGCTGGAGTACGGACACTACTATTATTAATGATGATGACACACTCTGTGCGGGTGTTAACGTGTGTGTGTGTGTGTGTGTGTGTGTGTGTGTGTGTGTGTGTGTGTGTGTGTGTGTGTGTGTGTGTGTGTGTGTGTGTGTGTGTGTGTGTGTGTGTGTGTGTGTGTGTGTGTGTGTGTGTGTGTGTGTGTGTGTGTGTGTGTGTGTGTGTGTGTGTGTGTGTGTGTGTGTGTGTGTGTGTGTGTGTGTGTGTGTGTGTGTGTGTGTGTGTGTGTGTGTGTGTGTGTGTGTGTGTGTGTGTGTGTGTGTGTGTGTGTGTGTGTGTGTGTGTGTGTGTGTGTGTGTGTGTGTGTGTGTGTGTGTGTGTGTGTGTGTGTGTGTGTGTGTGTGTGTGTGCAGGTATCTGAAGTTCACTCTGGATCAATACGTGGAGATGGACTACATCCTCGTGTACTTCCACCACGGCCTGAGGAGCGGAAACAAGCCGTCGCTCAAGTGGCTCAGAGAGGCGTACGCAGAGTTCGACAGGAAGTACGTTTGAACTGCTTTTACTGGGGAGGGTTAAAGGTGGGGTAGGTAAGTTTGAGAAACCGGCTCGAGATCGCTAGAATTTGAAAATACACAGCCGGAGAAAATCTGCCCACTTCCTCACAGAGCCCCTCCTCCAACACACACGAACGCGCACATGACCAATGAGGGCACGAGATAAGTTTGTGCACAGATGGAAGGCTGACAGGCAGGTAGGCCATCCAGTTATTTTAGCCGGGCCGGCTCAGATGATTGGTCGTGCTTTTTACAGTACTACAGCTTCCACAGATGATATTTATTTATGGATTTTTTGTCAAAGCACTTCAGATATTCATTGCTATCGGGATGTTAAGAGCATTCCATGGAATATAACAAAAAGTGTATCTCGAGCCGGTTCCTCAAACTTACCTACCCCACCTTTAAGTATTTTTTATCAAGGTATGAATTAATATGATATAGTATATTACACATGGATAATTCCAAGCAGCAATGGATTAAAAAAGAAAATGTTCCTCCAAAGTTTAAACCTTTCACTTTACAAAACAGTTTTTTTACCTTATTGATTTTACTTTCCAGTTTCTTTTATTTTAATATTCTTTACATGTTTTATTTATTTGTTCTTTAATATTTATATAAATATATTGTCATGGCCTGGCTCTTGGCCATAACAAAAGCGTGGAAAGGACAAGATGTATTACAATAACCCAACGCTAACACAGAAGCTACCCCAATGTGATGTGTCAGTAAGATCAGTAGTGTGAACGTGGTGTGGTGCGAGGTGATCCTCAGCGGAGAGAGCGATCGAGACCATGGGTGTTTCTCAATGTCGAGGACGCTTCCTTGGTAGCACATGTCTTCCGAGTCACTTCCTTCAGTAGCGAGGCAAGAATCCTTCCTAGCCTCGGAAAATGAAGAATGGTGGAACAGGCTAACAGGTGTGCGTCATATGCGAGGCCCCGCCTTCAATGGAGCGCGATTTCCGCCAACGATTTTGGAATTTGGTCCGTGCGCAAAGCATTGTGGGGGATTTTTAAGACCGCGGAGGATACACATGTGCAGCCTCGAAATTTCCCGCTACGAAGGACGCCGGCCTCGGTAGGATTACAAGTATCCTGGACGTTGGAACAGTCCTTCGGCGGCACTTGATGACATAGCATCCTTGAAATAGTGGCTCTGGAGGAGCCTTCCTCCACATTGAGAAACACCCTCTGGCTCGGGCCTTTCACTCCTCCGGTACGGCGGCCAGGTTTCCTCAATCAGCGCTGATAGGGAGGAAGGGACACCTTTAAAGGGCCAGGCACACACAACAGGAGAGAGGAAGGCGGGTCGTCACACGTTTATTTGAAAATATTTGTATAGATACATTTTTTTTAACTTTTTTTTTAAACATGTATTAAAAACATTTATTTAAAACATTTTAAAAACGTTTATTTTTACATATTTATATAATAATAGGGTGGAAGTGAATTCATAATTTTACTTAATTATTTGATGTCATTATTCCAGTTGTATGCACTCTGTACTCTATGTTATAAATTATTATACTTTTATTTGCACTGATTTGCAATATTTTATTTTATTATATTTATATAATGTAATGTATTTTATAAATTATTTTATTGTCTTTTGCAGAATTTTGTTTGGAATTATTTGGCTGTGCGTTCTTTTTTTAATAATTTGCATAAAGAATATTTGATGAGATATGTTTGTTGACACCGTCTGCATCTTCTGTAATTGTTTGTTGTTTGTTGACAGATACAAGAAGAACATGAAGACTCTGTTCGTCGTTCATCCAACGAACTTCATCCGGATCGTCTGGAACATTTTCAAACCTCTGATCAGGTGAGAACACGCCGTGCTCTCTGAGTTGATCACACGTCCAGATACTGAACACACTCACGACTCGACTCCCGATATTAAAGGGGACCTATCATGCAAAAGTCACTTTTTGATGTCTTCTCTACATCAACATGTGTCCCCGGTGTGTCAGGGAACTCACGCAGCGTCAGGAAATAAAACCCTCTCTCTTTTCCTCCGTACCCAAATCTCTAAAAACGGGGGAACAACGGAGCTGATCCAGATTTGCGTCAGATATGACGTAATATCTGAAATGTGGACCCACGGCC
>NW_022987688.1:216121-236121 GCF_902827165.1 Trematomus bernacchii | reverse complement strand
CAATATAAAATACTGTTTTAGTCATAAGTCCTATTTTTGATTAAATATATCCCCCTCCTCCTCGTGTGCATTAAAGGTCTCCTATTACGCAAGTCACTCCCTGATGTCTTCTCTACATCACCATGTGTGTGTCCGGTGTGTGTGTCCGGTGTGTGTGTCCGGTGTGTGTCAGGTGTGTGTGTGTCCGGTGTGTGTGTCCGGTGTGGTGGTCCGTGTGTGTGTGTCCGGTGTGTGTGTCAGGTGTGTGTGTGTCCGGTGTGTGTGTCAGGTGTGTGTCCGGTGTGTGTGTCCGGTGTGTGTGTCCGGTGTGTGTGTCCGGTGTGTGTGTCCGGTGTGTGTGTCCGGTGTGTGTGTCAGGTGTGTGTCCGGTGTGTGTGTCCGGTGTGTGTGTCAGGTGTGTGTGTGTCCGGTGTGTGTGTCCGGTGTGTGTGTCCGGTGTGTGTGTCAGGTGTGTGTGTGTCCGGTGTGTGTGTCAGGTGTGTGTCCGGTGTGTGTGTCCGGTGTGTGTGTCCGGTGTGTGTGTGTCAGGTGTGTGTGTCAGGTGTGTGTGTGTCCGGTGTGTGTGTCCGGTGTGTGTGTCCGGTGTGTGTGTCCGGTGTGTGTGTGTCAGGTGTGTGTGTGTCCGGTGTGTGTGTCAGGTGTGTGTCCGGTGTGTGTGTGTCAGGTGTGTGTCCCAGGTGTGTGTCCGGAGGAAATAAAACCCTCTCTCTTTTCCTCCGTACCCACATCTCTAGAAACGGGGGAACAACGGAGCTGATCTAGATTTGCTGTGTCTCTCTCTCTCTCCCAGGTGTCCCAGCAGAGCGTGGAGAACAGGATGAGTCCCTCTAACCTCTCTCTCTCTCTCTCTCCCAGGTGTCCCAGCAGAGCGTGGAGAACAGGATGAGTCCCTCTAACCTCTCTCTCTCTCTCTCCCAGGTGTCCCAGCAGAGCGTGGAGAACAGGATGAGTCCCTCTAACCCTCTCTCTCTCTCTCTCCCAGGTGTCCCAGCAGAGCGTGGAGAACAGGATGAGTCCCTCTAACCTCTCTCTCTCTCTCTCCCAGGTGTCCCAGCAGAGCGTGGAGAACAGGATGAGTCCCTCTAACCTCTCTCTCTCTCTCTCTCCCAGGTGTCCCAGCAGAGCGTGGAGAACAGGATGAGTCCCTCTAACCTCTCTCTCTCTCTCTCCCAGGTGTCCCAGCAGAGCGTGGAGAACAGGATGAGTCCCTCTAACCTCTCGTGTGTGTTCGGGGTGAATCTCCTCCGCCCTCCTCACGGCTCCCTCTCTCTCTCCTCTCTGACGCCCATCAACATGTTCACAGAGATCCTGATCCAGCACTTCCCCTCTGTGTTCGGGTCGCGCTGCCCCCCCCGCCCAGATCACCCCCTGACGCTGACCACACAACCTCTACCAAGAACAAAACACTGCTTTTTACCGATATTATAATAAACAAAATAATTACAACTTTTTATGGACACTCCAAGATTTTCAAAATAAAAGATCTCAAGATTAGATGGAGGTATGTTTCTTCTTACGATCCGAAATCTAAAATCCACGAAGAACGACTGACTTTTTTCTATATTTTTATATTTTTTTCACTTATTGTTCGTATACTGTGCATGATTTTCAAAATAAAATACGGCTCTGACGTTCCCTCTGGAAAGAAAAGCCAAAATCTAAGAGTCCAACAATATCTCCAGTTCTTAAAATATAAGAAGAAGAACGTGGGAGAATTTCAAAATAAAATGTCCCTGTAATTATTCATCGTTACCCGGAGGATGTCGTCCTAAAAAACTCAGATTTTTTCCGTATCTTTCCTAAAATACCAACGTCTAAAAGCTGCCGTAAACTCCTGCTCCCCAGAGGATACACCGTCACATTATTTTGGTAGTTTTCGTGTAATGTTTGCACAGTTAGCTCAGATATGTGTTTTCATACAGAGAACGGGATGCCACGACATCTGACACACGTTTTATTACAAATATTGTTAAAAAGTTTTTTTTATAAGTGTTCACTGAAACACACTTCTGTATCATGCTTTGTTTTTTACACTGTTACCTGCAATGAGTTGATTGTGTTGATTATTGTGTTGACATGTTGTTGTTGTTTTTCTCACATTACTTTATGACTAAAGGAATGTAGAAAATGAGCAATTTGAAATGAGTCAAAGCAATGATGTCGTGAAAAGAAGGTCATTTTTAAAGCATTTCATTAAAAAGAATTAAAGAAATAAAAAAAGTTGTTTGTATAGTTTGTGATTAAAATATGGGAGAAAACATCCAACAATTTTGATAGTTAGCAATATACTATGTTGTTTTTTTGACTTTTTCGACATACCATGACTTTATTTCAACTTTTTCAACTTCGTACTAGGACATAAAGTAAGAGTAAAATATATCCCAAAGAAAATTATGTCGAAAATATGAGGAATGTAATGTAAAAGACAAATCACCAAAAAAGACTAGTATGTATAAAGAAAGTCACATTCTGTTCACTCAGTATCATCATCACTGTTATCGGCACTTCACGATAATAAAAACACGGGTTATTTGTGGTGAAAAACAGAAACACAGATTTGTTCTTGAATTTTCTTTATTAATGAATCCATTTTTTGTAAGAACTTGGTACAAAAAAGTGAGACTACTCTTTAATCATTTACCAACTTCCATCAATGCATCATAAAGAAGAACAAACTACATTGGCATATTTAAGACAAACACGTTCCTATACACGCTATCCACTGGACAGTCCCCTTTATTAACCACAAAGAAAACGTCTACACACATTTTAATTTCCCTCTAAACGTGTCGTCTCCTCAAATCAAACGTCGAGAGCTCGAGAAATGCAGAACCGGAAATAATAAAAATCCGATGTTCTGTTTTTTTATTTTTTATTATTAGCTCCTTGATAAAAGAATATAAAAATGTTCTAACTTTTTTTTTGTTCAAATGTCGTGTCGTGTATTAAAATAGATCTGTCTACGCACAGTTTCTCCCGGAGAAGATTTCTAGGAACGGATGACGAGGTTTTTTTTTCGGGGATGGACGATGTTTTTTTTTTGTTATTCGGCGCTGATATGGTTTCCATTTTGTTTTTTTCTCGATATGCATCACATGGTACATTCTGGTAAAATCCCTCAGAGAGATTTACACACCGATGATGATTTATTCTTTAATAAAGGCAAGTTAGGTTCAATGTTAATGCAAACGATGCGTGAACAGACACGGAGCCCGGGAGCTTTTACGATCATTTTTTAAATTGTGTAAAATCTTGGATTAAGGTCGTAAATTTACACCACAAAAAAAAACTGAGATATTTTCTGAGATTAAAGACGTGTCAACATTTCTCACCAAATTACCAGAAAAAGGTTGATTCCACATTTCTTTACGTACATTTGCGATTTTTTTACGTCCGTAGATTTTTACGCTAATTAAAGCTACGTTGAATTAACTCGGATTAAGGTCATACATGTAGACTTCACAAATGTACAAACAAAAGTATTTTCTGAGATTTAAGGTGTTCATTCGTGGGAACGTTTTTCACAAAATTACCAGAAAAAGGTTGACTTCAATTGTTATTGTAAATTTGTGATTTTAAACTTCACGATTTTTTTTTTCCACAAATTTGCAATTTTTAACGTGATGTTCGTCAATTTTTACGCTAATTAAAGCTACGTTGAATTTGTTTAAAAACTCGGATTAAAGTCACAAAAAAATGTTCCCGAGATTTAAGGTGTTCATTAATGGGAACAATTTTCCACCTTAACTTAATTCATTTTTACGTAAATTTGCTTTTTTTAATTTCATGATTTAAAGTTGTGAATTTAATTTGGTAATTCTGTAATATTTAAATTTTGAGAATTATTAAAGGTTATTTATTTCTTTCAATTTAATCTCGGAATCTATTCAAGTTATTTCTCGAAAACTTATGATGTTATTTCTCAGATGTTGTTTAATTGAATCTCAGAAAATAATGACGTTTTTTCTCCTAAATTTGTGAGTTTTATTCGACAGATTATTCACGTTAATGCATTTAAATGTACACAATGAAACTGAGGTATATAAATGTGTCGTGTTGTCTTAGAAATGTTAGATTTTATGTTAGTTAAATCACATGTCTCTCTGTATATCTTAAAATGTTTTTCTTGATCATTGGTTTTCACATTAGTGATTTTGGGGACAATTTACTAAAAGCTCCGCAGGTTCTGGGTGTTTCTCAACGTCGAGGACGCTTCCTTGGTAGGACATGTCCCTCCGAGTCAAGTCCTTCAGAGGCTAGGCAAGAATCCTTCGTGGCATTCGGAGAACGAAGAATGGAACAGGCGAGCAAGTGTGCGTCATATGAGAGGCCTCGGTAGGATTCCAAGCATCCTGGACATTGGGATTCGATGACGTAGCATCCTTGAAATAGTGGCTCTGAAGGATCCTTCCTCGACATTGAGAAACACCTTCTGATGAAAACGCATCAAATATATATATTTTAAAACAAAACGTGTGCATTGGCTCAGAGTGTTGAGTGACAGCGGGAACAGAAAGCATGGTTTTATTTTAACGTCAAATCATTTAAATTTGTGACATTTTTTTTCTCAAAATCCACATTTTTTCCACATTTCTTTTACATAACATTTTAATTATTTATTTGTGTTTTTTGTTGGTCATTTATTTTGGTGTTTGTTGTTCCATATTGCTCGTGTTGTAATATATTGTTCTGCCACTGAAGCCACGGACGCACCGATATATATTTCATTATATTTAATATGTTTGTTTGTGCCGTACAGTTTGGATCTTTAAGATCGTTGATACTTCAGAGGTGACCTGGATATGATACTTAACATTTAAATAAATTAAAAAATACAAATAAATAAAAACAACTCAAAAAGCTCCTTCTCTCTTTTCACAGATTCCCTCTCTTCTTCTGATAAAAGGCATTTCTCTCTCTTTTCTATTTGTTCATTTTGTGCATCATCTGTGTGAAAAATAATAATAAAAAAAGTTGGAAACACGTAAACTTCTGTCCCAGCAGGAAGACGGTCGGACGCAGTTTGACGAGTCGTCCCTTTTTCTGATTCGCTGGTTTCTACGACAACGATGGAAAATAAAAAGACCTGATTTTATTTAACGGTCGTTTGTTTGCGAGGCAGTGTTCATCGTGTTCATCGTGTTCATCGTCAGGCTCGTCCGGAGACATGGAGATAATAATCATCAGGGAATATGAAACGAAGAGGCAGGGAGAGAGAGAGAGATGATCCCAGTACAAAAACAAAGAAAAGAGTTTTTGGCATATTTTCTATACTGGTTTAAAGGGGAGGAGGACGTGAACAAACAGCGACGTCTCCGATGTTTACACGGCTGTTTTCTGCAACACAGGAATTATATATCCAGAGTCATTTCAAGAAGCGGACATTTTGTGTTTTCTGACATTTTTTAAGCAAAATGTTTATCGGATTATTTCTTTGTCTAAATCTGATATTTAATACATTTTATTAACCACATTTCAATAACCAACATGTGGATGACATTTTGAAAGGTGGGGATAATGTTAAATGAACTTTGGGTAAAATTTAGATGACATTTTCAGACATTTTGGGGAATTTTTTTTTTAATAAATTTAGTGGAAAATGTGATGAATTTTCAGACATTTTGTTTTGTTTCTCCTAAATTAGAGAAATGTACGTCGATTTCTTTTCAACTATTTGTCTTATAATTCCTGTTTTTCGTGTTGCTGTCAGAAAACAAACATTTAAACGTGCGAGACGTTTCGCTTCAGACATGTGACTCGAGTAGAAAAGAGAAAAACCTGCGATGATATCAATAATAATACAACATATGTACAGTGATCCCTTGAATACTCACATTTATCGACAGGCATGAAAATACTAAAATCTGCACTAGAAACGCTCATTTCTGTAGTTTTTATCTTAAATACTTTTTTCTTTGACTCTATTAATACTGAAAAACGTTATTCTCTGTTTTTGTTTTGAAGGCTCGTATGCGTTCACATACACGATGAAAACATTTTCCTGAATATTTATGGCAGAAACCTCGGAACAAACATCTATATTTAATGTACACTCCGCTAACTACCTACCGTCCGCTCTACGCTGAATGTTCTTAAAAAAAGGGAAATATCTTTTTTTATTCGTGGGCTTTTTATTCGGGCGCTCAGACGTCCCGCGGCTACGCTAACTCCTCGTAATAAATACATTAAGGCCGTTAATAATAAATAGAAAATAACATAAAAAAAGAAATCTCGTAAGCACTGTAGGTGTTGGGTTTTAAAAAATACTGAAGAGGCTCGTTCAGTTCTTGTGGCTTTTTTTTTTTTTTTGGATCCTCGGACAAATAAACTAAAAAGTGTATTTAGCGCTGCAGGTAGCTGTGAGGATCGTTCAAAAGGGGAAATAAGCACCAAATTGTCCACGTTTATCATCAGATTGGGCCGTAAGAGCCCGTTAGCCCGTTAGCCATCATTCTGACCATTTTCCAGCCGAGGAAACTTCAGAATTGATCAATATTGGAATTAAATTACATGTTTTTTCACTAAGGTAAAGTCAAATTTACCGTTAAGCGGACACTGAACACCCCCAATACCGTTTATTTTGATCAGAGATGTTAAAGAGAAGCCTCTGAGTACCTCCTGATGTCTGAATTTGGTTTCTACGGGGTCAGAAATGTACGATTAGACACCCAGATCTTTCATATCGGGCAATTTAAAGATATTTTACGGCAAAAAATGACTTTTCCAAGCCATCAATGGTGGCCATCTTGGATTTTTGATTGGTTAACGAGCTTTTTCAAAACCAATTAATGAGCCAATTAAGTCCTTGCGTCCACTTTTGAAAGATTCCCCCTGGTTTACTCAACTATCCGCATCACTAATGGGGGGATTGTTTCCATTTTGGACGGACAGGAAGTCGTCATGTTATTAAAAAAAATAAAAAAAGGGGCGGGGCTAATTGTTGGCGTCCGGGCTCTCCATTGGTTGGCTGCTGCTGCTGCTGCTGCTGGTGGTGTTTTTGCTCCAGTTGGTGTTGAGCAGCGAGGAGGCGTTGCTGTTGGCGATGGCGGTGTTGTTTGTTGTTGTTGTTGTTGTTGTTGCTGTTGCCATGGAGACGTGGATCAGCTGGTCCTTCTGGATGAGCGCGATCAGATCTCGGAGGCGTTGCAGAGACGATGTGGCGTCGTGCTGACGCAGCAGGAGGCGCTCTCGCTGCTCCATGCACTGCTAACAACAGGAAACAGCAGCGTCAACTTCCTGTCTCTGTGTGTGTGTGTGTGTGTGTGTGTGTGTGTGTGTGTGTGTGTGTGTGTGTGTGTGTGAATACCTGTACTAATAAGTGTGTGTGTGTGTGTGTGTGTGTGTGTGTGTGTGTTTACCTTGAGCGTGTCGTTCAGTTTGTCGTCCTGCTCCTCCAGGTGAGTGAACTCCTTCTTCAGTTCTGAGTTTCTCCGGAGCAGCCGCCGCTTCTCCTCCTGCCGAACTACACACACCCCCACACACACACACACACCCCCACACACACACCCCCACCCCACACACACACACACACACACACACACACACACACACACACACCACACACACACACACACACACACACACACACACACAACACACACACACACACACACACACACACACACACACACACACACACACACACACACACACACACACACACACACACACACACACACACACACACACACACACATTAGTACAGGTATTAACACACACACAGTCTTTTATAAATAACCCAGAGTGTTGCTCACCAGTCTTGTGTGTGACGTAGGACTGGACGAAGTTCTGCGGCCACGACATGTTCTCTTTGTTCAGCACCTACACACACACACACACACACACACACACACACACACACACACACACACACACACACACATTTATTATAAACACACATTATAAAACCACCAGACTCAGAGACAGCATCATCCCACAGTCCAATATTAAACACCTGAACTTTTTAAAGAACATCCATCTGTTTGCATCGTGCTAATTATTTCTGATCTGATTCTAAGATCTCTTCTGATCCAATATATCAGGGGTAGGCAAGTAAGTTTGGCCGTGGGCCAATTTTTTGCTGAGCCACAAGATGGCGGGCCAGAACATAATCAAAGCCTAATTCAAGGAATTGATTTTGGTAAGAGGGCGCAGCGCCCCTGTTCCCTGGTTCAGAAAAAACTCTGATATCGCTGATAACCCTCCCCATCAACACTCTGATGCGCAGTCAGATCCGCTGATTGGTTCACTGATGATATAGGCGCCCAATCCAGAGCCTCTGGATAGACCCGCCGAAAGGGAGGCTCGTCGTCTCTAGCCCCATTTCAGTCCCATGTTAAAAGTCAGGGCTATTATCTGTATTTTAACAGACTTATCTTTTAAATTGAGGTGTATTTATTGTTCTCTTCAAAGTTTATTTTTTTCTGAAATTTTAGGGAGGATGGTCCTCCCTTTCTTCAATGGACGAGCCTCCACTGAGTGAGTTATTAACTAGGTAGCAGTGTTATTTAACATGCTTTTATTCTGATAAGTATTGTCAAGTTCTCTGGGTTTTTGTCATTTATTTGAGTGTTTGCCCACATTTGAGAGGCTTGAGGGGCAACAGAGGACGCATGGACAACTGGAATCCTTTTTCCTTTTCTTTCAACTTTTCAAGGACACATTAGGATTCTTTCAGGTTGAAAACCTTTAAAAAAATACAAAATAAATAAATTACAGCATGTTTTGCTTTGCAATTTATTTAATATATTATAACCTAAATTAATCAGTAACCAAGTATTTTACTCAAACTCAATGTATTTATTAGTTAAAGGGGACCTATCATGCAAAATGCACTTGTGTACGTCTTTTCTACATGAATATGTGTCCCCGGTGTTCCAGGGAACTCACCAAGTGTCAGAAAACACAACCCTCTCTATTTTCCTCCATACCCAAATCTCTAAAAAAAGGGGCTGCAACGGATCTGATAAAAACTGATCCAGATTTGAACACTGTCCTGACGTCAGGACGGTGGCGCTACGGCTATTGGGCCAACTCTCCACCTATCAGGGGAATGTGGGGTTGGGCCACGGCCGGCCATTGCCGCTCGAAAGCGCTGGAGACGCTGTAGTACATATGCCAGGCCTGTAAGTGGCGCTGTAGTCTGCCACAAAAGCAGCGAAGAAGACTTCCCACGCATGGTTGCCATGGTTACCCTTCTGTTTATTCTCCGCTGTGGCTTTTGTTCTCCCTCCCCGAGGCAAGTACTGTAATTCTCTCCGGTTAGTCCACCAGCAGATGACAAACACCCACCTCTCCGCCTCTTCCAAGGAACGAGGGGACCGTGCGGCAGAGTTTTCTTTCGCCGGTCAAGATGCCCGTTAAAGTTTAAATCTTCCGGACAAAATTAGAAAAGTGCCGGTCAAAGGTCTTCTTTTTTATTTATTGAGCTTTAAAACAAATGAATAACGACTCTATATAATAAAATAAGAATAAAACACGGAGGACGGAGATCTCTTTTTCTCCCCCTCTTCTGACTTGATCAGAGCACGCTCCCCTCTCCTGCAGGGGGGCGTGGTCAGCTGCAGCTCACAGAATCAGCCCCCTGCAAAAACAGTGCTGGAGAACAGCACATAGAGCGAAATGAGGCATGGCTAAAATGCATGATCTGTTTGGTATTTTGAAAACAGAAACGTATAAATATACCTTATATAGGTATGGCCCTACAATATATCATTTAAATATAGCATGATAGGTGTCCTTTAAATAAGTACTTTAATTGACGTCAGTGCACCCCGCTGCCTGATTGTGCCTGTGCTGTATGTCATTCATTCTCAACATAGATAAAAGTACAATAAGCATTCTTCAGGTGTAGGTAGATTCTCTATTCGGACATTATAGCCTATATGTGCGACTGTCGGTCCGATGTTGTAAAAAAAAAAAAAAAAAAAAAAAAAATCTCAAAATATTTTTTAATTTTTTATTCTCAAAATTACGGGCCAAATATTATTGCTGGCGGGCCAACAATGGCCCGCGGGCCGCCTGTTGCCGACCCATGCAATATATCATATTCCATGTACTTGTATACAGACTCTTCGTGCACTATTTCCATTGTATTTGTATTAACGTGCACATCTCAGAACACTCTCTTGCACTATTGTATCTGTTTTATCTGTTCGATGTCCTCTATATATTCATGTTGCTCTGTTGGAGGACTTCAGTGTGTCATCTGCTCTGTAGCTGCTGAGCTCATGATGAGAGAGACTTGAAAACGAACACATATTATTATTATATTATTAACTTCTATATATATATAATAAAGGTATATTGTAGTAGGGGGTGCAGTACCTTCTTCTGGCACTTGGGGCAGTACCAGGGTCCCCGGGGTGGGGTCCTGAGGGGGGGGGTGCAGGCAGGTGGGATGAAAGGCTCGCGGACAGACGTGACACAGCTGGAGCTCTCCTTCCTCCTGACACACCGCACACACATCCTCATGCTCCACGTCCTCCTGAGGACACACACACACACACACACACACACACACACACACACACACACACACACACACACACACACACACACACACACACACACACACACACACACACACACACACACACACACACACACACACACACACCACACACACACACACACACACACACACACACACACACACACACACACACACACACACACACACACACACACACACACACACGTTTTAGTGCATGTAAATGGTCTGCAAAGGGTTAAAAATCCCAAGGTTCCGGAACACGGTGACATCACAACGGAATACTCGCGCTCCTATTGGCTAGCAGCTCCAACACACATTGTATTGATCGGCTAAAGGGGGCGGGACATCTCTAAGTGGTTGACCAATCGCACCAGAGCAGGCCAGCTAACCAATCAGAGCAGAGCTGGGCATTGTTAGAATCATTGTGCTAACCTGTAACTGTTGCTAGGCAGAATAGTGTCAAAGTAAAAGTACTTAGTTACTGTGTGTATCAGAGCAGACTTTGTTTAAGTACAACAATAAGTAGGTATTATTCTGCATTAAAAGTACATTCGCTATATATAGCATCAAAATAAATAAAATAAAAGTATGTTTTAATGTTAATAAGTTTGTAGTTTTGTTCAAAGCTTAACGTGTGGCTGATAAATAAATGATTATTAGGACAAACAACGTAGCGTGCTGTGAGTCATGTGACCTACCTTCCAGCAGAAATCCTCAGAGTCTAGCATGTAAATGAAGCAGAGCAGAGTTAGTGAAGCACACACACACACACACACACACACACACACACACACACACACACACACACACACACACACACACACACACACACACACACACACACACACACACACACACACACACACACACACACACACACACACACACACACACACACACACACACACACACACACACACACACACACACACACACACACACACACGGCGATATTGAAGCGAGTTACGTTGCTCTCAGACAGACAGCGCAGACACTGAACACTTTAATATTATATGTGTATATAATATATATATTAAATGCGGCAGCTGCAGATTTCTCTGTTAGTTTGTTAAACATGTTTTTATTTCTTTGGTGTGTGTTACCTCGAGCCGACAGGAAGAGCGAGCTGTTCAGATAATGAGACGCCAGACGCTTACGCTGCAAACACAGAGGAACAAGTTAGAATGAAATAAACAGGTTTAATACTGACTCTGATCTGAACAGGTTTAATACTGACTCTGATCTGAACAGGTTTAATACTGACTCTGATCTGAACAGGTTTAATACTGACTCTGATCTGAACAGGTTTAATACTGACTCTGATCTGAACAGGTTTAATACTGACTCTGATCTGAACATGTAGAGAACCTGTTGATCCAGATTTATAACACGAATCTTTCCGTTCCTACGTTCCTCTAACCTGTTAAGCCCTGAGCCTGTTTCTCAGGTCTCAGGCTCGAAAATGCCATTCCCAGAACAAATGCCCATATCTTCCCTTCTAAAAGGGTTAAATTAATAATCTTTTTTCTCAAAGTAATGATAAACCTGTGAGTTGGATGTAGAAAAGTCAGAATCAATATAGATGTTTTATATTTTAAAGAAAATTCAGATTTTACATAGTAAAAAACTGTAAATTATAGTGTCCGTCCAAAAATTCTTTTTTACTTATAGTGAAAACTACCCTTGGATGATGGGTTAGTAGACTAAAAGCTTTAGGAATCCAAAGTACAACATATAAGTACCCTGTATCAAGATTGATGCAAAACAAGTGACATTTGACCTTTTTAGAGAGATTTAGAAAAAAAAAAACACTTCTGGGGTCATTTGGGTGGATTTTCCATATCTCTGGCCCCCCTTGCTCGATTTTGATGGTTGACACCTCTTTTTAACCGTTATGCCGCGTTTCCACTACACGGCCTCGCTCGGCCCCGCTCGGTATGGCTGGGCCTCGTTAGGACTGGCTCACTTTATGGCGCATTTCCATTCAGTTTAGGAACTGGGGCAGTATCTATAGTAACGCAGTGTAGGCGGAGCCGTGACGTGATCTTCAGAGGACCCCAGAAAAACAACACAGCCGTTAGCTGTTAGCACTCAGAGCTCACAGCTCCTCATATCTGTTCAGAAACTAGACAAAAGTTAAACAAGTACAAACCACAGACTGCCTGTGTCATGGTGAATACAGTCGCTGCTTTATTTATGTCTGTATAGGCCGTTGTTGTGAGTGTGGACGGTCGGAGCATATACTGCGTTAGCTTAGCCAATCTCCATTTAGAAAACACGCATTTTAAAAGGTTTTTCTCCTGCCGTCTGTCTGCAGACTTGACAAAGCATTAATTCATGGTTTTTACTAACCGGTATCAGTATGTTGTTACTTCATCATTTTGAAACGTGTATTACAATTAAATCACGGTCAAATATGTCCATCTTGTTGTAGTTGTAGCCCCCTTGCCAGCGATGCTCTCTCTAGTTTAGCATACTCAGCCCGACTCAGCCTCGTTGTCTCTGGCCCTAGACCCACGATTTTATGAGGCCAGAAAAACTGTGAATTAGGACCCGCCGGCCGGTACTAGGCCAAGTGGAAACGCAACCAAAGACGGGCCGCTGACGTCACAGCCCTCTTAAACCGGGCTGCGGGCTGTAGTGGAAACGCGCCATTAGAGCCAATAGAATCGAGGGGAAGTTCCTAAAAATCCATCTAAACATTACCCATTGGTGAATGAGTGATGCGTAGCCAGAATGCCCAAACAGGAAGCTGTCATACACTCTCATAGCAGCTAATATGAAAACTCCGTTATTGACATAAATATGCTGATGGATTATCAGTAATCATTTCAAAGTGACTCAGACACATTGGATTAACCTTTGGATGAACCTTCAGCAGCGTTCTTATCGTTTTGATGCCATTGAACACGACTTTTGATCAGAAACAGCAAAAGGTAAGACAATGTCCCGTGTTTGCTCCGTAAAGCTACGTGGTGTGATGTCTGGGTTTGCTTCCCGTGCTGCGAGTTCTGACCGCTCAGTGATGATACTTATATTTCTGGAATCTGTGGAATCTCAGCTTGCTAATCAATATCTTGTTTGTGCAGATACGATAAGTAATAAGGGTATTTTACCGTGCGTTCTGTGCTAAATCCGCTCAGGGCTAATTCAGAGCCTTTGTTATTACCCTTATGTTTCGTTTAGCTAAAAACGGTTAATATTGTCTGAAAGCTGAGTTTCTTCCCGTTAAGTGGGTATGACACATTCATAGTTTGTTAAATGTTAAGAAGCCCTCAGACGCTGTTTCTTGCAAGATGTTGCGTTTTGCCCTCGCCCGCGGGCCGTGGGGTTTAACTGCCATGTGTTCATCAAAGTGATATCATGTCCTGACCTCGGGCTCGAACAGGCCGCTGTACGCCGGGTTGGCCGTGCTGCGTCTCTTCCTCTCCTGCCTCTTCAGCTGGATCTCTGTCAAAACACACAAACTTTATTTAAAACATCTCCGCCTGACAGAGAGAACACAACACAACCACTCACTGTGTCAATAAAGTTTAGATTTGATGTCTGATGATAGGGTGAGTTTACCTTCCAGGTGTTCTGTGGTGACGAGGCCGAGGGACACCATGAAGGCCACTTTCTGTCAAACGCAGAAGAAGAAGTGTTATTATTATAAACAACAGAAGAAGAAGTTAATGAACATGTGGTGCGAGTGAGAAATTATAGCAGCTGTGAGTCTGTGCTGCGCGCGGCGGTACATTTGAAATGCACCGGGCAGCGGCACACTGTGAACTGTCAGGAAGACTCGGGTCTAACTCAGGGTCTAACTCAGGGTCTAACTCATGGTCTAACTCAGGGTCTAACTCAGGGTCTAACTCAGGGTCTAACTCATGGTCTAACTCAGGGTCTAACTCAGGGTCTAACTCAGGGTCTAACTCAGGGTCTAACTCAGGGTCTAACTCATGGTCTAACTCATGGTCTAACTCATGGTCTAACTCATGGTCTAACTCAGGGTCTAACTCACGGTCTAACTCAGGGTCTAACTCAGGGTCTAACTCATGGTCTAACTCATGGTCTAACTCATGGTCTAACTCATGGTCTAACTCAGGGTCTAACTCATGGTCTAACTAATGGTCTAACTCATGGTCTAACTCAGGGTCTAACTCATGGTCTAACTCAGGGTCTAACTCATGGTCTAACTCAGGGTCTAACTCATGGTCTAACTCAGGGTCTAACTCATGGTCTAACTCATGGTCTAACTCATGGTCTAACTCAGGGTCTAAGTCAGGGTCTAACTCATGGTCTAACTCATGGTCTAACTCAGGGTCTAACTCAGGGTCTAACTCAGGGTCTAACTCAGGGTCTAACTCAGGGTCTAACTCAGGGTCTAACTCAGGGTCAATAACTCATGTCTAATCATGGTCTAACTCAGGGTCTAACTCAGGTCTAACTCATGGTCTAACTCATGGTCTAACTCAGGGTCTAACTCATGGTCTAACTCAGGGTCTAACTCATGGTCTAACTCAGGGTCTAACTCATGGTCTAACTCATGGTCTAACTCAGGGTCTAATTCAGGGTCTAACTCAGGGTCTAACTCATGGTCTAACTCATGGTCTAACTCAGGTCTAATCAGGGTTCTAACTCAGGTCTAACTCATGGTCTAACTCAGGGTCTAACTCATGGTCTAACTCAGGGTCTAACTCATGGTCTAACTCAGGGTCTAACTCAGGGTCTAACTCATGGTCTAACTCAGGGTCTAACTCATGGTCTAACTCAGGGTCTAACTCAGGGTCTAACTCACCTTATTTAACAGAAAATAAAATGGCAACAACAGGGCTTGGGAGCAGTGGTCGCGTTAACCCCCCCCCCCCCCCGTCAGCGCGAGTGAGTGACGAGTTGTGTACAGACTCGACGGGTAATAATGCATTATGACGGAAATGTTACGATCCTGTCTGTCAAAATGACTGACAACGGAAAAGTCTAAAGCCACCACTGCTTGGGAGAAAGAAACGATGTGATATTTGGGCCCATTTTCGCTGCAATGAGGCTGAGAAAACAAGCGAATGCATTGTTTTATCAGAAGGGAAGCAATGTGGCCATAACACAGCTGGTAACAACACAAACCTGACCAGATACTCTCTCAGAGTCTCTCTGCAAAGCTGTTTCTTAATTCTTGATTTATAATCTTATTGTGAAATAAGTTTGACTAAAATGACAAATGATTGGTTTAGCCTAGACTAGTTTGACTGAAATGTTCTATATAATCTGATGACTAAAAAAGACTCAACAGTTTTCTTTGACTAAAATGAGACTAAAATGCTCAGACTTTTAGTCGACTAAAACTTGACTAAATAAAAACAGGATGAAGGTGACTAAATATGACTAAAACTCAAAAGGACATGTAACACAGGACTAAGACTAAAACTAAATAAAAAAATAGCTGACGAAATTAACACTAATTCAAACGTTGTTATTTTGTGTTGAAATGTAACGGGTAGGTTGGATTCGCTCACCTCGGGGTCCTCGTCTTTCTTCGGGGACTTTGGGGGTGATTTGGGAGATTTGGGTGATTTTGGGG
Source organism: Trematomus bernacchii (assembly GCF_902827165.1). Lineage (NCBI taxonomy): Eukaryota > Metazoa > Chordata > Actinopteri > Perciformes > Nototheniidae > Trematomus > Trematomus bernacchii. The sequence continues at coordinate 220,069 of NW_022987688.1, read as the reverse complement.
TGGGCGGGGCTTCCTGTGTTGGGGAGGTCTGTCTGAGGAGAGACTTCAGTGCTGCTGGGGGTCTGAGGCTGGATTATTATCACCTGGAACAACAACGAATACATAAGTGTGTGTGTGTGTGTGTGTGTGTGTGTGTGTGTGTGTGTGTGTGTGTGTGTGTGTGTGTGTGTGTGTGTGTGTGTGTTGTGTGTGTGTGTGTGTGTGGTGTGTGTGTGTGTGTGTGTGTGTGTGTGTGTGTGTGTGTGTGTGTCTCTCTCTCTCCTCTCCGATGTCTCTCTCTCTCTCTCTCTGATGTCTCTCTCTCTCTCTGATGTCTCTCTCTCTCTCTCTCTCTGATGTCTCTCTCTCTCTCTGATGTCTCTCTCTCTCTCCGATGTGTCTCTCTCTCTCTCTCTCTGATGTCTCTCTCTCTCTCTGGTGTCTCTCTCTCTCTCTCTCTGATGTGTCTCTCTCTCTGTCTCTCTCTCTCTCTCTGATGTGTCTCTCTCTCTGTCTCTCTCTCTCTCTCTCTCTGATGTGTCTCTCTCTCTGATGTCTCTCTCTCTCTGATGTCTCTCTCTCTGATGTGTCTCTCTCTCTCTGATGTGTCTCTCTCTCTCTCTCTGATGTCTCTCTCTCTCTCTCTCTCTCTCTGATGTCTCTCTCTCTCTCTGATGTGTCTCTCTCTCTCTGATGTCTCTCTCTCTCTCTCTGATGTCTCTCTCTCTCTCTGATGTGTCTCTCTCTCTCTGATGTGTCTCTCTCTCTCTCTCTCTCTCTCTCTCTGATGTGTCTCTCTCTCTCTCTCTCTGATGTGTCTCTCTCTCTCTCTCTGATGTCTCTCTCTCTCATACAAATATAAAAACATAAATAATAATATATATATAACTATTAATAAATAAATAACTATAAATGAATATATTGAGCGTCCTCACCTTCACGGCCTCGCTGATGATGGCGAAAGCAACGCCGGGACCCGCAGAGGCAACATGTTGAAGGGGGGAGACAAGGGGGGAGGAAACAGGGTTGCAGGGAGGATGTGAGGGGGGAGGCAACCCCTTTTAGGGGGGAGACAACTGGTTGCATGGAGGATATAAGGGGGGAGGCAACCTGTTTTAGGGGGGATGAAAGGGGGGAGACAACCTCTTGTAGGGGTGAAACAACAGGTTGAAGGGGGGAGACAAGAGGCTGAAGAGGGGAGGGAAGTTGCCGAATGGGGAGGAAACAGGCTGTAAGAGGGGGGAAGTGAGGGGGGAGACAACCTGTGGAAGGGGGGAGACAACAGGTTGAAGGGGGGATGTGAGGGGGGAGGAAACAGGCAGAAGAGGGGAGGAAAGTTGTTGAAGGGGGGAGACAACAGGCTGTAAGAGGGGGGAAGTGAGGGGGGGAAACAACCTGTTGAAGGGGGGAGACAACAGGTTGAAGGGTGGAAGTAAGGGGGGAGGAAACAGGCTGAATGGGGGAGACAAGTTGCTCCAGTGGGGAGGAAACAGGCTGAATGGGGGAGACAAGTTGCTCCAGGGGGGAGGAAACAGGCTGAAGGGTGGAAATAAGGGGGGAGGAAACAGGCTGAATGGGGGAGACAAGTTGCTCCAGGGGGGAGACAACTTGTTCCTGAATGGGGGAAGTAAGAGGGGAGGAAACAAGTAGAAGGGGGGAGGAAACAACAGGCTGAAGGGGGGAGGAAACAGGCTGAAGGGGGGAGGAAACAGGCTGAAGGGGGGAGGAAACAGGCTGAAGGGGGGAGGAAACAGGCTGAAGGGGGGAGGAAACAACAGGCTGAAGGGGGGAGGAAACAACAGGCTGAATGGGGAGACAGGAATGGGGGAGGCGTGGCTCTGGCCGTTGGGGGGGCTGCAGGGGGAGTTTTGGGGGGGCAGCGTTGATCTCTGCAAGCTGATTGGCTGCTGCTCCGATCGGGGGGAGGGGGGGGTCAAACTCTTAGGCCTGACCTGAGGGGGGAGATAGAGGGGGAGAAAACAAGACTTTAGAAACTTTCATCAAAATGTGAAAATCTGTGGTTTAAACTGCCCTCTAGTGGACGTCTGTTAACACTGCAGACATACAACTCAAATCAGTGTGTAGTGTCTCTACTTTAAAGAGTCCTCTCCTGCTGATGTTCAGGTGTATATCAGTATGTAGTGTCTCTACTTTAAAGAGTCCTCTCCTGCTGATGTTCAGGTGTATATCAGTATGTAGTGTCTCTACTTTAAAGAGTCCTCTCCTGCTGATGTTCAGGTTCATATCAGTATGTAGTCTCTACTTTAAAGAGTCCTCTCCTGCTGATGTTCAGGTGTATATCAGTATGTAGTGTCTCTACTTTAAAGAGTCCTCTCCTGCTGATGTTCAGGTGTATATCAGTGGTAGTGTCTCTACTTTAAAGAGTCCTCTCCTGCTGATGTTCAGGTGTATCTCAGTATGTAGTGTCTCTACTTTAAAGAGTCCTATCCTGCTGATGTTCAGGTGTATATCAGTATGTAGTGTCTCTACTATTTAAAGAGTCCCTATCCTGCTGATGTTCAGGTGTATATCATTATGTAGTGTCTCTACTTTAAAAGAGTCCTCTCCTGCTGATGTTCAGGTGTATATCAGTATGTAGTGTCTCTACTTTAAGAGTCCTCTCCTGCTGATGTTCAGGTGTGATATCATATGTAGTGTGTCTCTACTTTAAAGAGTCCTCTCCTGCTGATGTTCAGGGTGTATATCAGTATGTAGTGTCTCTACTTTAAAGAGATCCTCTCCTGCTGATGTTCAGGTGTATATCAGTATGTAGTGTCTCTACTTTAAAGAGTCCTCTCCTGCTGATGTTCAGGTTCATATCAGTATGTAGTGTCTCTACTTTAAAGAGTCCTCTCCTGCTGATGTTCAGGTGTATATCAGTATGTAGTGTCTCTACTTTAAAGAGTCCTCTCCTGCTGATGTTCAGGTGTATATCATGTGTAGTGTCTCTACTTTAAAGAGTCCTCCTCTGATGTTCAGGTGTATATCATATGTAGTGTCTCTACTTTAAAGAGTCCTATCCTGCTGATGTTCAGGTGTATATCAGTATGTAGTGTCTCTACTTTAAAGAGTCCTATCCTGCTGTGTCAGGTGTATATCAGTATGTAGTGTCTCTACTTTAAAGAGTCCTCTCCTGCTGATGTTCAGGTGTATATCAGTATGTAGTGTCCTATACTTTAAAGAGTCCTCTCCTGCTGATGTTCAGGTGTATATCAGTATGTATGTCTCTACTTTAAAGAGTCCTCTCCTGCTGATGTTCAGGTGTATATCAGTATGTAGTGTCTCTACTTTAAAGAGTCCTCTCCTGCTGATGTACAGGTGTATATCAGTATGTAGTGTCTCTACTTTAAAGAGTCCTCTCCTGCTGATGTTCAGGTGTATATCAGTATGTAGTGTCTCTACTTAAAGAGTCCTCTCCTGCTGATGTTCAGGTGTATCAGTATGTAGTGTCTCTACTTTAAAGAGTCCTATCCTGCTGATGTTCAGGTGTATCAGTATGTAGTGTCTCTACTTTAAAGAGTCCTCTCCTGCTGATGTTTCAGTATATATCAGTATGTAGTGTCTCTACTTTAAAGAGTCCTCTCCTGCTGATGTTCAGGTGTATATCAGTATGTAGTGTCTCTACTTTAAAGAGTCCTCTCCTGCTGATGTTCAGTGTATATCAGTATGTAGTGTCTCTACTTTAAAGAGTCCTCTCCTGCTGATGTTCAGGTGTATATCAGTATGTAGTGTCTCTACTTTAAAGAGTCCTATCCTGCTGATGTTCAGGTGTATATCAGTATTAGTGTCTCTACTTTAAAGAGTCCTATCCTGCTGATGTTCAGGTGTATATCAGTATGTAGTCTCTACTTTAAAGAGTCCTCTCCTGCTGATGTTCAGGTGTATATCAAGTATGTAGTGTCTCTACTTTAAAGAGTCCTCTCCTGCTGATGTTCAGGTGTATATCAGTATGTAGTGTCTCTACTTTAA